>NC_080671.1:233458901-233803196 GCF_030247195.1 Topomyia yanbarensis
AATTTTTAAATTTTTAAATTTTTAAATTTTTAAATTTTTAAATTTTTAAATTTTTAAATTTTTAAATTTTTAAATTTTTAAATTTTTAAATTTTTAAATTTTTAAATTTTTAAATTTTTAAATTTTTAAATTTTTAAATTTTTAAATTTTTAAATTTTTAAATTTTTAAATTTTTAAATTTTTAAATTTTTAAATTTTTAAATTTTTAAATTTTTAAATTTTTAAATTTTTAAATTTTTAAATTTTTAAATTTTTAAATTTTTAAATTTTTAAATTTTTAAATTTTTAAATTTTTAAATTTTTAAATTTTTAAATTTTTAAATTTTTAAATTTTTAAATTTTTAAATTTTTAAATTTTTAAATTTTTAAATTTTTAAATTTTTAAATTTTTAAATTTTTAAATTTTTAAATTTTTAAATTTTTAAATTTTTAAATTTTTAAATTTTAAAATTTTAAATTTTTAAAATTTTAAATTTTTAAATTTTTAAATTTTTAAATTTTTAAATTTTTAAATTTTTAAATTTTTAAATTTTTAAATTTTTAAATTTTTAAATTTTTAAATTTTTAAATTTTTAAATTTTTAAATTTTTAAATTTTTAAATTTTTAAATTTTTAAATTTTTAAATTTTTAAATTTTTAAATTTTTAAATTTTTAAATTTTTAAATTTTTAAATTTTTAAATTTTTAAATTTTTAAATTTTTAAATTTTTAAATTTTTAAATTTTTAAATTTTTAAATTTTTAAATTTTTAAATTTTTAAATTTTTAAATTTTTAAATTTTTAAATTTTTAAATTTTAAATTTTTAAATTTTTAAATTTTTAAATTTTTAAATTTTTAAATTTTTAAATTTTTAAATTTTTAAATTTTTAAATTTTTAAATTTTTAAATTTTTAAATTTTTAAATTTTTAAATTTTTAAATTTTTAAATTTTTAAATTTTTAAATTTTTAAATTTTTAAATTTTTAAATTTTTAAATTTTTAAATTTTTAAATTTTTAAATTTTTAAATTTTTAAATTTTTAAATTTTTAAATTTTTAAATTTTTAAATTTTTAAATTTTTAAATTTTTAAATTTTTAAATTTTTAAATTTTTAAATTTTTAAATTTTTAAATTTTTAAATTTTTAAATTTTTAAATTTTTAAATTTTTAAATTTTTAAATTTTTAAATTTTTAAATTTTTAAATTTTTAAATTTTTAAATTTTTAAATTTTTAAATTTTTAAATTTTTAAATTTTTAAATTTTTAAATTTTTAAATTTTTAAATTTTTAAATTTTTAAATTTTTAATTTTTAAATTTTTAAATTTTTAAATTTTTAAATTTTTAAATTTTTAAATTTTTAAATTTTTAAATTTTTAAATTTTTAAATTTTTAAATTTTTAAATTTTTAAATTTTTAAATTTTTAAATTTTTAAATTTTTAAATTTTTAAATTTTTAAATTTTTAAATTTTTAAATTTTTAAATTTTTAAATTTTTAAATTTTTAAATTTTTAAATTTTTAAATTTTTAAATTTTTAAATTTTTAAATTTTTAAATTTTTAAATTTTTAAATTTTAAATTTTTAAATTTTTAAATTTTTAATTTTTAAATTTTTAAATTTTTAAATTTTTAAATTTTTAAATTTTTAAATTTTTAAATTTTTAAATTTTTAAAATTTTTAAATTTTTAATTTTTAAATTTTTAAATTTTTAAATTTTTAAATTTTTAAATTTTTAAATTTTTAAATTTTTAAATTTTTAAATTTTTAAATTTTTAAATTTTAAATTTTTAAATTTTTAAATTTTTAAATTTTTAAATTTTTAAATTTTTAAATTTTTAAATTTTTAAATTTTTAAATTTTTAAATTTTTAAATCTTTAAATTTTTAAATTTTTAAATTTTTAAATTTTTAAATTTTTAAATTTTTAAATTTTTAAATTTTTAAATTTTTAAATTTTTAAATTTTTAAATTTTTAAATTTTTAAATTTTTAAATTTTTAAATTTTTAAATTTTTAAATTTTTAAATTTTTAAATTTTTAAATTTTTAAATTTTTAAATTTTTAAATTTTTAAATTTTTAAATTTTTAAATTTTTAAATTTTTAAATTTTTAAATTTTTAAATTTTTAAATTTTTAAATTTTTAAATTTTTAAATTTTTAAATTTTTAAATTTTTAAATTTTTAAATTTTTAAATTTTTAAATTTTTAAATTTTTAAATTTTTAAATTTTTAAATTTTTAAATTTTTAAATTTTTAAATTTTTAAATTTTTAAATTTTTAAATTTTTAAATTTTTAAATTTTTAGATTTTTAAATTTTTAAATTTTTAAATTTTTAAATTTTTAAATTTTTAAATTTTTAAATTTTTAAATTTTTAAATTTTTAAATTTTTAAATTTTTAAATTTTTAAATTTTTAAATTTTTAAATTTTTAAATTTTTAAATTTTTAAATTTTTAAATTTTTAAATTTTTAAATTTTTAAATTTTTAAATTTTTAAATTTTTAAATTTTTAAATTTTTAAATTTTTAAATTTTTAAATTTTTAAATTTTTAAATTTTTAAATTTTTAAATTTTTAAATTTTTAAATTTTTAAATTTTTAAATTTTTAAATTTTTAAATTTTTAAATTTTTAAATTTTTAAATTTTTAAATTTTTAAATTTTTAAATTTTTAAATTTTTAAATTTTTAAATTTTTAAATTTTTAAATTTTTAAATTTTTAAATTTTTAAATTTTTAAATTTTTAAATTTTTAAATTTTAAATTTTTAAATTTTTAAATTTTTAAATTTTTAAATTTTTAAATTTTATATTTTTAAAAATTTTTTAAATTTTTAAATTTTTAAATTTTTAAATTTTTAAATTTTTAAATTTTTAAATTTTTAAATTTTTAAATTTTTAAATTTTTAAATTTTTAAATTTTTAAATTTTTAAATTTTTAAATTTTTAAATTTTTAAATTTTTTAAATTTTTAAATTTTTAAATTTTTAAATTTTTAAATTTTTAAATTTTTAAATTTTTAAATTTTTAAATTTTTAAATTTTAAATTTTTAAATTTTTAAATTTTTAAATTTTTAAATTTTTAAATTTTTAAATTTTAAATTTTTAAATTTTTAAATTTTTAAATTTTTAAATTTTTAAATTTTTAAATTTTTAAATTTTTAAATTTTTAAATTTTTAAATTTTTAAATTTTTAAATTTTTAAATTTTTAAATTTTAAATTTTAAATTTTTAAATTTTTAAATTTTTAAATTTTTAAATTTTTAAATTTTTAAATTTTTAAATTTTTAAATTTTTAAATTTTTAAAATTTTTAAATTTTTAAATTTTTAAATTTTTAAATTTTAAATTTTTAAATTTTTAAATTTTTAAATTTTTAAATTTTTAAATTTTTAAATTTTTAAATTTTTAAATTTTTAAATTTTTAAATTTTTAAATTTTTAAATTTTTAATTTTTAAATTTTTAAATTTTTAAATTTTTAAATTTTTAAATTTTTAAATTTTTAAATTTTTAAATTTTTAAATTTTTAAATTTTTAAATTTTTTAAATTTTAAATTTTAAATTTTTTAAATTTTAAATTTTTAAATTTTTAAATTTTTAATTTTTAAATTTTTAAATTTTTAAATTTTTAAATTTTTAAATTTTTAAATTTTTAAATTTTTTAAATTTTTAAATTTTTAAATTTTTAAATTTTTAAATTTTTAAATTTTTAAATTTTTAAATTTTTAAATTTTTAAATTTTTAAATTTTTAAATTTTTAAATTTTAAATTTTTAAATTTTTAAATTTTTAAATTTTTAAATTTTTAAATTTTTAAATTTTTAAATTTTTAAATTTTTTAAATTTTTAAATTTTTAAATTTTAAATTTTTAAATTTTTAAATTTTTAAATTTTTAAATTTTTAAATTTTTAAATTTTTAAATTTTTAAATTTTTAAATTTTTAAATTTTTAAATTTTTAAATTTTTAAATTTTTTAAATTTTTAAATTTTTAAATTTTTAAATTTTTAAATTTTTAAATTTTTAAATTTTTAAATTTTAAATTTTTAAATTTTTAAATTTTTAAATTTTTAAATTTTAAATTTTTAAATTTTTAAATTTTTAAATTTTTAAATTTTTAAATTTTTAAATTTTTAAATTTTTAAATTTTTAAATTTTTAAATTTTTAAATTTTTAAATTTTTAAATTTTTAAATTTTAAATTTTTTAAATTTTTAAATTTTAAATTTTTAAATTTTTAAATTTTTAAATTTTTAAATTTTTAAATTTTTAAATTTTTAAATTTTAAATTTTTAAATTTTTAAATTTTTAAATTTTTAAATTTTTAAATTTTTAAATTTTTAAATTTTTAAATTTTTAAATTTTTAAATTTTTAAATTTTTAATTTTTAAATTTTTAAATTTTTTAAATTTTTAAATTTTAAATTTTTAAATTTTTAAATTTTTAAATTTTTAAATTTTTTAAATTTTTAAATTTTTAAATTTTTAATTTTTAAATTTTTAAATTTTTAAATTTTTAAATTTTTAAATTTTTAAATTTTTAAATTTTTTAAATTTTTAAATTTTTAAATTTTTAAAATTTTTAAATTTTTAAATTTTTAAATTTTTAAATTTTTAAATTTTTAATTTTTAAATTTTTAAATTTTTAAATTTTTAAATTTTTAAATTTTTAAATTTTTAAATTTTTAAATTTTTAAATTTTTAAATTTTTAAATTTTTAAATTTTTAAATTTTTAAATTTTTAAATTTTTAAATTTTTAAATTTTTAAATTTTTAAATTTTTAAATTTTTAAATTTTTAAATTTTTAAATTTTTAAATTTTTAAATTTTTAAATTTTTAAATTTTTAAATTTTTAAATTTTTAAATTTTTAAATTTTTAAATTTTTAAATTTTTAAATTTTTAAATTTTTAAATTTTTAAATTTTTAAATTTTTAAATTTTTAAATTTTTAAATTTTTAAATTTTTAAATTTTTAAATTTTTAAATTTTTAAATTTTTAAATTTTTAAATTTTTAAATTTTTAAATTTTTAAATTTTTAAATTTTTAAATTTTTAAATTTTTAAATTTTTAAATTTTTAAATTTTTAAATTTTTAAATTTTTAAATTTTTAAATTTTTAAATTTTTAAATTTTTAAATTTTTAAATTTTTAAATTTTTAAATTTTTAAATTTTTAAATTTTTAAATTTTTAAATTTTTAAATTTTTTAAATTTTTAAATTTTTAAATTTTTAAATTTTTAAATTTTTAAATTTTAAATTTTTAAATTTTTAAATTTTTAAATTTTTAAATTTTTAAATTTTTAAATTTTTAAATTTTTAAATTTTTAAATTTTTAAATTTTTAAATTTTTAAATTTTTAAATTTTTAAATTTTTAAATTTTTAAATTTTTAAATTTTTAAATTTTTAAATTTTAAATTTTTAAATTTTTTAAATTTTTAAATTTTTAAATTTTAAATTTTTAAATTTTTAAATTTTTAAATTTTTAAATTTTTAAATTTTTAAATTTTTAAATTTTTAAATTTTTAAATTTTTAAATTTTTAAATTTTTAAATTTTTAAATTTTTAAATTTTTAAATTTTTAAATTTTAAATTTTTAAATTTTTAAATTTTTAAATTTTAAATTTTTAAATTTTTAAATTTTTAAATTTTTAAATTTTTAAATTTTTAAATTTTTAAATTTTTAAATTTTTAAATTTTTAAATTTTTAAATTTTTAAATTTTAAATTTTTAAATTTTTAAATTTTTAAATTTTAAATTTTTAAATTTTTAAATTTTTAAATTTTTAAATTTTTAAATTTTTAAATTTTTAAATTTTTAAATTTTTAAATTTTTAAATTTTTAAATTTTTTAAATTTTTAAATTTTTAAATTTTTAAATTTTTAAATTTTTAAATTTTTAAATTTTTAAATTTTTAAATTTTTAAATTTTTAAATTTTTAAATTTTTAAATTTTTAAATTTTTAAATTTTTAAATTTTTAAATTTTTAAATTTTTAAATTTTTAAATTTTTAAATTTTTAAATTTTTAAATTTTTTAAATTTTTAAATTTTTAAATTTTAAATTTTTAAATTTTTAAATTTTTAAATTTTAAATTTTTAAATTTTTAAATTTTTAATTTTTAAATTTTTAAATTTTTAAATTTTTAAATTTTTAAATTTTTAAATTTTTAAATTTTTAAATTTTTAAATTTTTAAATTTTTAAATTTTTAAATTTTTAAATTTTTTAAATTTTTAAATTTTTAAATTTTTAAATTTTTAAATTTTTAAATTTTTAAATTTTTAAATTTTTAAATTTTTAAATTTTTAAATTTTTAAATTTTTAAATTTTTAAATTTTTAAATTTTTAAATTTTTAAATTTTTAAATTTTTAAATTTTTAAATTTTTAAATTTTTAAATTTTTAATTTTTAAATTTGTAAATTTGTAAATTTGTAAATTTGTAAATTTGTAAATTTGTAAATTTGTAAATTTGTAAATTTGTAAATTTGTAAATTTTTAAATTTTTAAATTTTTAAATTTTTAAATTTTTAAATTTTTAAATTTTTAAATTTTTAAATTTTTAAATTTTAAAATTTTAAAATTTTAAAATTTTTAAATTTTTAAATTTTTAAATTTTTTAAATTTTTAAATTTTTAAATTTTTAAATTCTTAAATTTTTAAATTTTTAAATTTTTAAATTTTTAAATTTTTAAATTTTTAAATTTTTAAATTTGTAAATTTGTAAATTTGTAAATTTGTAAATTTGTAAATTTGTAAATTTGTAAATTTGTAAATTTTTAAATTTTTAAATTTTTAAATTTTTAAATTTTTAAATTTTTAAATTTTTAAATTTTTAAATTTTTAAATTTTTAAATTTTTAAATTTTTAAATTTTTAAATTTTTAAATTTTTAAATTTTTAAATTTGTAAATTTTAAAATTTTTAAATTTTTAAATTTTTAAATTTTTAAATTTTTAAATTTTTAAATTTTAAATTTTTAAATTTTTAAATTTTTAAATTTTTAAATTTTTAAATTTTTAAATTTTTAAATTTTTAAATTTTTAAATTTTTAATTTTTAAATTTTTAAATTTTTAAATTTTTAAATTTTTAAATTTTTAAATTTTTAAATTTTTAAATTTTTAAATTTTTAAATTTTTAAATTTTTAAATTTTTAAATTTTTAAATTTTTAAATTTTTAAATTTTTAAATTTTTAAATTTTTAAATTTTTAAATTTTTAAATTTTTAAATCTTTAAATTTTTAAATTTTTAAATTTTTAAATTTTTAAATTTTTAAATTTTTAAATTTTAAATTTTTAAATTTTTAAATTTTTAAATTTTTAAATTTTTAAATTTTTAAATTTTTAAATTTTTAAATTTTAAATTTTTTAAATTTTTAAATTTTTAAATTTTTAAATTTTTAAATTTTTAAATTTTTAAATTTTTAAATTTTTAATTTTTAAATTTTTAAATTTTTAAATTTTTAAATTTTTAAATTTTTAAATTTTTAAATTTTTAAATTTTTAAATTTTTAAATTTTTAAATTTTTAAATTTTTAAATTTTTAAATTTTTAAATTTTTAAATTTTTAAATTTTTAAATTTTTAAATTTTTAAATTTTTAAATTTTTAAATTTTTAAATTTATAAATTTATAAATTTTTTAAATTTTTAAATTTTTAAATTTTAAATTTTTAAATTTTTAAATTTTTAAATTTTTAAATTTTTTAAATTTTTTAAATTTTTAAATTTTTAAATTTTTAAATTTTTAAATTTTTAAATTTTTAAATTTTTAAATTTTTAAATTTTTAAATTTTTAAATTTTTAAATTTTTAAATTTTTAAATTTTTAAATTTTTAAATTTTTAAATTTTTAAATTTTTAAATTTTTAAATTTTTAAATTTTTAAATTTTTAAATTTTTAAATTTTTAAATTTTAAATTTTTTAAATTTTTAAATTTTTAAATTTTTAAATTTTTAAATTTTTAAATTTTTAAATTTTTAAATTTTTAAATTTTTAAATTTTTAAATTTTTAAATTTTAAATTTTTAAATTTTTAAATTTTTAAATTTTTAAATTTTTAAATTTTTAAATTTTTAAATTTTTAAATTTTTAAATTTTTAAATTTTTTAAATTTTTAAATTTTTAAATTTTTAAATTTTTAAATTTTAAATTTTTAAATTTTTAAATTTTTAAATTTTTAAATTTTTAAATTTTTAAATTTTTAAATTTTTAAATTTTTAAATTTTTAAATTTTTAAATTTTTAAATTTTTAAATTTTAAATTTTATATTTTAAATTTTTAAATTTTAAATTTTTAAATTTTTAAATTTTTAAATTTTTAATTTTTAAATTTTTAAATTTTTAAATTTTTTAAATTTTTAAATTTTTAAATTTTTAAATTTTTAAATTTTTAAATTTTAAATTTTTAAATTTTTAAATTTTTAAATTTTTAAATTTTTAAATTTTTAAATTTTTAAATTTTTAAATTTTTAAATTTTTAAATTTTTAAATTTTTAAATTTTTAAATTTTTAAATTTTTAAATTTTTTAAATTTTTAAATTTTTAAATTTTTAAATTTTAAATTTTTAAATTTTTAAATTTTTAAATTTTTAAATTTTTAAATTTTTAAATTTTTAAATTTTTTAAATTTTTAAATTTTTAAATTTTTAAATTTTTAAATTTTTAAATTTTTAAATTTTTAAATTTTAAATTTTTTAAATTTTTAAATTTTTAAATTTTTAAATTTTTAAATTTTTAAATTTTTAAATTTTTAAATTTTTAAATTTTTAAATTTTTAAATTTTTAAATTTTTAAATTTTTAAATTTTTAAATTTTTAAATTTTTAAATTTTTAAATTTTTAAATTTTTAATTTTTAAATTTTTAAATTTTTTAAATTTTTAAATTTTTAAATTTTTAAATTTTTAAATTTTTAAATTTTTAAATTTTTAAATTTTTTAAATTTTTAATTTTTTAAATTTTTAAATTTTTAAATTTTTAAATTTTTATAATTTTTAAATTTTAAATTTTTAAATTTTTAAATTTTTAAATTTTTAAATTTTTAAATTTTTAAATTTTTAAATTTTAAATTTTTAAATTTTTAAATTTTTAAATTTTTAAATTTTTAAATTTTTAAATTTTTAAATTTTTAAATTTTTAAATTTTTAAATTTTTAAATTTTTAAATTTTTAAATTTTTAAATTTTTAAATTTTTAAATTTTTAAATTTTTAAATTTTTAAATTTTTAAATTTTTAAATTTTTAAATTTTTAAATTTTTAAATTTTTAAATTTTAAATTTTTAAATTTTTAAATTTTAAATTTTTAAATTTTTAAATTTTTAAATTTTTAAATTTTTAAATTTTTAAATTTTTAAATTTTTAAATTTTAAATTTTTAAATTTTTAAATTTTTAAATTTTTAAATTTTTAAATTTTTAAATTTTTAAATTTTTAAATTTTTAAATTTTTAAATTTTAAATTTTTAAATTTTAAATTTTTAAATTTTTAAATTTTTAATTTTTTAAATTTTTAAATTTTTAATTTTAAATTTTTAAATTTTTAAATTTTTAAATTTTTAAATTTTTAAATTTTTAAATTTTTAAATTTTTAAATTTTTAAATTTTTAAATTTTTAAATTTTTAAATTTTTAAACTTTTAAATTTTAAATTTTTAAATTTTTAAATTTTTAAATTTTTAAATTTTTAAATTTTAAATTTTTAAATTTTTAAATTTTTAAATTTTTAAATTTTAAATTTTTAAATTTTTAAATTTTTAAATTTTTAAATTTTTAAATTTTTAAATTTTTAAATTTTTAAATTTTTAAATTTTTAAATTTTTAAATTTTTAAATTTTTAAATTTTTAAATTTTTAAATTTTTAAATTTTTAAATTTTTAAATTTTTAAATTTTTAAATTTTTAAATTTTTAAATTTTTAAATTTTTGAATTTTTAAATTTTTAAATTTTTAAATTTTTAAATTTTTAAATTTTTAAATTTTTAAATTTTTAAATTTTTAAATTTTTAAATTTTTAAATTTTTAAATTTTTAAATTTTTAAATTTTTAAATTTTTAAATTTTAAATTTTTAAATTTTTAAATTTTTAAATTTTTAAATTTTAAATTTTTAAATTTTTAAATTTTTAAATTTTTAAATTTTAAATTTTTAAATTTTTAAATTTTTAAATTTTAAATTTTTAAATTTTTAAATTTTTAAATTTTTAAATTTTTAAATTTTTAAATTTTTAAATTTTTAAATTTTAAATTTTTAAATTTTAAATTTTTAAATTTTTAAATTTTTAAATTTTTAAATTTTAAATTTTTAAATTTTTAAATTTTTAAATTTTTAAATTTTAAATTTTTAAATTTTTAAATTTTTAAATTTTTAAATTTTTAAATTTTAAATTTTAAATTTTAAATTTTTAAATTTTTAAATTTTTAAATTTTTAAATTTTTAAATTTTTAAATTTTTAAATTTTTAAATTTTAAATTTTAAATTTTAAATTTTTAAATTTTTAAATTTTTAAATTTTAAATTTTTAAATTTTTAAATTTTTAAATTTTTAAATTTTTAAATTTTAAATTTTTAAATTTTTAATTTTAAATTTTAAATTTTTAAATTTTTAAATTTTTAAATTTTAAATTTTTAAATTTTTAAATTTTTAAATTTTTAAATTTTAAATTTTTAAATTTTTAAATTTTTAAATTTTTAAATTTTTAATTTTTAAATTTTTAAATTTTAAATTTTTAAATTTTTAAATTTTTAAATTTTTAAATTTTTAAATTTTTAAATTTTAAATTTTAAATTTTTAAATTTTTAATTTTTAAATTTTTAAATTTTTAAATTTTAAATTTTTAAATTTTTAAATTTTTAAATTTTTAAATTTTAAATTTTAAATTTTAAATTTTTAAATTTTTAAATTTTAAATTTTTAAATTTTAAATTTTTAAATTTTTAAATTTTTAAATTTTTAATTTTTAAATTTTAAATTTTTAAATTTTTAAATTTTTAAATTTTTAAATTTTTAAATTTTTAAATTTTAAATTTTTAAATTTTAAATTTTAAATTTTTAAATTTTTAAATTTTTAAATTTTAAATTTTTAAATTTTTAAATTTTTAAATTTTTAAATTTTTAAATTTTAAATTTTTAATTTTTAAATTTTTAAATTTTTAAATTTTTAAATTTTTAAATTTTTAAATTTTTAAATTTTAAATTTTTAAATTTTTAAATTTTTAAATTTTTAATTTTTAAATTTTTAAATTTTAAATTTTTAAATTTTTAAATTTTTAAATTTTAAATTTTTAAATTTTTAAATTTTTAAATTTTAAATTTTTAAATTTTTAAATTTTTAAATTTTTAAATTTTTAAATTTTAAATTTTTAAATTTTTAAATTTTTAAATTTTTAAATTTTAAATTTTTAAATTTTTAAATTTTTAAATTTTTAAATTTTAAATTTTTAAATTTTTAAATTTTTAAATTTTTAAATTTTAAATTTTTAAATTTTTAAATTTTAAATTTTTAAATTTTAAATTTTTAAATTTTTAAATTTTTAAATTTTAAATTTTTAAATTTTTAAATTTTTAAATTTTTAAATTTTTAAATTTTTAAATTTTTAAATTTTTAAATTTTTAAATTTTAAATTTTTAAATTTTTAAATTTTTAAATTTTAAATTTTTAATTTTTAAATTTTTAAATTTTAAATTTTTAAATTTTTAAATTTTTAAATTTTTAAATTTTTAAATTTTTAAATTTTTAAATTTTAAATTTTTAATTTTTAGATTTTTAAATTTTTAAATTTTTAAATTTTTAAATTTTTAAATTTTTAAATTTTTAAATTTTTAAATTTTTAAATTTTTAAATTTTTAAATTTTTAAATTTTTAAATTTTTAAATTTTTAAATTTTAAATTTTTAAATTTTTAAATTTTTAAATTTTTAAATTTTTAAATTTTTAAATTTTTAAATTTTAAATTTTTAAATTTTTAAATTTTAAATTTTTAAATTTTTAAATTTTTAAATTTTTAAATTTTTAAATTTTTAAATTTTTAAATTTTTAAATTTTTAAATTTTTAAATTTTTAAATTTTTAGATTTTTAAATTTTTAAATTTTTAAATTTTTAAATTTTAAATTTTTAAATTTTTAAATTTTTAAATTTTTAAATTTTAAATTTTAAATTTTTAAATTTTTAAATTTTTAAATTTTAAATATTTAAATTTTTAAATTTTTAAATTTTAAATTTTTAAATTTTTAAATTTTTAAATTTTTAAATTTTTAAATTTTTAAATTTTTAAATTTTTAAATTTTTAAATTTTTAAATTTTTAAATTTTTAAATTTTTAAATTTTTAAATTTTAAATTTTTAAATTTTTAAATTTTTAAATTTTTAAATTTTTAAATTTTTAAATTTTTAAATTTTAAATTTTTAAATTTTTAAATTTTTAAATTTTTAAATTTTTAAATTTTAAATTTTTAAATTTTTAAATTTTTAAATTTTTAAATTTTTAAATTTTTAAATTTTTAAATTTTTAAATTTTTAAATTTTTAAATTTTAAATTTTAAATTTTAAATTTTTAAATTTTTAAATTTTTAAATTTTTAAATTTTTAAATTTTAAATTTTTAAATTTTAAATTTTAAAATTTTAAATTTTTAAATTTTTAAATTTTTAAATTTTAAATTTTTAAATTTTTAAATTTTTAAATTTTTAAATTTTTATATTTTTAAATTTTAAATTTTTAAATTTTTAAATTTTTAAATTTTTAAATTTTTAAATTTTTAAATTTTTAAATTTTTAAATTTTTAAATTTTTAAATTTTTAAATTTTTAAATTTTAAATTTTTAAATTTTTAAATTTTTAAATTTTTAAATTTTTAAATTTTTAAATTCTTAATTTTTAATTTTAAATTTTTAAATTTTTAAATTTTTAAATTTTTAAATTTTTAAATTTTAAATTTTTAAATTTTTAAATTTTTAAATTTTTAAATTTTTAAATTTTTAAATTTTTAAATTTTTAAATTTTTAAATTTTTAAATTTTTAAATTTTTAAATTTTTAAATTTTTAAATTTTTAAATTTTTAAATTTTTAAATTTTTAAATTTTTAAATTTTTAAATTTTTAAATCTTTAAATTTTTAAATTTTTAATTTTTAAATTTTTAAATTTTTAAATTTTTAAATTTTTAAATTTTTAAATTTTTAAATTTTTAATTTTTAAATTTTTAAATTTTTAAATTTTTAAATTTTTAAATTTTTAAATTTTTAAATTTTTAAATTTTTAAATTTTTAAATTTTTAAATTTTTAAATTTTTAAATTTTTAAATTTTTAAATTTTTAAATTTTTAAATTTTTAAATTTTTAAATTTTTAAATTTTAAATTTTTAAATTTTTAAATTTTTAAATTTTAATTTTTTAAATTTTTAAATTTTTAAATTTTTAAATTTTTAAATTTTTTAAGGCGAGCGACATCCTTACCTTCTTCCTGGGAAATCAATATCATATGGCCCAACGCCTCGTACTCTTCCACAAACAATACATACCGCTCTCGCAGGCCTCTATTCCGAGCTAGCCGTCTTTCTAACTGCAAGAATCTTCTTTCTGCAATGACTCTAGACTCGCCCGACCTGGCTACCATTTCGTCATCTTTGGGGTAAGACACTATATACCAACCTGAGGATTCTCTCTGGGTTGTTTGTATGCAGTAATGATCACACCTTGCCTCTTCCGGAGAGTAGTTACTTCCCAAGTTAACCTCCTCGCATTCCCAGAACTTCTCCAACATATCGTCTAATCGACTCGTAAGCGCAACATCACACAAGACAGATTTAATAGGGCCATCTACTGAATATCGTCCTGTAACCCATCCAAAAACTAAGTCGACCAATGGTGGTAAGTTCTCCCCCAATCGTATACGTCGGTCGCTCGAAAAAAAATGATTCTGCTCCTAGCACTAAATCGACGGTTTCTTCCTGCAGAATATTTGGATCTGGTAACTCTATTCCGCTAGGTATATTCCATTTACTTGCGTCTATCGATACTGTACACATTTGGGCTGCTGTTTTGGGTAGCACCAACATTTCCATAGGCTGTTTGAAATCCGTGACCCGGGAGTGTACAAACACAGTAATATTTCCATGCCCTCTTGTAGCCAAAAGCCTTCTGACCCGCTTGCTGATCAGATTGCATTCAGCTGCGCTATACAATAGTGCCCTTGCACGAACCTTGTGACCTTGACCGTCTTCCAAAACAACGATCGCTGTGAGCAGTAAAACACCCGTCGATGAAGTAGTAGTAGTGTTGCAGGATACAGTAGTAGTGGTTAACAACTTTTGAATCGGTTGACTCTTCACTCGTAACAGTTGGCTTCGGGTCAGTTAAAACAAACGAGTATGTGGTATTTCGCCTTGCATTGCCGACAAGTGAGCTTGAAATTGCACTCTCTTTCGTGGTGCCCTACGCGAAAACAATTTCGGCACAGTGAGTTACTTCGTAAAAAAGCATCCCTTTCCGAAACCGGCATTGTTTGGAACGATTGGCATTGGTAAAGCTGGTGGCTATCCGAGCAAGCCACACACTTTCCAGACGTCGATGGTTGCTGAACCGTAGCATTGAAGGCTTTCGCTGTGAGTGCCTTCTTTGGGTATTTTGATGGGGTTGGATCAATCTTCTGTTCAGCAGGCTTGTTGGGAAGGGATTTCAAGATTCTAATCCGCCGCTGTAGAAAATCTGTGAGATCCTTTACGGTGTCGCTTTCCTAGGTGGAAGAAAATTTCTCCCAACTTCTCCTAGTAGTGTTGTCCAATCGTGAGCACAGCAGGTGTAATAGTAGCATATCCTTGTAGTCGGCTTGTTGCCGAGTGACCTGGTCCAAGGTCTTCACGATCCTCACGAAGGCATCCAACAATTAATGAAGATCAGCTGCACATTCTCTTTTGGTGACAGGTAGCTCAAACAATGCTTGCACCTGACGTTTGCGAAGAACCTTCGTGTTCGAGTATCGCTTTGTTAACAGTTCCCATGCTACGGCATAATATGCTTTGGTAAGGGGTAGAGAATCGATGATGGCTAAAGCTTCTTCCTCTAACTGACTGTGTAGGTAGTGAAATTTTTCTACTTCGGGAAGGTCTGCCTGCCAGTGTATAAGTGATGTGTAAGGATCCCGAAACGTAAGCCATTCATCAATTTTACCACTAAATTTAGGCAGAGTTATTTGGGGCAATCGTACATGGTGAGTGGAACCGGGGGTTATTATCGAGAGAGCGAGTTGTCTGATTGAGGGCACTTGTGTTACACTCTTCCTTAATTTTATCGACTAGAAACGATTTCAATTCGTAGAACCGGTTTTCAAAGTCGATCCGATCCGTAACGAAACCTTCCGTATCATCGGGTGTTTCATCGTGAGACTCTACATCGTTGATAGCCTCGTTTATCTTGTCCCACAATCGATCCAGTTGCTCTAGTCGAACGTTGACCTCCGCTGCCTTAGTATCGACGCGGTATTGTTGCATAAACCGGTACATGTTGTTGAACGACGTTTGTAGTTCGCGAAGTTTAGTCTGCAGTGACTTCAGTGGTGGCAGCTTCTGTTTCGACGCAGCAGGCATATCGTGTTCCTCGAAAAATGAGACCAAAGTATCAATGTTTGGTGAAGGTAAAGTGCTTGGAGAGCCGATTACTTGGTGGCTCATGAATCGAGCCTTGTATAATAAAATGAGATGCTCCTCGAACAAAATGTAATGTGAGCAGTAGAAGCTGGTGGCAGTGACAGTGTAAAGTGGTGAATTTGTCAGCAGCCTTATGCCACCGTCCGAGCACCAGTGAGTCCACTACAGGTGAGCGATGCTTTTAACTGCCCTGAAGCTGAGCATGAGGGATTTTGAGTTGGGATGATGTGGGTATCCTCGATGTTGGGTGACTCGCGTGATAGTAAATCCAAGCGTCGAGATACGGTAACCTGTTTGTCCTTAGAACAAAAGACCACGAAGAGTACTGGGATTTTACGGATAAACCTTCGGAATCGCACTCACCGATTTTTCCAGAGGAATGAAGCCTTGTATTGTTGGATATTCCGCTGAAATTCCTTCGGTGATGCTACTGATGCCTTCAAACAAAATGGCGTATCTGTGCTCTGGTATGATGAATAGGCCCGCGAATATACGGTACGGACGTCCTCCTTGGTGTTCTTTGGATAGGTTTCCTTGGCCAAATTTGGTTCGAAGGACCAGTGTAGATATAAACTTTAAGTTTCCGGCATCGGGAATCAACAACAAGAATTACAGATTCGGATGGATGCATCATGTATTGGTACGCCGGACGGCCTTCCTTGAGCCGGCAGGGGTTCCTCCAGACGACTTCGTAGTACGGCTCAGATGCGGATCGCCAAAACTCCACGTTATCCGTGTGATGTTGTACTGTAGGCCTCGTGTTGTTAGGTCATTCGACAGATGTTTTGTCTCGTCTTAGAGTCGCATCAAACCATCGTTGGGGTACGGTAGGCGAAAGAGGGCACTTCTGAGAATGATAAGAAGAAAAAAAAGAGGGGGCAGTTAAATCTGGATATTGATGGTTTTTAAGAATGTGATCTTCCTCGGGCCCGAAGGGAATCGAGTAGTTGAGATCTGGCAGAACAGTGCTCGGCGCATGCCCAGACAATATGTTCTATCTCGTGATAACCGTTGCCACCAGTGGTGTAGTAGCGGGGAGGGGGGGACGAAACCCCCCCCCCCCCCCCCCCCGAAATGTTTTGGAGAATTTTGAAAAAATTCAATATGTTAAATAGAAATATGCCTAAAATTTAAAAAAAATTCTCAAAGTTTCATTTGCAAAAGTTATCTTGTGAAAATATTTCCTTGTAGTGAAAATTGGCTGCACACTCGACACCTACCTGAAGGCACGTTGTGGAGGCTAGCTCAACCGCCGAGGACTATAACAAGTAGATCGCGGCGAAGCGAGGAGCTGGGAGCTTATTGGTTCACGAAACGGATATCGGTACCGAGAGAAATTTCGCCACATTCTGTAGTCATTGACTGACGGCGAACATGGACTGGAGAGTGTGAGAGAAGTATCCCCATAGAAACCACCAGGCGATTCGCTACCGCATCGGCCAATGGAACCATGCTGCAGCACGAAGAAGGACGGGCCGCAAGCTAAAGTGGAAGACGAAAGCCTTTAACGAAAACCTCTTTGTTAAGTTACTTCGGTGAAATCAAGTACATTGATGCAGCTGATCTAACAAGAAGGATTGTGACGGCTTGTGACGTTATAATGTCACGAAAACTAGGGCGATGCAGTAGACGGCGTGCAGTTTACGGGTTAAATGATTAGCTCAGTACGCTACACGCTGCTTGTCTTAGATCCAGAAGGCGGACTCAGAGCGTAAGATCGGAGAGCGGGAGAGGAGCGCAAGCGACGTTTCGAGAAGGTAGGGACTCTTTAAAATGGGAGATCAAGCTTAGCAAGCCAATTGCCATAAGTCACCGACACCGTACGGCGAAGAAGAAGAAGGAGGTAACACAGCCGAGTGGTAAGTGACTAACGACGAGCTCAAAGAAGCGTCGATGTGACTAAAATTAAAGAAAACCCCCGGTCCGGATGGAATACCAACAGTGGCGCTGAAAGCTGCAATACTGACATATCCGGACATGTTCAGGATGCTACTGCTGAAGTCTTTGGATGATGGTAATCCCCGAAATGAGGAAGGTGCAGAAACTGATGTTGCTGCCAAAATGTGTGAAATCACCGAGCCATCCAGCCTCGAATAGACCAATGCCGCAGCGTGGCATAAAAGAATGAGCCAGATCCTGAAGAGATACTTCCAGAGTAGAGCACTGCTGTACCAGACGAACAAACGGGCAATAGACAATGCGAGTCACAGCGGGCGTTCCTCAGGGCTCCATTCTCTGTCCAACACATTGGAATGGGATGTACGATGGGGTCTTAACACTGCGGCTTCCCAGGAAAGTGAAAATCGTTGGTTTCGTGGACGATGTGTCACTAACGGTGAGACACTTGAAGAAATGGAGGTGTCGGTGACGGAGACAATGAAACCGCGAAAAGCTGAACGGGACGCTTCGACTGCTGGTCGTACGAGTTGCGATTGCGTACCGGATGCAGTATGCCTTGTCGCCGAGATGATCCCCATCTGCATTACCCTGACGGAGGATATCAAGTGCTACAAACAATGAAACGCCAGAAACGTGAGGAAGATGACGTGGCAGTAGGAATGGGACAATACGGAGAAAGGAAAGTGGGCCTACCGGCTCATCCAAACCTGTCGGTGTGGGTCAATAGAAAGCACGGGGAGATGACCTTCCACCTGAAACAGCTCCTACCGAGCCACGGCTGATTAAGGAGTATCTTCATCGGTGTGGGTACGCAACGTCAACATTGTGCTTGGAGTGTGAGATCGTCGAGGAGACACCGGAGCGTCTTTGAATGTCCGAGGTTTGAAGTCTTTTAATGTCCGAGAAGAGTCTTTGAATGTCCGAGGTTTGAAGTGATGTGCAGGGAGCTACTTAAAACGGGAGGACCGGACATCAACCCGGATAATGACAAGCGACGTAAAGACGTGGAACGCAGTAAACAGAGATATGATGTAGATCAGTGATTCTCAACCTGGGGTCCGCGGACCCCTAGGGGGCCGCGAAGTCATTGTTGGGAGTCCGCGAAGAAAAATATATTTTCCGAGTGCATATTGAAATTTCAAGTCATGTTTCCTAACAAATTGAAAATAACATATTGATAGCATACAAAATTGATGTTTATCTATGGGACCGCGCGACCCAGTGTGATATCTAAGGAGTCCGTGGTACGAAAAAGGTTGAGAACCGCTGATGTAGATCATGACCGTCTTACAACGGAATGGACATCGAACAACGGCTTCGGGAGAGCAATCACCGCCAGGGAACTCTCCGCAGGAATAAGCTAGATTCACCGCCGAGGACTAGTCGAGTAGACTGCAACAGAGCAGCGAGTATGAGTCGTCGAAACGCCAGCGAACCGGACGTCACGCTCCATGCGGATTCGTCAGACTGACCACGGCACCCCACCGGTTGTTCCGATAGAAAAATAGCGAAAACCAAAGAAGAATCGATATTGGGAGAACTTTTTTTGCCAGGGAACTCTCCGTTGGCGTAAGCTAGATTCACTGCTGGGGACAAGACTGTGTAGACAGCGACGAGACACCACTAGTCGCGGGTCATCGGCGCACCAGTGCACCGGACACCCTCCTTCACCAGAATCGCCGAACTGACCTCGGCACCTAGCTGATTAGCTCAATCTCGGGAGAACTTCTCTCGCCGGGGAATTCTCTGTCGGAGTAGGTCAGGTCCATCGTCAGGGAATAGACCGAGTTGTTCGCGAACAAGTCGAGGAGCTGAATGGATCATCAAGGAAGTAGTACTAAATGGCCCAAGAAGAAAACTAAAGGGCTTTAAGTAGTTGCGGTGCTAAATGGCACCGGTCACGGAGCCAAAGGGTTCAAGAAGTTGTAGTACTGAAACCAAATAAGAATCGGTATCGAGAGAACTTCTTTCGTCTGGGACCTCTCCGTCAGTGACAGTCAGATTCACCACCGAGAACGAGACCGTATAGATCGCGACGACACACCACCAGCCGCGCCGGGGCTCCAGCAAACCGGATACCCTGCTCTACCGGAATCGCCGAACTGACCGCAGCACCTGGCTGGTTGGCTAGCATTCGAACTCAAGAAGTTATAGTACTGAAACCAAATAAGAATCGGTACCGGGAGAACTTCTTTCGTCTGGGACCTCTCCGTCAGCGACAGTCAGATTCACCGCCGGGAACGAGACCGCGTAGATCGCGACGAAACACCACCAGCCGCGCCGGGGCTCCAGCAAACCGGATGCGCTACTCTACCGGAATCGCCGAACTGACCGCAGCACCTGGCTGGTTGGCTAGCTTTCGAACACAAGAAGTTGTAGTACTGAAACCAAATAAGAATCGGTACCGGGAGAACTTCTTTCGTCTGGGACCTCTCCGTCAGCGACAGTCAGATTCACCGCCGGGAACGAGACCACGTAGATCGCGACGATACACCACCAGCCGCGCCGGGGCTCCAGCAAACCGGATGCGCTACTCTACCGGAATCGCTGAACTGACCGCAGCACCTGGCTGGTTGGCTAGCTTTCGAACTCGCCGGGGAACTTCAGAATGTTTTTGAACATTTTTCATATATATATATATACAAAAAAACCATATCCCCCCCCCCCCGAGAAATTTTCATACTACGCCACTGGTTGCCACAAGCGCAGATACCGCTATCTGCAAGCCCAATACGCCGGGGATGAGCGTCCTGTGTGTAGTGATTGGACATGAGCCGAGACATCACGCGAATGAAATCCCGACCCACATCCATCCCCTTGTATCAAGGTTTCGTCGATACCTTAGGGATTATCGAGTGTAGCTACCTTCCCAGTTCACCATTGCTCCATGAACTTTCGAAGGTTCTCTGATGAGTAATACTGAAAAATTCCATGAAGCTAATTTGTCTTTCATATATGTCAGCTTGTAAAGTGCCCGCCTTAGCTAAAGAGTCCGCTTCTTCATTACCTGGAATGGAGTATGGAGGGAGGGAACCCAAACTAAGGTAATCTTGTACGATTTTACAGACAAAGCACGCAGGCGCTCCCAGATTTTCCCCAGAAAATATGGCATGTGCTTTCTAGGTTTCATTGAACGGAGAGCCTCGATTAAGCTGAGGCTATCTGAGACAATAAAGTAATGATCGGTGGGCAAAGTATCAATGATCCCAAGGGTATACTGAATAGCAGCAAGTTCTGCGACGTAAACTGAAGCAGGATCATTGAGTTTGAATGAGGCGGTGAGGTTTTGATTGAATATACCGAAGCCATTGGAGTCGTCGAGGTTTAACCCGTCGGTGTAAAACATCTTGTTGCAGTCGACTTCTCGAAATTTACTATGAATGATGCTTGGGATCACTTGCGGACGTATGTGATCCGGGATTCAACGAATCTTGTCTTTCATGGATGTGTCGAAGAATACAGTTGAATCAGAAGCATGAAGAAGATTGACACGGTTGGGATAATATGAAGAAGGATAGATATTTTGTGCCATGTAATCGAAGTACAAGGATATAAATCGGGTTTGAGAATTGAGCTCGACAATCCTTTCGAAATTTGCAATTACTAACAAGTTCAAGATATCCCATCGGATGAGCAATCGATATGAGAGGTCCCAAAATCGATTTTTCAGCGAAAAACGCCCGCCAGCACTTCTAAACTCATCGTATGTGTCGAGTGCATGCAACCCAAAGCAATACGCAAACAACAATATTGGATTCGCTCTAGTTTGATGGAATGTATGTTCGCATCGGAGCGAAAACAGAAACTCCCGTACTCCATCACCGACAATATCGTTGTTTGGTACAGCCTGATCAGGTCTCCTGGTGGGCACCCCACCATGTATCGGTTATTGTACAGAGAAAGTTGATCCTTTGTTAGCACTTCGGTTTCAGATACCTAATGTGACATCCCAAGGTTCCTTTAGAGTCAAACCAGACCCTGAGATATTTGAAACTTGAAACCTGAGCAATAGTTTGACCCATTAATTGAAGCTATAGTTGCGCTGGTTCACGCTTCCTTGAACGTATGACTAGCTCAGTTTTCTCCGTGGAGCACTCGATACCGAGTGTTGGATTGTGGTTCGTGGGTCGAGTTAAACTTCCAAACACCATTGGCATCAACCTTCAATAATTCCAAACCCGACTTCAGCACCTTTTATTACCTTTACTCTCCTTTCTTCCACAGTTCCCGTATTTGTTAAATCCGTTCCTTTCCCGGTAAATATTCTTCCTCCGCTGTATCCAAAACCTTTCCAAATTTGTATCCGTATATGCAGGTGAAATTCGGTTACTAATAAAAGTAACACTCCCGAATTGTAATAAATTTACACTTTATTGATTTTACGAATTACATCTGTTTATTGAGAAATACGCGCGTGTGGAAACCATGTTTATTGGGAAGCGATCGGTTGGCTACTGACTGGCCAGAAATTTTTACTACTACCTTCTACCTACTATCGATCGGGTCTGCATACTACTTTGTTATCATCCAATCAGTGTATGTGATAACAACTAGAGATGCTCCTTTTTTGGACGATAAGCGTATAACATTTAAATCTCGAATTTTAAGTTAGTTTGTAGTTTGGGATAGTGTAGGCATAGCAAAATTTAGATACTAAACTACTAATTGCAACATTACCGGTCCCCTTGAACTAGTTTCAACTACATAATCTAGACATATAACACTTCTGTACTTTTTTCTGCTATGGCATTTTTGTCTTCCGATGGCAGTGGACATATTCGGCATACGGGTCTTCTGTATATTCCGTTTGCTGTCTTTACAGTCACTACGCGAACGATACCTTTTTCACCAGGATGCAGCTCGATGATTCTGGCTAAAGGCCAGCGCAGTGGTGGCAGGTTGTCCTCTCGTAGTACCACGACGCTACCGATACGAATTGGGCTTGATTGCAGATGCTTGCTCGATGTTTGCAATTCACAAAGATATTCTTTGCTCCATCTTTGCCAGTAGTGCTGGAACATTTGCTGTTGCTGTTGGTCTGGAAGGGCCTTCATAGAGGCGCCGATCAAAAAATGCACCGGTGTAAGGGCATCGCAGTCTGAGAGATCATCAGACAATGGTGCTAATGGACGGGAATTTAGTGCTGCCGATATTTGAACAAGAAGCGTGGTGAAATCTTCCTGAGAGAGCTGACGTACTCCAATTTCCTGTTTGAGAGATGTTTTGACGGAGCGAACTGCGGCCTCCCACAATCCGCCGAAATTGGGAGCTCTAGGAGGAATAAACTGCCATGAAATACCATGTTGAGCAAGTTCGGTTCCAATTTTGTTCGATTCGTTATTTAGAATGCGGTATAGTTCATTTAACTCGTGCTTGGCGCCAGCGAAGTTTTTAGCATTGTCTGAATGAACTTCGCTCGGAACACCATGATATCCAATGAAGCGACGGAAAGCCGACATAAATCCAACTTTTAATAGGTAACTGACGATTTCAAGATGCATCGCTTTGGTGGCGAAACAAACAAAGATAGCGATATATGCCTTGGGAGCTGCGGCACGATGATGCGGAGGCTTTAAATAAAAAGGACCGCAGTAATCCACACCTACGATGGAGAACGGTCTACTTGGTCGAACGCGTGGACACGGAAGCTGGCCAGTTGGTTGCTGGATGGGTACTGGATAACAGCGAAAACAACGATGACATTTCCGAAGCTCGGTGTTGACCACTCGTTTACCATGTATGGGCTAAAACTCCTGTCTCATAACCGCTAGTGTTAGCTGACGTCCTCCATGGACTGTTTGACGATGAAAATAATCAACGAGCATTCTGGTGAAGGGATGCACACTTGGAAGTATTGTTGGATGTTTTGTAGTGAATTCTTGGGCGGAATAACTCAGACGACCACCAACTCGAATTATGCCGGCCTTATTAAGAAAAGGGCGAAGCAACCTAAGCGTAGCCTTTTATGGACATATCCGTGCTTGTGCAAATGTTTAAGATCATTCTCGAAACACTCGGCTTGACCTAGGTCGACCAAAGCCAACTTTTCCGTCGAGAATTCTTCGACAGTTATAAATGGGGAACGATTGCGACTTTTTATATTCCGACATTTGCGAATAAAACGAATGCAGTATGCAACAATGCGCAAAAGTGGCTTCAACGAAGAATGCATCATAAACAGCGAATTCGGCTCTGGCACAACAATGGCAGTATGAAATAGTTTCGTCTCTTCATCAGTGAAATTCATGTCTCGGGTATGGGATTGACATATTTCCGCAGACGATTGCAACCACGGAGGCCCACATTTCCACAGCAAGCTCTAAAGAATGTCCTCAACTGACATACCGCGAGTGACTAAATCGGCAGAATTCTCCTTTCCCGAGATATGTTGCCAGAATTGTCTGAATAGTAGAAACATGATTAGCCACAAACGTCTTCCACGTGCTAGGAGGAGATTTTAGCCAGTGTAACACAATGGTAGAATCAGACCAAAAGGTACACTTGCAACCAGTCAAATCAAGAGACTTGACTACTTTCGCATGCAGACAATCTGCTTCCCTTGCAGCGCAGAGTTCTAGTCGCGGAAGTGTTAATCTTTTTAGCGGAGCGACGCGGAACTTAGCAGACAGCAACTTGATTCGCACATTTCCTGTTCGATCTACTGTCCGTATATATAACCACGCTCCATATGCTAACTCGGAGGCGTCTGCGAACCAATGAAGCTGACCGTTGACCTAACCCGAAATGAATGCAAACCTACTGATTCGTGGCTCAGATAATCTGGACAACTGGCCGTGGAAATCTGTCCATTTCTTCTCCAGGGAGGGCGACACAGGAGCATCCCATCCAGTTTGCAGCAAAGCAAGTTCTTGCATAATAATTTTCACTGAGACCACCACCGGCGAAATCAATCCAAGTGGATCTTGCTATTTTCTGCAATGTCGTAAACGAATCGTAGGTGATCAGTGCTCGGATCCCAAGTAATTTCTAAAGTCTTCGCCTCTTCATCAGGATTCAGCTCGAAAGTAATCGACAGGTTAGTGCCAAGCTGATCTGCGGGAATGTCGGTCAAAACTTCAGGACGATTTGAGCACCATTTCCGTAGCACGAAACCTCCTTTTGACATGAGATCTGCTAGCTCTTTTCTCAACTTGATTGCATTCGGGACACTTGAAGCTCCACCGATAAAATCATCGACGTAGAAATCGTGAACTAGCGCTGCACTCGCCAGAGGAAAGCTCGAACCTTCGTCAGCAGCAAGCTGGTGCAATGTTCTAATTGCCAAGAAAGACGAAGGTGTTAGTCCGTATGTAACCGTTAACAGTTCATATGTTTCGATGGGCTCATTCGCGGAAAATCTCCATTAAATACGTTGAAAAGGAGTATCATCCTGATGTAAAAGTACCTGTCTGTACATCTTCTCAACATCTCCGACGAGGGCGACTTCATGCTTCCGAAAACGCAGCAGCAAACTTGATAATTCATCCTGAATCGTCGGTCCTTTCAGAAGCGCATCGTTTAGAGCAAAACCACTATCAGTTCGGGCCGATCCGTCAAACACAACGCGCACTTTTGTTGTAGTGCTTGACTCCTTCACCACTGCATGCAGGGTAAGTAGTAGCCTTACAAATTACCAGCTTTATCCATGTCTGCATTCAACTCCTCTTCCTCTAGCAATTTCATATGCCCTAGGTCCACGTACTCCTTCACAAAGGCGTGATATTGATTTTTCATCTCCGGATTTCGCTCCAACCGTTTTTCCAGCTTCGAAAATCGCTCAAATGCCATAGTTTTTGATTCTCCAACCATCCTATCGAAATGTATATGCTTTGGCAGGCGGATCTGCCAAGGATGTATCTTCCATCCTGCAAACAACCATGAGTTTTGACGAAGTGTGCTTCACAATCCTGTTCCTCTTTAGACCAAGGCGGTTGATCTTCAGAGCTTCCCACTTTCCAAAATCGTTCAAGTATATCCTCCAAATTTTCCGATGCAGTTGCCATGTAGCAATTAACTAATTAATTGCTAGAGTTTACACACTTGCTCGAGACAACCCAACCAAATACAGTGTCCACCAAAATGGGGAGTCCCGGGCCCAACGAAATTCGTTTCATCTCGCGCTCATACAAAAACCGATAGAAATGCTCCGCCCCAATTAGTAAATCAATCCGACTGCTGGTGTTGAATTCTTGATCAGCCATTCGCAAATTATCTGGAATCTTCCAATGCGAAACCGCTACGCTAGCCGAAGGTAGTTCAGAAGTGACCCGCTGTAACAACAAGAAATCCACCCCAACCGAGAATTCTGTCACTCTAGAACTGATGATTGTACTGGCTGCATGCTTGGCCCTCGATTCCGATTGTTCGACCCCACAAATAGGAACATTTATCGACCTCTATTTCAATTTCAGCATTTGGCACAACCGCTCACTCATAATATTTGCCTGCGAACCGTTATCAAGAAGGGCCCGAGCTAATTGCTTTTCACCATGCTGATCCCATACTGCTGATACAACCGTAGACAAGAACACGTTGGATGCACTCCCTTTCGTTCCAACACTGTAAGATCCAACTGTTTCGTCCTCCAAAATTTCATTTTCGTCTTCTTCTGCTCCACTCGTCGCAACATTTGCTGATGCTGTTTGCGCATCGGATTTCCGTGAAGATTGTTCACCTGCTGGGTTACTAGAAGACGCGCTGTTGCTGGGTGGAAAACCCGGATGAATGAGAGAATGATGTTTTTTGCCGCACGTCCTACAGTTGAAGTTTGAGTTGCATTCTCGTACCCAATGTCCGCCTCGAAAACAGTTACTGCACAATCGCTTGCTGTTCGCGAACTCCACTTTTTCCTTGAGACTCAAACTCAAATACTTAGTGCATCGCGCCATATAATGACTGTCACCACAACATGGACAAGCTGCGCCGACCCGCTCGTTACCAGTGACAGCGTGAACCACTAATTTTGGAAGTTTAAATGTAGATTTTTGAAGAGCATTGGAGCATTCCACCGCATTCGATGATACAGCATCTAAAACCCGTGTTCGTTTCTCTAAAAATGCCACCAGAACAGCAACAGTAGGTACATCAACCGATGCAGCATGGTCCTCCTAAAGCTGGAGTGTCTGCCCATCTAATTTTGAACACATCCAATGTACTATCAGCGCACCCCAACTATCCGTGTTTTCACCAAACCGTTTGAGGATTTTTAAACGCTGCTCGAACTCGTCAACTAATCCATGAATTGCAGCAGCAGATTCCTTATCGATCTTTGGATATTCCATCAAACCCTAAAGATGACGCATTGAGGTATTGAGCAGGTATTCGGTTCGAAATCTGCGGCAGCCGATTGAAATCAAATCGAACTGTGATTCCGCGCAACGCTGGTTTCAAAATTTGGTGCAAATTGGATCGAAGGGGCAATTTGACTCAGCAAAGCTGCTCGCAACTCAAAATAAAGGTTACACCCTGTTGTTTTCCTCCTAATATTCGTCTTTTTCATCCAACCCGGTAATTTCCTCCTGAACTTCGTCGAATTCCTCCCATTTTTTCTCCAGTTTGTCCAGCCTACTCTGAACCTGCCCGCTTTGTGTTTCCGAATCGTAGGCATCCAAGAATTGAGCATGCCGCTTTAGCGATGCAAACATGCGCTCCCGCTTCTTGATTTTTTCCTTTATCAATCGTTCTGCCATACCCACTACCAACCAGTGCTGGGAAAATCACCGAAAATCAAAAATCATCAGTGATAATTATCACTGCTGATCATGCAGTGCTATGATCACAACCATAAAAAATCGCTAGTGATTTTCTCTGAAGCGATAATGTGCTAGCAAAAAATCATTGCAACAAAATCACCGCCTGTGATCAAGGCCTGATTATGATTTTTTTTGATCAGGATTATGAAGTTGAGAAAATCAGGAACGATAGAAAAGATGCAAAATCGGGGTTGATGGTATTGTACATGATTATTGTAAGAAACTCCTTATGATGATGATTTGGCCAAATAATTTTGGGAGTGAGAGCGATCCAGCACACATGTAGGGATGCAAAATAATCCAAATGCTAACGATTTCAGCTTTTCGGGAATGTGTTTTGTATTGAAGGACAAGTTGTTGGTAGTTGAAAATCAATAGTTTTGGACATTTTCAATGCACAGGGGGTTCGCCGATGCGTTAAAATTGAATTTTTTCAACTTTTCGGGAAAGTGTTTCATCTTGAAGGACAAGTCGTTGGTAGTTAAAAATCAATAGTTTTGGACATTTTCAATGTACAGGGGGGTCCGCCGATGTGTCAAAATGGAATTTTTTTCAAACTTTTCGGGAAAGTGTTTTATATTGAAAGGCAAGTTGAGGGCTTTTGAAAATCAATAGTTTTGAACATTTTCAATGCACAGGGGGGTCCGCCGATGCGTTAAAATTGATTTTTTTAACTTTTCGGGAAAGTGTTTTATATTGAAGGACAAGTTGTTGGTAGTTCAAAATCAATAGTTTTGGACATTTTTAATGCACAGGGGGGTCTGCCGATGTGTTGAAATTGATTTTTTTCAACTTTTCGGGAAAGTGTTTTATATTGATGGACAAGTTGTTGGTAGTTGAAAATCAATACTTTTGGACAGTTTCAATGCACAGGGGGGTCCGCCGATGCGTCAAAATTGAATTTTTTTGGAAAATTGTTTTGTTTATTTCTTTCTTTTTTATAAATATGACAAAATCGTCAAAAGCTGACAAAATTGGGGATAAACAAAATCGGGGGCTGATAAAGGTCTTTTCTTTGTCTACAATAATTTAAGGCTAAAGATTGCGTTATCCATTTTTTTATTTTTCGAGCAATTCAAAATTGTTCAAGTTACTTAGAAAAGTTAATAAAGTTAAGACCCGATTTTATCAGCTCCCGATTTTGTCTACCCAGATTTTATCAGCTTTTTAACCCGATTTTGTCCGCCCCTGATTTTATCAGCTTTTTAACCCGTTTTTGTCAGCCTCATATTAACATATGTTTGATAAGCTCTAGCAGACGAACCAAGTCCAATTCGTGCAAATCCTTTCTTGAGCATATTTTCCGTGCCTTAGAGTTTTTTTTTTTAATTTTGTGCTGGAAGACCTCTTTAAGTGAAATTTATACAAAATCAGAAAAAGTTATAAGCCTATGTTTAGGGACTATAGAAGAATACATTAACATCTTCGGTTTATAATAGTAAATTAAGTGTTTATTATAGTAAATTAAGAGTAAAATGAAATTAAAGTTTGTTTTGCCATTGTTAGGATTATATTGTTTTGTAGACAGAGCTGCGCTAAGTAAATTTAAGTGTTGGATACGTTGTACGTAAATACGTATTGACTCCAAAAATACGTCTGTTGAACTTTTTTTCATAACTAGTTCGTCGGGATAAAAACGGATATCAATATTTTTGTAATTATCTTTGTTTTTGGAACGAGTTTGACGAGTGGGTTTAGAAATACCGTCATCGGTGATTACTTTACGCCAAAAATAGAACGTTTTGTACATTACACTCAAGAACTACGATCACGCAACTTCAAATTTGAAACTGTTCGATGTTTTACATATGGCACAAGTACCTCCAAAGTCATTGAAAAGAACTTTTGGAAAATCAAGATTGAACGTAAAATCTAAAGAGCTAAAATTGGCGTAAAGTCACCCCCACAAGGGAGCTACTTCACGCCAAAATTTTTTTTCACGAAATCATGTTAACTCCTTGATTTATTGTTATGGATTATGCTCGTTATTTATGTGTGAAAGCAAATGAATGTAGTGCTCGTAAAAATAAAAGGATGTGTTCAAAAACTGCGTACCACGCATCCAATAACCTTGTTTTGGAGAGTCGATAAGTCCTACAATGAAAAAAGCAAGCCGAGAAAAAAAGCTCTACATGATATACTTGATATTGATGATATTGAGCCTTAAGAATTAGACCACCTTGTTTTAGTATTTTCCTGAAAGTAGTTTTAATTGTGTTACGGAGTGCAAAGGCTTTTCCAACAGAAACGTTTTAATGGTCAGGCCAATTCGGGAAATATTTTTTAGAGGTGCGCCGCATCTAATTTTTACCTACAATCGGCGGCGGCGGGGCGCACGCCTCTAATATTTTTTCTTTCTTTTTAATAAATCGAGACTATTAAAATATTCTTCTATCGTCCCTAGACATAGCCTTGTAATCCTTTCGGATCATTTCGTAAAAATTTCCCTTAAGGGGGTCTTCCAGCGCAAAATTTAAAATAAATGATTTTTTGGTTTTTGCTAATTTTGCATCTCTAAGACAAGAAAAATATGCTACAGAAAGGATTTACTATTTTGCCAATTATAGAACCTCGTCCTTCACATAGTGAAAAATCATCTTTTCAAAAACAAATCTACTTTGAAAATTTGTTCGAGGTCTGTCTACTTTGCTTAAACATTTATCAAAAGCCCCTACTGTTTAATATTTGTAATACATTGACAGACCCCAAGCTCATTTAAAATGTCAACAATTGATTTTTACCTGCCAACAACTTGCCCTTCACTATAAAACACTCCCAAAAAGTTGAAATCATTCCCAATTAGATACTTCGACAGAGCCTCCTGTTAATTGAAAATGTCCAAAACTATTGTTTTTAACAGCCCTCAACTTGCCCTTTAATATAAAACACTCCCAAAAAGTTGAAAAAAAAATCCATTTTGATGCATCGGCGGACCCCCTGTGCATTGAAAATGTCCAAAACTATTGATTTTCAACAGCCCTCAACTTGCCTTTCAATATAAAACACTTTCCCAAAAAGTTGAAAACAATATCCATTTTGACACATCGGCGGACCCCCCCCCCCTCTCTACATTGAAAATGTCCAAAAATATTGATTTTCAACAGCCCTCAACTTGCCTTTCAATATAAAACACTTTCTCAAAAAGTTGAAAAAAAATCCATTTTGACACATCGGCGGACTCCCCTGTGCATTGGAAATGTTCAAAACTATTGATTTTCAACAGCCCTCAACCTGCCTTTCAATATAAAACACTTTCCCGAAAAGTTGAAAAAATTCCATTTTGATGCATCGGCGGACCCCCCTGTGCATTGAAAATGTTCAAAACTATTGATTTTCAAAAGCCTTCAACTGGCCTTTCAATATAAAACACTTTCCCAAAAAGTTAAAAAAAAATTCATTTTGACACATCGGCGGACCCCCCTGTGCATTGAAAATGTCCAAAACTATTGATTTTCAACAGCCCTCAACCTGGCTTTCAATATAAAACACTTTCCCAAAAAATCGAAAATAATTCCATTTTGACACATCGGCGGACCCCCCTGTGCATTGAAAATGTCCAAAACTATTGTTTTCAACAGCCCTCAACTTGCCTTTCAATATAAAACGCTCCCAAAAACTTGAAAAAATTCCATTTTCATGCATCGGCGGACCCCCTGTGCATTGAAAATATTCAAAACTATTGATTTTCAACAGCCCTCAACTTGCCTTTCAATATAAAACACTTTCCCAAAAAGTTGAAAAAAAAATCTATTTTGATGCATCGGCGGACCCCCCTGTGCATTGAAAATGTTCAAAACTATTGATTTTCAAAAGCCCTCAACTTGCCTTTCAATATAAAACACTTTCCCAAAAAGCTGAAAAAAAATCCATTTTGACACATCGGCGGACCCCCTGTGCATTGAAAATGTCCAAAACTATTGATTTTCAACAGCCCTCAACTTGCCTTTCAATATAAAACACTCCCAAAAAATCGAAAATAATTCCATTTTGACACATCGGCGGACCCCCCTGTGCATTGAAAATGTCCAAAACTATTGATTTTCAACAGCCCTCAACTTGCCTTTCAATATAAAACACTTTCCCAAAAAGTTGAAAAAAATTTCAACTTGGCTCATTGACACCCCTAACATATCCATAATGTTCGAAAATAAATAGTGATCATTGATCCAAGAATTAAATCAAATCGCAATCATGGCTGATAATGCTCACTTGTGATTTTTTCCGAATTGCTCGCTGCAGATAGAATCATGCCGTGATCACCCTCTCAATTATCAAATTCAACCACAGATCAAAATCACCACTGATAGAGGGCAAGAAAAAATCGGTAGTGATTTTTGTGAGATGATCTTTTGATAGTTAAGAGAGTGATCACGACATGATTTTATCGGCAGTGAGAATTTTCGAAAAAATCATAAGCGATAATTATCAGCCATGATTGCGGTTAGATTTTTTTTTGATTATGATTTTCCCAGCACTGCTACCAACACTAGCTCAGAAACATAAATAAATTCTCCGGAGACCAAAAAAAGGAACAAGGAAGTACCGCTAACCGAAATAGGATTCTTTGGACAGGTACTCCCCTGAGGCCTGTACAAGATAGGCCTTTTATTTAATATTGATCGGCTTCCGGTCCTCGTCGGAAATAAAAGAACCTCTTACTATATTCCGTTGACAATGGTAGAAGGACATGCAGTTTCAGCTCACAAAAGCAAGTTTCACCAAGGCACGAAAACAAAAAAAAATCCATAAGCGCACCCGCAGCACAGGTGGAAAAAACTTGGAGTGTCACTCACCTGTGACTTTTCAATAATAGGCCTTATATGATTCTAAATATGAACCTATGTAATACGCCGTACGAATTCATCGACTAAACCCTGGAGTGCAAATTTAAGTCCGCCGGATGGTTGAATACAGTGACGTCATCAAGTAATTGCAATTATCCTTGCTTTCGTTGGCACAGTAAATGCATGTGCATAATCCCCGTATCCTCCAAAAGCGCCAGCGAAGAACATGCGACGAGATGATAGCACCGCGTAATACCACAAAAACTGTATAGATATATTGGACAGGCACTCACCTGAGGCCTGTATGCAATAGGCCTTGTATCCAAAACCTTTCCAAATTTGTATCCGTATTTGCAGGTGAAATTCGGTTACTGATAAAAGCAACACTCCCGAATTGTATTAAATTTACGCTTTATTGATTTTACGAACTACATCTGTTTATTGAGAAATACGCGCGCGGAAATCATGTTTATTGGGAAGCGATCGGTTGGCTACTGACTGGCCAGAAATTTTTACTACTACCTTCTACCTACTATCGACCGGGTCTGCATACTACTTCGTTATCATCCAATCAGTGTATGTGATAACAACTAGAGATGCTCCTTTTTCTTTCAGACGATAAGCGTATAACATTTAAATCTCTAATTTTAAGTTAGTTTGTAGTTTGGGATAATGTAGGCACAGCAAAAATTTAGATACTACACTACTGATTGCAACACCGAGCTGGAGGGCCCAAGCAAACAAATTGTCCAAGGTATCTTGCAATAATCCTTGCAGATCGACGGCTTTGGGTCCTGTAATAGAGACCACACCACCATCTGCAAGCTGGAGGAATTGACAAGACATTCGTTAATGTCATTCACGTAAAAGTTATAGAGACGGGGGCTTAGACATGAGCCCTGGGGAAGACCCATATAGCTAATTCGTGATGTCGATATATCACCATGCGAAAAATGCATATGTTTTTCAGACAGCAAGTTTAGCAAGGGACGATCCATAAATGACGTAGCATTTTTTGAGTGATTTTAACACCCCCCTCTCCCATCGTAGCATTTCGTCACTAACCTCTAAATACACCCCCTAGTAATTACGTAGCTTGACGGTAATTCTCCCTCCCCCTTGTCCCCATAAATTTGAAAAAAAAAAAATTAAAAACGATGTTAGTTATTCCGCTTTAAAACAGCTACGTAGCATGACATGACCTCCAACCCCCCTGTCATCACACATCATCACAAAATACAAAACTCCGCCCTCCCCCATATAATGCTATTTATGGATGATCCCCAAAAAGTTGTTTAGAGTCGGTGAAAGACCATGCTGGTGCAGCTTCTCAGAAAGAATTTTGATAGAAACTGAATCAAAAACCCCCTTTACATCTAGGAAAGCTGATGCCATCTGCTCTTTGCTAGCATAAGCCATTTGAATTTCTGTTGAGAGCAACGCAAGACAATCGTACGTCCCTTTGCCTTTGCAGAAACCAAATTGTGTATTTGTTTGTCGAGGCGAAACAAGATCATTTTCTCGAACAATTTCCGGATACAGGAAAGCATTGCAATCGGTCGGTACGAGTTGTGGTCCGAGGCTGGTTTTCCCGGTTGTGCGATGGCGATGACCTTCACTTGTCTCCAGTCATGAGGGACAATATTACCCTCAAGAAACTTGTTAAATAAATTCAACAAGCGTCTCTTGGCAGAGTCTGGCAGATTCTTCAATAAGTTAAATTTGATACTGTCAGGCCTTGGGGCTTCATTGTTACACGACAAGAGAGCAAGTGAGAACTCCACCATCGAAAACGGTGTTTCGTTCGCGTTATCGTAAGGGGACGCGGTGCGGTAGATCTTCTGTGCTGGAGCGGAATCCGGACAATCCTTCTTGGCAAAAACTAATATCCAACGGTTTGAATATTCCATGCTCTCGTCAGAACTGTTTCGGTTTCGTAAGCGCCGGGCCGTACTCCAAAGAGTGCTGATCGATGTTTGTCTCGTTAGTCCGTCGACGAACCGGCGCAAGTAGCTATTTTATTGGCTTTCATCAAACTCTTCATGCGCGTTTCCGCCACGGCGTACTGTCGCACAGTGGCACCTGTTCATACAAAGTTGTGACAAAATTATAAAAAATGGCCTATGTGGCTAATACTTGAGGTTGTAGCTAATTTTGGGTCGCTGAATCCATTTCTGCTATCAGTTTTACATTTCTTGCAAAAGAAATGTATAGGATTCGCTCAAACTTTGAAAACTTTTTCCGAGGCCCGGAGGGCCGAGTCTCATATACCAATCGACTCAGCTCGACAAATTGAGGTAATGTCTGTATGTGTGTGTATGTGTGTATGTGTGTATGTATATATGTACAAAATGTCATGTAATTATCTCAGCAATGGCTGAACCGATCTTAATAAAATTAGTTTCAAATGAAAGTGAAACGTTGCCATTTGACACTATTATTTTTGATTTTTGATATGTTGTTTACTTTCTGAGATATGGGCGATTTTGTCAAAACACCGCAGGTTTTTTGCAAACAACTTTCGAACAATACAATATTGTCCCACAAATTGCACATAAATAGAAAGCTTTAAAAATACCTTTCTAACAAGCTATAGATTGTCTAAATCCGTGCACAAGCGGCGGAGATATTAAACATTTTGTATTTTTAGTCCTCGCTTACCAATTTCCACTAACTAAAAATGAGATTGTTTCATACAGAGTATTGCTTTACTGGTGTTTTAGGAGCAAAACTAAACCGATTTTGCATATCGGGGTATGAAAACACATCTACGTGATTCAAGGAATTCGATGTTGAGAACATTTTGTGAATTACCTTTATAATAAATGAACTATTTCTCAAAAATCAATATATAAGTTCACTTCAAAGACAAAATAATGTGTTGATAAAGAAACAGTGAGTTCTAGTATTTATTCCTTGGATTTGGCATTGCGTTCAATCACGAGGTAAATGTTGGATGGTATATCAATACACAGATCAACAAGTAATTCAAATAGTAGTGAGATAAAAGATTTCTAATATAATTATACTTGTGGCGTCACCGAAAGCAACTGTATGTTTGAAGCCCAAAAATCTAGCGAAAATTTAGCACTTTTGCAAGATTTAGGTTATACTGGTTATGGCGCAAAAATTACTAATTACATTATTTATGATTAGAATGTAAGAATCAATATATCATAATAATATACCTATATAAATAATGTCACTGCATTAACCATCATTTGCCATTCCTCACACGCCCCCCATCACTCTCTGTCTCTCTTCTGTATCCATTTCTAAGTTGTGTGATAATATCTTTTGCCAATCTGAAAATGAAATTGTAATTGCGAAGGTTTGAGAAAACAAAACCTTTTTTTTCTGCTGCTGCATCAACTCAATTTTAATTCAATTGTATTCAAGCCTATATCTACACTATAATTAAGGAAATTCATGGCTATATCAGAAAAAATATTTGGCCTAACTGGGTAATATGAAAGTTTGACGATGAAAATTTTCAAAAGAGACATTCCACGTGCGATATTTAAACTATTCGTATTTCGATTGAATTTTGAATGAAATATATGCTCAAAGACTGATAGCTGAAGCCAGCAGGATTGGATTTGCCATCAACGTTTCAAAGACAAAATACATGAGAGGAAGAGGTTCTAGAGACGACAATGTGAACCTCCCACCCGAGTTCGTATTGACGGTGACGAAATTGAGATGGTCGACGAATTCATGTATTTGGGCTCACTGGTAACCGACGACAATGATAACAGCAGAGAAATTCAGAGACGGATCTTGGCGGGAAATCGTGCCTACTTTGGACTCCAGAGGACGCTCCGGTCGAACAAAATTTGCCTCCTCACGAAGTTGGTTATCTTCAAGACGCTGATTAGATCGGTGGTCCTCTACGGCCACTAGATCTGGACTATGCTCGTGGAGGACCAACGCGCCTTTGGAGTTTTCGAACGAAAGGTGTTGCGTACCATCTATGGTGGCGTGCAGATGGAAGACGGAACGATGCGCAGATGAGTGAACCATGAGTTGTATTGGTACGAACTTTCATGAAAAATAACGGATCAAAGACCAAAAATATCCACAAATTAGATCCAGGAAAAGAAGTCACCCAAAGTATCCGCAACTACAATGTGTCTTCTAACTTGTCGTCGTCCATATTTGGATATACTGAGTAGTTTGAACCATTTCTTTTTCACAGTGTTGGTCTGTATAGGACTCATTTATCCATATTTCCTGCACGAGAATTCCGAACGAAACAATATGAAAGCTATAAGGATGAATGGAAAGAGACTGCATTGCAATCAACTGAATGCACGGCTTTTATGCTATCGACATAGCCTAGACATTTCACACTATTTACCTCAATGCAAATAAAAACTTTGAAATATCTACCTTTTGTCGTGTCCGGACGTTCTACCAGCCAGACTTCCTCGTTCAAAGTCAATCACATAACTGCCGAACTTTTTCCTGCTCGTTTACTTTATCCATATTTCTCTCTTCGCTCTCACAATTTTATTTTAATATTCACTTTCTCTTCATCTCAGCCCCTACATCCTTCACTACCTCTACTCTTCCTTTGGATATTTCGTGCACGAATATGAAAAAGACCCGTCGTTTTTAAAGCGAACCAGTGCCGTAGCCGTAGCGAGCAATAGCGCGATCATATTCTCTCACTTCTTCCACAAACCATTATGAGTATGAGTAGTCACCAGAGACCATCGAATGTAATCGAAAATTCCTGTCTCTCAAATGCACAACGACCGTATACAATTGAACTGGTGCCGTAACTCCTGCTTTTGCGATACGAAAAAGGATAGCGAGATTTTCTTGCTTTGTCAAACATCAGCACGAGTGCAAAAAATCACACGCATGGGCCAACGATCAATTACTCTCGCTACAGAAAGGCTAACACCGAATACAAACGCAATTTCATCGTTTCCAAATACACAACCCACATGACAAGCGAACAGGTCCCGTAGCCTTAGCAAACACCCTTGCGAAACAAAAAAAATGTTGGTGAGACAAAATTAAAGGCAAAAAGCGAAAACTATCTCAAATTCCTCGCTCACAAATGCATAGCCACTGCCAAACACGCAAAATACCTTTTTCAAACAAAAGGGCGATAATCATTTCGCTTCATTCATCCACCACGCGTATCTAACAAACGTACCCAACCCATTCAAATGAACATGTGCTCTCTCAACACAGAGAGGCAAAAGAAAAATCAGCTCGTAATTTCCGCGCTCCCAAGAACGCGGAAGCGAATCGGTGCCGCTGTCCATCACACTTTATTCGCACCATGCTTGTGTTAGACAAACTTATGCCAACGGACATGACATGCACATTATGTACTCTCCAAACACGGGGAGATAACATAAAATTCGATCGTGAATACCTCACTCTCAAATACATAATATACATGTCGAATCAAATCGATGCCGTACTCAAGCAAACACTCTTGCTAAACGAAAAGGCTATCGAGATAACAACCTCGCTTCATAACAGTTTTTGCAACCGGCCGAGACGGTTGTGCCTCCAGGTGGAAGGTTTTGTTCTCGAGAGAGTGACGGAGTGCGAGACGCTGTATGCGTTTTTGTGGGAGAGAGAGAGAGAGACCAGTTTGTTAAGTGTGAGTCGACAGTTGATACGTCGGAGGCGTGGTCAACGGCATCCTCGGTGTTTTGACAGCAAACCGCGGGTAGACGAATTTGCCTACCGCGGTGGCAGAAATCGACAGTGATCGTGCCTGTACACACAGAAAAAAAATATTGTATTGGTGTCGTCGGGCAATTCTAATCGACGAGAGGGGAAGCGTCACAGGTAGACCCATTTGCTCTATTCGTCTACCGCAGAAGTGGTACGACGAATAAGGAAAATAAGTGGCACCGAAAAGTGCCGCATCGACAGTGGGATTTTCGCAGCAAGCCACAGGTAGTCACATTTGTTTACCGCGGCGGTGGAAACGGAGAGAACGCGCTTGTGGTGGTGATACCGACGAGCAGCTTAACCGGAGAGAGTTTTGAAGTGTTGCAGGTAGGCCTATTTCTCTACTGAAGAAGCAACGCGACGAAGAAGGACAGCAAGTGTCACATTGTCAAACAGCAGCGAGCAATAGCGCGATCATATTCTCTCACTTCTTCCACAAACCATTATGAGTATGAGTAGTCACCAGAGACCATCGAATGTAATCGAAAATTCCTGTCTCTCAAATGCACAACGACCGTATACAATTGAACTGGTGCCGTAACTCCTGCTTTTGCGATACGAAAAAGGATAGCGAGATTTTCTTGCTTTGTCAAACATCAGCACGAGTGCAAAAAATCACACGCATGGGCCAACGATCAATTACTCTCGCTACAGAAAGGCTAACACCGAATACAAACGCAATTTCATCGTTTCCAAATACACAACCCACATGACAAGCGAACAGGTCCCGTAGCCTTAGCAAACACCCTTGCGAAACAAAAAAATTGTTGGTGAGACAAAATTAAAGGCAAAAAGCGAAAACTATCTCAAATTCCTCGCTCACAAATGCATAGCCACTGCCAAACACGCAAAATACCTTTTTCAAACAAAAGGGCGATAATCATTTCGCTTCATTCATCCACCACGCGTATCTAACAAACGTACCCAACCCATTCAAATGAACATGTGCTCTCTCAACACAGAGAGGCAAAAGAAAAATCAGCTCGTAATTTCCGCGCTCCCAAGAACGCGGAAGCGAATCGGTGCCGCTGTCCATCACACTTTATTCGCACCATGCTTGTGTTAGACAAACTTATGCCAACGGACATGACATGCACATTATGTACTCTCCAAACACGGGGAGATAACATAAAATTCGATCGTGAATACCTCACTCTCAAATACATAATATACATGTCGAATCAAATCGATGCCGTACTCAAGCAAACACTCTTGCTAAACGAAAAGGCTATCGAGATAACAACCTCGCTTCATAACAGTTTTTGCAACCGGCCGAGACGGTTGTGCCTCCAGGTGGAAGGTTTTGTTCTCGAGAGAGTGACGGAGTGCGAGACGCTGTATGCGTTTTTGTGGGAGAGAGAGAGAGAGAGAGAGAGACCAGTTTGTTAAGTGTGAGTCGACAGTTGATACGTCGGAGGCGTGGTCAACGGCATCCTCGGTGTTTTGACAGCAAACCGCGGGTAGACGAATTTGCCTACCGCGGTGGCAGAAATCGACAGTGATCGTGCCTGTACACACAGAAAAAAAATATTGTATTGGTGTCGTCGGGCAATTCTAATCGACGAGAGAGGAAGCGTCACAGGTAGACCCATTTGCTCTATTCGTCTACCGCAGAAGTGGTACGACGAATAAGGAAAATAAGTGGCACCGAAAAGTGCCGCATCGACAGTGGGATTTTCGCAGCAAGCCACAGGTAGTCACATTTGTTTACCGCGGCGGTGGAAACGGAGAGAACGCGCTTGTGGTGGTGATACCGACGAGCAGCTTAACCGGAGAGAGTTTTGAAGTGTTGCAGGTAGGCCTATTTCTCTACTGAAGAAGCAACGCGACGAAGAAGGACAGCAAGTGTCACATTGTCAAACAGCAGCGAGCAATAGCGCGATCATATTCTCTCACTTCTTCCACAAACCATTATGAGTATGAGTAGTCACCAGAGACCATCGAATGTAATCGAAAATTCCTGTCTCTCAAATGCACAACGACCGTATACAATTGAACTGGTGCCGTAACTCCTGCTTTTGCGATACGAAAAAGGATAGCGAGATTTTCTTGCTTTGTCAAACATCAGCACGAGTGCAAAAAATCACACGCATGGGCCAACGATCAATTACTCTCGCTACAGAAAGGCTAACACCGAATACAAACGCAATTTCATCGTTTCCAAATACACAACCCACATGACAAGCGAACAGGTCCCGTAGCCTTAGCAAACACCCTTGCGAAACAAAAAAATTGTTGGTGAGACAAAATTAAAGGCAAAAAGCGAAAACTATCTCAAATTCCTCGCTCACAAATGCATAGCCACTGCCAAACACGCAAAATACCTTTTTCAAACAAAAGGGCGATAATCATTTCGCTTCATTCATCCACCACGCGTATCTAACAAACGTACCCAACCCATTCAAATGAACATGTGCTCTCTCAACACAGAGAGGCAAAAGAAAAATCAGCTCGTAATTTCCGCGCTCCCAAGAACGCGGAAGCGAATCGGTGCCGCTGTCCATCACACTTTATTCGCACCATGCTTGTGTTAGACAAACTTATGCCAACGGACATGACATGCACATTATGTACTCTCCAAACACGGGGAGATAACATAAAATTCGATCGTGAATACCTCACTCTCAAATACATAATATACATGTCGAATCAAATCGATGCCGTACTCAAGCAAACACTCTTGCTAAACGAAAATGCTATCGAGATAACAACCTCGCTTCATAACAGTTTTTGCAACCGGCCGAGACGGTTGTGCCTCCAGGTGGAAGGTTTTGTTCTCGAGAGAGTGACGGAGTGCGAGACGCTGTATGCGTTTTTGTGGGAGAGAGAGAGAGACCAGTTTGTTAAGTGTGAGTCGACAGTTGATACGTCGGAGGCGTGGTCAACGGCATCCTCGGTGTTTTGACAGCAAACCGCGGGTAGACGAATTTGCCTACCGCGGTGGCAGAAATCGACAGTGATCGTGCCTGTACACACAGAAAAAAAATATTGTATTGGTGTCGTCGGGCAATTCTAATCGACGAGAGGGGAAGCGTCACAGGTAGACCCATTTGCTCTATTCGTCTACCGCAGAAGTGGTACGACGAATAAGGAAAATAAGTGGCACCGAAAAGTGCCGCATCGACAGTGGGATTTTCGCAGCAAGCCACAGGTAGTCACATTTGTTTACCGCGGCGGTGGAAACGGAGAGAACGCGCTTGTGGTGGTGATACCGACGAGCAGCTTAACCGGAGAGAGTTTTGAAGTGTTGCAGGTAGGCCTATTTCTCTACTGAAGAAGCAACGCGACGAAGAAGGACAGCAAGTGTCACATTGTCAAACAGCAGCGAGCAATAGCGCGATCATATTCTCTCACTTCTTCCACAAACCATTATGAGTATGAGTAGTCACCAGAGACCATCGAATGTAATCGAAAATTCCTGTCTCTCAAATGCACAACGACCGTATACAATTGAACTGGTGCCGTAACTCCTGCTTTTGCGATACGAAAAAGGATAGCGAGATTTTCTTGCTTTGTCAAACATCAGCACGAGTGCAAAAAATCACACGCATGGGCCAACGATCAATTACTCTCGCTACAGAAAGGCTAACACCGAATACAAACGCAATTTCATCGTTTCCAAATACACAACCCACATGACAAGCGAACAGGTCCCGTAGCCTTAGCAAACACCCTTGCGAAACAAAAAAATTGTTGGTGAGACAAAATTAAAGGCAAAAAGCGAAAACTATCTCAAATTCCTCGCTCACAAATGCATAGCCACTGCCAAACACGCAAAATACCTTTTTCAAACAAAAGGGCGATAATCATTTCGCTTCATTCATCCACCACGCGTATCTAACAAACGTACCCAACCCATTCAAATGAACATGTGCTCTCTCAACACAGAGAGGCAAAAGAAAAATCAGCTCGTAATTTCCGCGCTCCCAAGAACGCGGAAGCGAATCGGTGCCGCTGTCCATCACACTTTATTCGCACCATGCTTGTGTTAGACAAACTTATGCCAACGGACATGACATGCACATTATGTACTCTCCAAACACGGGGAGATAACATAAAATTCGATCGTGAATACCTCACTCTCAAATACATAATATACATGTCGAATCAAATCGATGCCGTACTCAAGCAAACACTCTTGCTAAACGAAAAGGCTATCGAGATAACAACCTCGCTTCATAACAGTTTTTGCAACCGGCCGAGACGGTTGTGCCTCCAGGTGGAAGGTTTTGTTCTCGAGAGAGTGACGGAGTGCGAGACGCTGTATGCGTTTTTGTGGGAGAGAGAGAGAGAGAGAGACCAGTTTGTTAAGTGTGAGTCGACAGTTGATACGTCGGAGGCGTGGTCAACGGCATCCTCGGTGTTTTGACAGCAAACCGCGGGTAGACGAATTTGCCTACCGCGGTGGCAGAAATCGACAGTGATCGTGCCTGTACACACAGAAAAAAAATATTGTATTGGTGTCGTCGGGCAATTCTAATCGACGAGAGAGGAAGCGTCACAGGTAGACCCATTTGCTCTATTCGTCTACCGCAGAAGTGGTACGACGAATAAGGAAAATAAGTGGCACCGAAAAGTGCCGCATCGACAGTGGGATTTTCGCAGCAAGCCACAGGTAGTCACATTTGTTTACCGCGGCGGTGGAAACGGAGAGAACGCGCTTGTGGTGGTGATACCGACGAGCAGCTTAACCGGAGAGAGTTTTGAAGTGTTGCAGGTAGGCCTATTTCTCTACTGAAGAAGCAACGCGACGAAGAAGGACAGCAAGTGTCACATTGTCAAACAGCAGCGAGCAATAGCGCGATCATATTCTCTCACTTCTTCCACAAACCATTATGAGTATGAGTAGTCACCAGAGACCATCGAATGTAATCGAAAATTCCTGTCTCTCAAATGCACAACGACCGTATACAATTGAACTGGTGCCGTAACTCCTGCTTTTGCGATACGAAAAAGGATAGCGAGATTTTCTTGCTTTGTCAAACATCAGCACGAGTGCAAAAAATCACACGCATGGGCCAACGATCAATTACTCTCGCTACAGAAAGGCTAACACCGAATACAAACGCAATTTCATCGTTTCCAAATACACAACCCACATGACAAGCGAACAGGTCCCGTAGCCTTAGCAAACACCCTTGCGAAACAAAAAAATTGTTGGTGAGACAAAATTAAAGGCAAAAAGCGAAAACTATCTCAAATTCCTCGCTCACAAATGCATAGCCACTGCCAAACACGCAAAATACCTTTTTCAAACAAAAGGGCGATAATCATTTCGCTTCATTCATCCACCACGCGTATCTAACAAACGTACCCAACCCATTCAAATGAACATGTGCTCTCTCAACACAGAGAGGCAAAAGAAAAATCAGCTCGTAATTTCCGCGCTCCCAAGAACGCGGAAGCGAATCGGTGCCGCTGTCCATCACACTTTATTCGCACCATGCTTGTGTTAGACAAACTTATGCCAACGGACATGACATGCACATTATGTACTCTCCAAACACGGGGAGATAACATAAAATTCGATCGTGAATACCTCACTCTCAAATACATAATATACATGTCGAATCAAATCGATGCCGTACTCAAGCAAACACTCTTGCTAAACGAAAAGGCTATCGAGATAACAACCTCGCTTCATAACAGTTTTTGCAACCGGCCGAGACGGTTGTGCCTCCAGGTGGAAGGTTTTGTTCTCGAGAGAGTGACGGAGTGCGAGACGCTGTATGCGTTTTTGTGGGAGAGAGAGAGAGAGACCAGTTTGTTAAGTGTGAGTCGACAGTTGATACGTCGGAGGCGTGGTCAACGGCATCCTCGGTGTTTTGACAGCAAACCGCGGGTAGACGAATTTGCCTACCGCGGTGGCAGAAATCGACAGTGATCGTGCCTGTACACACAGAAAAAAAATATTGTATTGGTGTCGTCGGGCAATTCTAATCGACGAGAGGGGAAGCGTCACAGGTAGACCCATTTGCTCTATTCGTCTACCGCAGAAGTGGTACGACGAATAAGGAAAATAAGTGGCACCGAAAAGTGCCGCATCGACAGTGGGATTTTCGCAGCAAGCCACAGGTAGTCACATTTGTTTACCGCGGCGGTGGAAACGGAGAGAACGCGCTTGTGGTGGTGATACCGACGAGCAGCTTAACCGGAGAGAGTTTTGAAGTGTTGCAGGTAGGCCTATTTCTCTACTGAAGAAGCAACGCGACGAAGAAGGACAGCAAGTGTCACATTGTCAAACAACGGGCACCGAGTTTACAACGTAACACATGAGGTGTGTTCTACAGGTATAACAGGTATATTTTTCATTCCTTTTTGTGATAGTTTTTCTTGCTAGGTAAAATGGATGAAGAGATGGGAGAACGAGTAACAGACCCTCCCCCTAAGCCTTATGCTGAAAATGTAAATCCGACTAGAATTAAAATTTACCCAGAGTCTTCAACGGGACCATGGATTGTATTTATTAGGCGTAAAGTAAAGGCGCTAAATATTATTCAAATTTCTAAAGATTTGACTTCGCGATTCTCGGATGTAAAAGAGATCGTCAAAGTCAATAAAGATAAAATACGCATTGTCGTTGGTAGTCTCAAACAAGCCAATGCAATTGCTTCTTGCGAGCTTTTTACGCGTGAGTATAGAGCGTATATTCCTTCAAAGGAAATTGAAATTGATGGGGTCATCACAGAATCGAGTTTGACTGTTGATGACATAATTAAGCATGGGGTTGGTCGTTTCAAAGACACCATACTTAAAGACGTAAAAATACTTGAATGCAAGCAATTGCATTCAGTATCACACGAAGGAGATAAAAAAGTTTATCGACTGTCTGACTCATTTCGAGTGACTTTCGCTGGGTCTGCGCTGCCCAACTATGTCATTATCGATAAGATTCGTCTCCCTGTTCGTCTTTTTATTCCTCGTGTAATGAATTGCCTTAATTGCAAACAGCTTGGCCACACAGCCACTTATTGTTCCAATAAGGCACGGTGTGGCAAATGTGGGGGTTCTCATCAAGAGGATACATGCAATGAAAATTCAGAAAAATGTTTAATGTGCGGAGAAAACTCACATGAGCTCCCTGCATGCCCCATTTATAAATTGCGTGAGGATAAAATTAAACGATCCTTGAAGGAGAGGTCTAAGCGCTCCTATGCAGAAATGTTGAAAAATGCTACCCCTAAACCCATTTTCTTAGAAAACACTTACACATCTCTATTTTCGGAACAGTCTGACTCTGACGGAGCGTGCGAAGGTACATCATTTGTTTTACCCGGAAATTCCAGAAAAAGAAAACAGTCTTCTTTTCCCAAGCTGCCAAGAAAGGGCCTTAAAATTTCTCCACCAATAGATAAACTGCGCCCAAAACCGAAAAATTCCGATTCAAAACCGAAATCAATTCCGCCCGGTTTTGGGAACGTACAATCCAAACAGAACACCATTACTGGAAATAATAAAATTTCGACTTCCTCTGAGCCTCAGCCGGGGGTAGGATTATTGAAATTTTCTGAAATTGTTGATTGGATTTTTAAAGCATTCAATATTTCTGAACCACTAAAGAGTATACTTTCAGCTTTCCTCCCAACAATTAGAACATTTTTAGAGCAGCTGATTGCTCAATGGCCCATCCTTGCAGCGATTGTATCTTTCAATGGGTAATTCACCTCCTCCAATGAAAGATTCCATCACTGTTTTACAGTGGAATTGCAGAAGTATCATACCTAAAATTGATTCCTTAAAAATTTTACTGCATAATTTAAAATGCGATGCTTTTGCTCTATGTGAAACATGGCTTACCTCAAACATTAATTTCAACTTAAATGATTTCAACATTATTCGCCTAGACCGAGACACCCCGTATGGAGGAGTGCTTCTAGGAATTAAAAAGTGCTATTCTTTCTATAAAATTAACATCCCCTTGTATACGGGCATTGAGGCTGTAGCTGTCCAAACGAACATTAAAGGCAAAGACATGTCTATCGCTTCTATATATATACCTCCCAAAGTTCAAATTGGACAACATCAAATTTTTGAGGTAGTGGAATCCATGGCTGCTCCGCGTCTGATACTGGGAGACTTCAACTCGCACGGAGTATTGTGGGGTTCCCTCTACAATGATAATCGATCCTCTTTGATATACAATGTGTGTGACGAATTTAATATGACAGTTTTAAATACTGGCGAAACAACACGCATCCCCAGACCTCCTGCACGTCCAAGTGCATTAGATCTGTCTCTGTGCTCGACATCACTTCGGTTAGATTGCACGTGGAAGGTTGTACCTGATCCTCACGGTAGCGATCATTTGCCAATCGTTGTTTCAATTAACAGTGAATTAGGCCTTACGAATTCAATCAATGTTCCTTATGACTTAACACGAAATATTGATTGGAAAACATACGAAACATTAATTTCCACTTCTCTTGCTTCTACAGAAGAGCTACCCCCTACCGAAGAATATGAATTCTTAGCGGGTTTAATTATTGAAGCAGCAGAACAAGCCCAAACGAAATGCAATCCTGGAATGACAATAAATAGACGCCCCCCTAATCCTTGGTGGGACAAAGAGTGCTCTGATGCATATGAAGCTAAACAAGTTGCCTACAAAGAAATTATGAAACAGAAAGGGGGTATACGTGAGAACTTTGAAAATTATTTCATTTTGCAAAACAAATTTGACAGTATACGTCGTGCCAAAAAGTCTAGTTATTGGAGACGCTTCGTTGATGGCTTGTCAAGAGAAACATCAATGAGTACTCTTTGGAACACAGCCAGAAGAATGAGGAATCGAAACGTGACTAATGAAAGCGAAGATTTTTCGAATCGTTGGATATTTAATTTCGCCAAGAAAATTTGTCCCGATTCTGCTCCTGCGCAGAAAATCACTCGCGATGCTCCCACAAGTAACGATTTCATAGATTCGCCTTTGACAATGATGGAATTCTCAATTGCACTCCTCTCATGCAACAATAATGCTCCGGGACTAGACAGAATTAAATTCAACTTGGTGAAGAATCTGCCTGACCTAGCAAAAAGACGCTTGTTGAATTTATTCAATAAGCTTCTTGAGCAGAACATTGTGCCGCACGACTGGAGACAAGTGAGAGTTATCGCTATTCCAAAACCGGGAAAGCCAGCCTCCGATCATAACTCGTATCGACCGATTGCAATGCTATCCTGTATCAGGAAATTGTTGGAAAAAATTATCCTACGACGTCTCGACAATTGGGTTGAGGCGAACGGCTTGCTATCAGATACCCAGTTTGGTTTTCGGAGGGGAAAGGGAACGAATGATTGTCTGGCGCTACTTTCGTCAGAAATCCAACTCGCTTACGCAAAAAAAGAACAAATGGCGTCTGTGTTCTTAGACATAAAAGGAGCATTCGACTCAGTCTCCATTGATGTTCTCTCGGAGAAGCTACATCAATGTGGTCTTTCACCGATATTAAATAATTATTTATACAATTTATTGTCAGAAAAGCACATGCATTTTTCATATGGCGATTTGGCGACACTCAGAATAAGTTACATGGGCCTCCCACAAGGCTCTTGTCTAAACCCCCTTCTCTATAATTTTTACGTGAATGACATTGATAATTGTATTGTCAGCCCATGCACTTTAAGACAACTTGCAGATGATGGGGTGGTTTCTGCCACAGGACCAAAAGCTATAAATTTACAACAACCATTGCAAGATAGCTTGGATAATTTATCAATTTGGTCTTTAAGTAACGATTTCATAGATTCGCCTTTGACAATGATGGAATTCTCAATTGCACTCCTCTCATGCAACAATAATGCTCCGGGACTAGACAGAATTAAATTCAACTTGGTGAAGAATCTGCCTGACCTAGCAAAAAGACGCTTGTTGAATTTATTCAATAAGCTTCTTGAGCAGAACATTGTGCCGCACGACTGGAGACAAGTGAGAGTTATCGCTATTCCAAAACCGGGAAAGCCAGCCTCCGATCATAACTCGTATCGACCGATTGCAATGCTATCCTGTATCAGGAAATTGTTGGAAAAAATTATCCTACGACGTCTCGACAATTGGGTTGAGGCGAACGGCTTGCTATCAGATACCCAGTTTGGTTTTCGGAGGGGAAAGGGAACGAATGATTGTCTGGCGCTACTTTCGTCAGAAATCCAACTCGCTTACGCAAAAAAAGAACAAATGGCGTCTGTGTTCTTAGACATAAAAGGAGCATTCGACTCAGTCTCCATTGATGTTCTCTCGGAGAAGCTACATCAATGTGGTCTTTCACCGATATTAAATAATTATTTATACAATTTATTGTCAGAAAAGCACATGCATTTTTCATATGGCGATTTGGCGACACTCAGAATAAGTTACATGGGCCTCCCACAAGGCTCTTGTCTAAACCCCCTTCTCTATAATTTTTACGTGAATGACATTGATAATTGTATTGTCAGCCCATGCACTTTAAGACAACTTGCAGATGATGGGGTGGTTTCTGCCACAGGACCAAAAGCTATAAATTTACAACAACCATTGCAAGATAGCTTGGATAATTTATCAATTTGGTCTTTAAAGCTGGGCATCGATTTCTCTACGGAGAAAACAGAGTTGGTCGTTTTCTCAAGGAAGCGTGATCCAGCTCAGCTTCAGCTTCAGTTGGTTGGTAGAACGATAGCCCAAGTCCTGACTTTTAAATACCTTGGAATTTGGTTCGATTCTAAAGGCACATGGGGAGGCCACATTAGGTATCTAATAACGAAATGCCAACAAAGGATAAATTTTCTGCGAACAATAACTGGATCATGGTGGGGTTCTCATCCAAGTGACATGATAAGATTGTATCAAACAACAATACTTTCAGTAATGGAATATGGGTGCATCTGTTTCCGTTCAGCTGCGAACACTCACATTATTAAACTGGAACGGATACAGTATCGCTGTTTACGAATTGCCTTAGGTTGCATGCAGTCGACCCATACAATGAGTCTTGAAGTACTAGCGGGAGTTCTTCCTTTAAAAGACCGATTCTGGGATCTCTCTTCTCGTTTACTTATTCGATGTGAGGTTATGAACCCACTGGTAATTGAAAATTTTGAAAGACTTGTCGAGCTTCAACCCCAAACCAGATTCATGACAGTGTATTTCAATCACATGTCACAAGAAATAACGCCTGCTAGGTATGTTCACACATACGTCAATATACTAGATATTCCTGAATCCACTTTATTCTTCGACACGTCCATGCAAGCAGAGATTCGTGGAATTCCGGATCATCTACGCTCGCGGGAGATCCCTAAAATATTCACAAGTAAATATCAACACATAGACTGCCTTAAAATGTTTTACACTGATGGGTCACGAATCAGTGAGGCCACTGGTTTCGGTATTTTCAACAATAATTTTTCAATTTCTCTCAAACTTGCAGAACCCGCCTCTGTTTATATAGCGGAACTAGCAGCAGTTCACTATAGTTTTCAAATAATTAATACTTTACTTCCGAACCATTACTTTATCCTCACTGATAGTCTCAGCACAATTGCAGCTCTACGCTCAAAGAGGATTGATAATCACGATCCATTCTTTTTGGGGAAGATACGAGAATCTCTGAGTAACCTGACAAGAAAATGTTATAAATTTACCCTAGTGTGGCTCCCCGCCCATTGCTCTATTGCGGGCAATGAGAAAGCTGATAATTTAGCCAAGATTGGTGCACTAGATGGTGAAATATATGAAAGACCCATCGCTTACAATGAATTTTATAGCGCTTCTCGACAGAGGACACTTGCTAGTTGGCAAACATCTTGGGACAATGGAGATATGGGACGATGGCTACACTCAATTATCCCTAAAGTATCAACGAAGGCATGGTTCAAAGGATTGGATGTAAGTCGGGACTTCATCCGTGTGATGTCTAGGCTCATGTCCAATCATTATACTTTAGATGCGCATCTCCGTCGTATTGGGCTCGCTGAGGGTAATCATTGTGCTTGTGGAGAAGGTTACCACGACATTGAGCATGTTGTTTGGTCCTGCACTGAATATCGTGAAGCCAGATCACAATTAGTAGATTCTTTACAAGTCCGAGGAAGACCAATCCATGTTCCTGTTAGAGACATCCTGGCGTATCGCGATCCTCTATACATGGAACTTATCTATCATTTTCTAAAAACAGCGTCTGTCAAAATTTAATTAAATTCATCTCCTCATACTCTCATCCAAGGCTAATCATTCACCAATTAAAGTGTCCTAGAATATTTAGTTTTTAAATTTAGACAAAAACAGAAAAAAAGTAAATAAATGCACCCGAAAATACTAGATCATTATGAAATACAACAATGTAAGGAACAAAGCAAACAATAAAGTGATTTCAGTGTTAGTTTTAGACAAAGTACTAGTATAGTTAAAATTAGTCTTAAGGATTTTTGTAACGTGCTATGTAAAAAAGAAACTGGCGTAAAAAGCTTTTGCAAATGCCGTGTCAAATAAACGTATGAAAAAAAAAAAAACAACCTCGCTTCATTCACACCATGTGTGTGTGTGTTAAATAGTTCATACCATGCATGTGTTGTATAAACCCCATGCCAACGAGCTTTACTTTCTATACACGGAGAGAGCCGCGAATACAATCGCAGATTCCTCGCTCTCAGATAAATAATATTCATACACAAACAAACCGTAGTCAAGCAAAAACTCTTGCTAAACGGAAAGGCTATCGAGATAATAATCTCGCTTCGTTTACACATCACGCATGCATTGAATCAGCGAATCCATGCCAACGAACATGTGTTTTCACACGAATAGCACTACACTCTCAAAAATAGCACCAAGCGAACCGGTGCCACAGCCCCTCTCACTTCATTCACACACTATGCACGTGTTGAATAACCTAAATACCAACATCTACACACGCAGCGAAAAACTTCGTTGATTCCTCGCTCAAAAATACATACCTACATGTGCAACCAAACAAGTATCGTAGTCAAGCAAGATTCCATTGCGAAACAAAACGATAGTGAGAAAATTACTCGCTTCTTTCGAATTCCCTCCTTTTCAAGGTGTATCAATGCGTCTTTCAGCAGATATTAAATGAAGGAACAAGCTAAAAAACCTGTTTTAATCCACCTAGAGGTGCAATTGTGCCTTTCTCATTGCTCCAAACTATGGTTTAGCTGGTTCGTACAATATAACATTATGGAAATGTCTTTCATTCTTATTACACTTGGTAAGTATGTATATAAGAGCACCTTTTTGCATTCATCGCGGTATCGGTTTGAATCGGAGTTTTCTATGTGATCGCACTCCACAACCCGTAACTCCGGAGCCTGAAGTCGGATCCACACAAAATTCAACAACAGCTGATGGACCTTTCATTTAAAATCAAGTTTGTCAAAATCGGTTCAGAAAATTCCGAGAAACCGATGCGGACAAATCAACAAATTTTGTTTTGTAACCATACTCTTCAACTCGTAATCCAGAACAAGATGTCGGTTGAAAACGACATTCAATAGTAACCTACGGGAATATTATACCTTTCATTTGAATCTTAGTTTGTAAAAATCGGTTCAGCCATCTCCGAGAAACCGATATGGACATTTTGTTAACAAATCCGCACATACACACACATACATACATACATACATACATACATATATATACATACATACATACATACATACATACATACATACATACATACATACATACATACATACATACATACATACATACATACATACATACATACATACATACATACATACATACATACATACACACATACATACACACAGATATTTTGCGATCTCGGCGAACTGAGTCGAATGTTATATGAGACTCGGCCCTCCGGGCCTCGGTTAGAAAGTCGGTTTTTGGATCAATTGCATAACCTTTCTATATGAGAAAGGCAAAAGAATAATATTTAATTAGCTTAATCAGCATGAGTTCAATGTTATCTTCATGTGATTATATTTTAAAATGTTGGTGGAATGGGTTTGAAAGTGGAGGGAATGGAGGGTTAGTAGAGTGGGAGTGGAGGATGCGTCAGAAATCCTTCATCTTATTTCGGTATACGGGGTGGATGAAGGAAATGCGGGCGTGAGGGTGGTCCAAGGGGAGGGGAGTGATGAAGGAGGGAGGTGTAAGGGCAAGGCGGGGGGAGGGGCGGCGACGCAATACTCAGCTGCATATTTTGCCTTTCATTTGAGACTTGGTTTGAGAAAATCGGTTCAGTCATCACCGAAGAACCGACGTGACTTTAATTGTGGAATATGCCCGGAATTCCGGACTTCCGGAATCGTCGATAGTGGACAATATATTCAAAGAATGTTTGATTGGCAATCAGTGATCTAGATCTGCGATTAGAAGTAATTTGGTGACCATTTCAATAGTTTTTAGCCTCTGAGGTATTACGATTGTACCGATTTATATGGGAAATTCCAGTGTATCCTTACCAACACCCCTGTAACTCCGGAAGCAAGAGTCAGAACCGAATGAAATTCAGCAGCAGTCAATGGTATTACTGTATCTTTCATTTGAAATCAAGTTTGTAAAAATCGGTAGAGAATTCGTTGGGGAATGGGTGTGATATTAGCTTAGGAACTTGGCAGGTTCCCCGGGGGCGTCATGAACCGTCATAGGTGACCAATGTGGTCAAAGCTGCTTTGATTGATCATTAGTGATCCAGACCCGCAAGCTAGAGTAATGTTACATCGATTTTGATATGTTTTACATCATTTGAACATCATGGTGGTACCAGTTTATATGGGAATTTGCTGTGTGACCGCACTCTTCAACCCGTAACTCCGGAACCGGAAGTCGGATCGACTAAAAATTCAATAGCAGCTTATGGGAGCGTTATACCTTTCAGATGAAACTAAGTTTGCGAAAATCGGTTCAGCCATCTCTGAGAAAATTGTGTGAGTTTAAATGACACACACACATACACACACACACACATACACACATACATACACACAGACATTTGCCGATCTCGACGAACTGAATCGAATGGTGTATGACACTCGGCCCTCCGGACCTCGGTTAAAAAGTCGATTTTTACAGTGATTGTATAGCCTTTCTTTATATGAGAAAGGCAAAATGTTGACCAGAAGTTAAATTGATTCTAGTGATATGCTCGTTTAACATTTCTTTTCCCTCTCGAGGGTTTTACATACATATCCTTCTCAGAGGAACATTTTCTGAAAACCCTCTCGGGGGAATTTTTGTAGAAAAACCCTCTCGGGGGCAATACGTTACGTGCCTTCTCAGAGGCGATACTTTACACACCCTCTCGGAGGAATTATTCTTAGAAAAACCCTCTCGGGGGCAATACTTTATGTGCTTTCTCGTAGGCAATACTTTATATACCCTCTCGGGGGAATAAAACGAAGCATACCTTCTCGGAGGCTAAACTTTCATTACCCTCTCAAGGGATTGTACTAAAAAATGCCCTCAATTTGTTAGTATGAGTCAATTTATTGTATTAATCTTATAACTATTTCTAAATATAATCTTAATTTTTATGTAATAACCTAATCTAATTTGATTCGTGTATATTATAAATTTGATTTACATTAATTTTTCTACTCATTTTATGAATTAAAAACCTATTGTTTCATTTTTTGCTTTACTTTTTTTATTTCGGTCGTTTTGTTGATTTCTATAATTTATTCAGTTTATTCGAGATTTTATTCGTGCAAGACTAGAAACTGTTTTCATCCCACCTCTAGTTGGGTGCCTACTTCTCGTGAGTTCTGCAAACTAATCCAATAGTGAAATGTGGAAGAAATGTCTCATCTCACTGCTAGGTGGATTAAATCAGTTTTGATATTTCATATTTCATTTGTTCAACTACTTTAATACAAACCCATTTGAATGCGTTGATCGTTAAAGGGTTAATATAAACATTAATCATCGTAGCCAATCTCATCGGATAGCAGGAATGGTTGACAAAACTAGTAAAAATCACTAATTTTTCAGTAATATGATGTTGTTTAGGCAATTAATTTGTAAGGAGATTTATGAGCTACAGGGCGTCTCCATATGGGTATTTTCAAAAACATAGATATAGCAACTTCGGCGCAAAAATGCGCAAGATGAGCTTTATACATCTTGAAAGTACACTAAATTTTGAGTCAGATTCATGATAAGTGACCCATGGGAGACCATCTCAAAAATTGGAAGACGTATGAAGATGAATTACTGATACGATATGAAACTTTTTAATTGGATTTTTTTGATACAGAACAAACGTTAATCATTTTTGCACAAAAGTCTCTTATCTATAGTTTAGCATATTCCTATTTCTTTTCAATGAACTTAAAATTGCTCCAATCGGCTGTGTAGTTTTAGAAATATCGCCATTTGAAACTCTAAGGTACTAAAAATTCTAATGAATTGAATTGAACAGAAATCCTCGACATCACTTGCTTCAACGACATGTTAAAAATTCATTTTTCATCGGATTATAGTAAAATTTTTATTCAAACTAAGAGAAAAATAAAATAAATATTTACAAAAGAATTACAAGACATTGATTTTTGGAGTTTTGTCACTCGTCGTGCCACTGTGTGTCGGTAGCTAGCTGGCAGCCCGTCGTTCCGGAAGGTCTTATACGCAGCGGCCTTCTCCGTGTACACGTCTGAGTACTCTTTGTCCCACCATGGATTGGGAGGACGCCCGCGTGAGTTCACGTCTGGTACGCGTTTAGTCTGAGCTTGAATCGCGGTATCGAGAATCAAGCCAGCCAGGAACCCGTACTCTTCCTCCGGAGGAAGCTCTTGTGTCGATTCTACTTTTTCGCATATCGTGGATGCGTAGCTCTTCCAATCAATATTTCGTGTGAGGTCATACGAAACATTGATTGTATTTGGTGGCCCTGAACCGTTTGCAATATTAATTACGATTGGCAGATGGTCGCTGCCGTGGGAATCAGAGACCACCTTCCACATGCAATCTGACCGCAGCGATGTCGAGCAGAGGGACAGGTCTAAGGCGCTCGGACGCGCTGGAGGGGCCGGAATCCGTGTCATTTCACCCGTATTCAAAATGGTCATATTGAAGTTGTCGCAACGATCATGAATTAAGGTAGATCGATTATCGTCATGAAGACAACCCCATGCCGTACCGTGGGAGTTGAGGTCACCTAAAACTAACCTCGGTGCGGGGAGGTGTTCCGCAATATCGCAAAGTCATCGGTGCCTCACTTAGGCTCTAGGGGGGATATAGGTGGAAGCATTGCAAAGGTCTTTGCCTTTAAGTCTGGTTTGGCAAGCGACAACTTCAATGCCTGGTGTCGAGGGGCACCTAGCACTTTTTGATCCCCAAAAGTACTCCTCCGTAAGAGTTTTTTCGATTCAAGCGGATAATATTAAAATAGAAGTGTAGGGTTATTTCTGAAGTGAGCCATATCTCGCATAGGGCAAATGCATTGCATTTCAATGTATTTAGTACGATTTAAAACGAATCTATTTTCGGGATAATGCTTCTGCAATTCCACTGTAGAACAGTGATTAAATCCGTGACCTCGTTCTATTAATTAGCCATCGAAGGATACAATCGCTGAAAGGAGGGGCCATTTCGCAGTGAACTGCATCAAGAATGTTTTTACTACGGGGAGAAAGCTTATCAAGATGCTTTTAAGGGGGTCAGAAATATTTAAAGCTGTAAGAACACGGTGCACAATGTCCGAGAAATTTATTAAGCCAGCGCTGTTTTCTTTCTCTGGCTGAGATATGGGATCACTTAGGGTTTTTTTTAAGTTCCTAGAAATGCTGGGAACTCCTTTTCTGAGCGACTTGCTTCGGTTTTGCACCAGTACTTCCTTGAGAAATTATTTTAGGGGGGGCATGAAGAGACACCTTCTGGCCTTTACGACGAAGCTTGGGAGAGGAAATGTTCCTCCTTTTTCTATTGCTTCTAGGCACAGCAGAAGATGTTCCCTCCTGGGGTTCATCACAGTCGCCTTCGTCAGTAGACAAGTTGGTATAGATGTCCGTAGAGACAGGTGGCGTAGCTATCTTAAGCATTTCTGCAAAAGATCGCTTAGAACGTCCCTGAAAGGAACGCTTAAGATTCTCCTCGCCCTGTTTGTACGCGGGACATGAAGGGAGATCATGTGGGTTTCCCCCACAGTAGAGACACTTTTCGACATCTCTTACACAGGAATCATCATGATTTCCACCGCATTTCCCACAACGGGTTTTATTGCTACAATGGGAGGCTGTGTGTAAACTAATACTTAACTTGTGTATGGAACGGTATCCAGACGGCTTACTAGAAGAACGCTGCTTCACTGGTCACTAACTGGCTAACGGTACTCAGAAACAGAAACACAAAAGAGGGGAAAATACATAGAAACCTAGACGAGGCGGGGAGCGCGCAAAATAACCTTGAACGCGGATTAGCACTATTTTGTCGCTATAGAATGTACGGATTGGTAATAAAAGACTTCTGTCTCGAGTGAACGCTCAGTTACGAATGCCATGTGTTTTTAAAATGCATGAAATATTGAGATTTGATGCAACATCGAAAAAAAATTTTTTTACGAAAATTGACTTTTTGGACTCCATATTTTTGCCTTTCTCATATAGAAAGGTTATATAATCACTCTGAAAATCGCCAACCTTATCCCGATCCGGAGGGCTATGTGTCATATACCATTCGACTCAGTTCGTCGAGATAGAAAAAATGTCTGTGTGTATGCATGTGCGTGCGTATGTGTGTATGTGTGTATGTGGACAAACAAGTCACCTCTGTTTCTCAGATATGGCTGGACTGATTTGCACAAACTTAATCTCAAATGAAAGGTACAACCTTTCCATTAGCTGCTATTGAAATTTTATGGATTGGACTTCTAGTTCCGCAGTTACGGGTTGAATAGTGCGGCCACACAGCAAATGTTTTAAAATGCATGAAGCGTTGAGATTTGATGTAACCTCAAAAAAAACATTTGACGTAAATTGACTTTTTGGATTTCACATTTTTGCCTTTCTCATATAGAAAGGTTATGCAATCACTCTGAAAATCGTCAACTTAGTCACGGTCCGGAGGGCTGTGTTTTATATACCATTTGACTCAGTTCGTCAAGATCGGAAAGTGTCTGTGTGTGTATGTATGTGTGTGTGCGTATGTATGTATGAGTATATGTGCATGTGGAAAAAAGTCACCTCTGTTGGTGACCATATCAGACAAGTAAAAAACCAGGACAGTCGAAAGGATGCTGCTTCCCCCCGTTACCGCTCAATCTACATTGCCTTTTCCGCATGTTTTCGGCTGTTTAAAAGTTATGGGGTCTAGCAGGCAGAGCTTCGACAGTAAAAAAGTTCTGGGAGTCTAGGAGGAAGAGCTCTTCCAGAAAGTCTTTCATCGGAATTCGATCACCAAGAACTGACGGCGCCGGTGGTTGAGTGGTAAGCGTGACCGCCACTGACTCCAGTTGGCCTGGGTTCAATTCCAGCCAAGGTCGTTGAGATTTTTCTGATGTGAAAAAATCTGTGGTCACGTCTTCCTTCGGAATGGAAGTAAAACCGTTGGTCCCCGGTCTATAAATTTGGTGGTTCGATATCTAGTCCAGATAGTGAAGTCACCTTTCTGGCGTCGGTAAAGAAGAAGTAAATCCAACTTCTATACTCTTACTAACAAAAATATCCTCCTGCTGTGATACTTATGGAGTGCGCAGTAGTATATACGGCCTCTAGCAAAAGCAAGTATCGGACTAACCATTCCTTCCCTTTCCTTCCGCGATCTAAGTTCGGGCCTGGTCGGCGCCGGTATTGATCAATAAACACTTTAGGATTACCAGGAGTTGCACATTGAAAGATGTTTCGCTACTCCCAAGCATAATTCCCAAGTAACAATTGAAGTTTTATAGCACGCTACAAGTCCAATCTAAGTTTTATGACTGGCTGTAAAACTATCATAAAACCTCAATTGTTACTAGGGTTATCTACTTATTCTCTGTGCAACTTCAGCTAGTCCAGATTGATAATGGAGTATCAGCCAGGGGTGGTCGCACAAGCCCAAGCTCATCGGAATTCGATCACCAAGAACTTTTTCGGATTTACACAAAGGCAGCTCTGGCTACACCAACATCAACAAACGTTTCATGCTGAGATGGTATGTGCACAACCGGCGAGGAGTTTTCAGTACTAAAAATACGACATTGACGTAAATCAGAAACATCAGCGATCCCAACTAGCTTCACTGCGCCATGCCTGGTAATCTCCAATGACAACCATTATCTCTCGATTTGAGATCTGCAAAACCTACCGTTGTTACCAAAAATTTCTCCGTTTAATCGATTGTTATACGAAAACCGGCGGGTGTGAACATGAAAGAAAATAAAATTCAATTCATGCCCGTCGCGATGAATGAAATGTTTGGTTCGTTTTCCTCGTCATTCGTTCTCCCGACACAGCGGATTCAGGTTTGGACATGTTCGGTTTCAGAAGCAAACTGAATTTTGTTTCCATTCTACCTATGAGATGGATTATTGTGCAAAAGTGCACCAAATATAGATTATGCAGTTCACTTATGCTCGAAAATGTAGAAGATGCCAGCTTCTGCCTTCAAGCTGTCCACATAAAAACAAATAAATGCTTTGGTTGGTGAAGGAATTTATATTTCCTCTGCACTCAAGCATTCCATTCTGCATGAAGTTTCAGTCAGTTGGGAAGTTAATGAATGAGGGAGACAATGAATTTGAATTTTGGTTTCAGTAAATACACGCAGAAATAAGTAACTGATTTTGAAATTTCGCAGCATACTCCCTGTTATGTAGGATGCTAGACTCGGCGGTTAGTCGCTGTTCAGCGTCCAGGCGCACAGTGGCACCTGTTCATACAAAGTTGCGACAAAATTATAAAAATTGGCCTATGTGGCTAAAACTTGAGGTTTTAGCTAATTTTGGGTAGCTGAATCCATTTCTGCTATCAGTTTTGATATTCCATATTTCATTTTTTCAACTACTTTTATACAAACCCATTTGAATGAGTTGATCGTTAAAGGGTTAATATAAACATTAATCATCGTAGCCAATCTCATCGGATAGCAGGAATGGTTGACAAAACTAGTAAAGATCACTAATTTTTCAGTTATATGATGTTGTTTAGGCAATTAATTTGTAAGGAGATTTATGAGCTACAGGGCGTCTCCATATGGGTATTTTCAAAAACATAGATATACCAACTTCGGCGCAAAAATGCGCAAGATGAGCCCTATATATCTTAAAAGTACACTAAATTTTGAGTCAGATTCATGATAAGTGACCCATGGGAAACCATCTCAAAGATTGGAAGACGTATGAAGATAAATTACTGATATGATATGAAACTTTTTAATTGGATTTTTTTGATACAGAACAAACGTAAATCAGTTTTGCACAAAAGTCTCTCATCTATAGTTTAGCATATTCATTCTTCTTTTCAATGAACTTAAAATTGCTCGGCTGTGTAGTTTTTGAGATATCGCCATTTGAAACTCTAAGGTACTAAAAATTCTAATGAATTGAATTGAACAGAACTCCTCGACATCACTTGCTTCAACGACATGTTAAAAATTCATTTTTCATCGGATTTTAGTAAAATTTTGAGATACCTTTATTCAAACTGAGTGAAAAATAAAATAAATATTTACAAAAGAATTACAAGACATTGATTTTTGGGGTTTTGTCACTCGTCGTGCCACTGTGAGGCGTGAAGGCATGTTAATCGTCCATTAGCTATTTCATTTAATTGACACGTCTCAATGCATTACCTGAGCCGTGGATCTTTTAATATTATCAATGTGTAGATAAAAATAAATAAATCGGATCTTGTGTACGCGATTTGTTATTTTGCGTAAAGATCTTATTTCTTGTTGAAGATCTATTTACTTCATTACTTCTTGTTGCTTGTGGATCGCTTAGTCCGCTTTCTCTCGGTTTATCGTTTTCGTTCATGCAATCCTTGCTGTTAATGTTGTATGGACTTTCACGACTACATGGTTTGAGTTGTTTGTGGGGCCTACGGATCACGATCGCTTATCCATGTTCTTTGTTATTTACTTTATTATCAGTGGTGCTGGCAGTTGATTGGGAAGGCGCATCACAATGATCGTTCACGTTGTGCGTAGGTTCTGTTGTTCCAGTATTCGTTGGTGCCTGAGCTGCAACTCCGGTGGTTTGTGATTTAGTTGATGTTGATGAAGGGCTGTGTGATGGGTATGCTTGCAGTTGATATTGCTTCGCTAGAGGTTTGTGTACATGGTTTCTCGTAGTGTGTCTTGTATACCAGCAGAGGGCTCACAGGGGTCTGTTCTTCATACGTGCACATCGTGATTTGAGATTTGGTCACGCGTTTTGCTTTGAATTGAAAGTTCAGATACGAAGGAATAGGTTCCAATCTCGCATTCGCACGAAACAAACACCATTGGAAATACCTAGAAAAATTTTCTCCCGGTTTCAAACTTAAATGATTCCACCGTTACGTATTCCGACATGATGGTTGTAATAAATGTATTAATAGTACACAGGTGTAGATCGTGCAGACTCATATCAATTTTATCATTGTCAATATAATCGGGTATCTTGGTCGTAACATTATCATGCTCAACAACGTATTGAATGTTGTCTTCCATAGCGTAGCTTTCCGGTATGGCCAAAGTTTTAAACGTTATCAGTAATGAGTGTGATGGGCTTGTATAACGACGACTTCCGTTAGTCTAAACTGCATTTGCAAATTTGCTGTTGAATTTTGCTGTTAAGTTTCAAACATCTTGAAATGAATGATCGATATCGCACCGATGAAAGTAACGGTGCTTTATTGTTCACACTGACTTTAGACAAATTTTATTATTCGATTACTGTGCTTGTTTATAGTACTAGTACGAAGACTGAATAAATAGAAATATATTAGGATTGCAGGATAAAAAGATGGGTGGGTAATGTCAGAGACATAACCGGTGTGAAGTAGAATATACTTTAGACTGGTTGCACAAATGCTACAATTTTGACTATCTTCTGATAGGTTGTATTGAAAGCAGATATTTCGTTATTTCTAATGGAAATACCGAAATATCGATACATGTACATCGAAATCTAAAATATTCAAACATATTTATCTATATGGTAATCCTAAAAAGAGCATTTAATGAATGTTATTGTAAATTGAATCATTACACGAAACTGTCAACAAATCGCACAAATGATAACTTTTTATTTCGTGCCATTCTACGACATGCCGACGATATTGTCCACAAGCGCTCACTTAATATCCAACGCTCTTGGCAAGCCATTTCTGATGCTTGTAATAACAAAACTTCAATTCGATTCTTTGTTGATAAATGATGGCCCTGAAAAGGGCCATTTGTTTGGGCAGTATTCGGAATTTAGTTGAAGCTAGTGTATTTGTCAGAGCTTTCACCATTCATTCAAATTCAATCCGAACGAACTAGAATACAGTTCAGTATAACGCTTGCCTTCGCCCCAACCGAATGAATTGCCGCTATTGACACCGAAGCAACAACACGAGGAAACAGAAAAAGGAACGAATGTATCCACACATACTTGCATAAGCACGTATCATCATAACGATGAACAGTTGTGAGTATCATTGAGAGACAGTATATCAGTATTCTCTTCTCTCTTGAATAGTGGTCCCTTGTTGCTTGGCTGGTTATTTAATAGAAATGCTTCACGGACATAGAAGCTGTTGAACCATTCAGATTCATTGTGTAATACTGAATCTGAATATAAAATTCATCTGGCCATATTAGCAGTTTTCGGCGTTTTTCGCTACGTCACTTAAAAACATATTGCTTGTGGAGCGGACATTAGGCAACAGGTACCACTAATTTGATTCTGTTGGGGTTTGAGGGGAAAAAAATTCACGATGCTTAATAAATCGAAATCGTGCGATGATGTTGCCTCTCAGATGACTAGGTAAACGCTCAGACCAAAACATATAGGTTCAGTTTTTTTTCAACATTGTATCTCTAGCTTAGGAATATGTATTTAGAATTTTATAATCGTGAACCAAAATGAAGTGGTTATAAGTTCTTCGCATTTAGACTGTGCACACTGGTTAAATGTTAACAATTAAAATATTACCCAAAAATTTGATGAACAAGATTGAGCAAGGCTTCTGATTAAATTGGATACTAACGGAGTGTTTAAAATGTCCGACATATTGTGGGATGTTTAATAATCAGAAAATTACTTCGAACTTCGTCTAAAGTTGAGCAGGAATGGTTAAATTAGACAGGCTTTTCAGTTTTGGGAAGCAATTAGTATCCCGTCTTAATACTTTAATGATCTGGATAGATTAGTTCGCTGCAATTATTCCGAGCTTGGCGTATAAAGTTTTATTAGAAATATCCTCTAAATGAATCTTGACCGTTGGCTTCAATGCTTTTATTTTAAGTTAACCGAGATTTTTTTTGGCAACCAAACAACTAAAAGTTTTTTTCTGGTTGCTTCAAATTTCTTAAATGGGAAAAATCACACAATATTTTTTTCCTATTCCATCAACATTACTACTCCATCATTCAAAATTAATTGGTTGATAAAAACGAAATTCAACGTCATGTGAAATTAAAATTTAATCGTAAACATTTTTGATACTCGTATATGTCAGCAGCAGAACACGTAAATTTAGACGATTTTTTCTAGTTCTACTAAGAAGCCTCCCTGAGTTGAACTTGAAACACGACTAACTTATGAATATATTTAAATATATTGTATTCCATAAGACAAATTTTTTCTGGTTTAGAAGCATGAACCTATGATGTCATAAACCATCACCAAACATTAATCTCCTTCATTTTTTAAGAATGTCAAACACATTCGATTAAAATCATTCACTATTCTATAAATAATATCTATAATCTATAAATTTTAAATATGTATAACCAAACAGATTTTCATTGTTCGACAGATTCAATAGGTTGCAGTCAAAACTAAACGAATAAAAATAATAAAAGACAACAAGCACATTCTTGTTATGTGCGCTGTTCTCCAGGGAAGCTGTGCGGCACCAATGCGATATCTGACGTTTAAAATACTCACACTGATATCTCGCATTTTTATACTACCGCCCTCCCCTTAAACCCAGAAGCGGTTTGTTTTCCTGCCAATTCGCCGTGCAATCGAATTGTTTTTCTTCCAGTTCAAACGTCAAATCAGCACAATACCAACGCAGCTGGATAAGTCTATTGTTCGCACCTCGATTCGCACCCAGCAAGCAAAGAGAATCTTGGCGCTTATATACAGCTTGCTATGGAGAACGAATGGTGCTCAATGGTTGACATCTCTTCGAATGGGAGAGAGAATGAGCAACGGGTACAATTACGCTATGCTCATATACCTACACTAAAGAACAGTAATGGTTCACCAGCCTCGGTAGTAGTGAACCAAAGTCGTCAACTCCACACCTCAGTGCTGAATGGTTCAACGGGTGGCATACTCGTGAAGCGAAGAACGAATGAAGAGTGTTCGTTCTTTTTCAGCTCATTCGTTTTCCAAGCTCTGGTATTTGTCCATCTGAGACGGCGTGCTTGGTGAACTTTTCTGACAGCTACAAACGGTCGGCCGCTTCTTCATGTATCCTTTAACGATGTTTGGAAACATTTAGATCGACGTATATGGTACGACACGGTGTGTCTAAAACCATTATTAACTAAAAATGCTTTTAATCCACCTAACAGTGTGATGAGACATTTCTTTTTTCACAAGATAAATAATAAGAGGCGAAACTGTTACTTAAATTTACAACGCGACTGAGAACTAAGACATCAACGCTTTTTCTTGAAAAGGGCAATACTATCGAAACCCAAAACTTCATAAAGTATTTGAAATTATTAAATTAAAATTTGTTTTTGCTATTGAAATTGACAAAATGATAGTATCGCCCCTTTGGCGATTGTTTACTTTTTCGGTCCCACCTATCAGCATTGAAGTATCGCCCTAACGTTTTTTTACAATAACTACCGTTCTACACCACCGATTTCGTCCGTGTTTTTTCAATAACGATCATTGTGACTATTTACAGCTGGTATCAGCTTGATAATCCTAAAAAAATACGAAAATAACAGTTTCGCCTCTAAACTGTTGGCAAAAAAAGTATCGCCCTGTTTGTTTGCATGGAGCGTGGAGGGCGAAACTTTAAATAAACAAACAAAAATACAGTTTCGCCCGTTGTATTTTTTGCTGTAGTTTAAAAAAGCAATATTGTAGAATCAAAATTTTTAGGTTAATTTGTTGCGTTTCAAAGCCCTCATTCGCATATATGAAAAAAGCCTTATGTTTACATTTGTAAGTATCGCCCTTTTCACAAAAAAGCGTTGAAATGAAATCGCAACTCCTGATATCACGCTATCTCTGAAGTGCATGCGTGCATAGTTCCAAATTTTACTTCGACATCGACCTTTTCTAAAGGTGACTTCCCAGTAGTATCGTTGATTTGAATTATTATCGCTAATCCTAATGCCAAAGAACAAATAAAAACCTCTCGAAAACGAACCGTTTGGGAAAATCATCATCATTACTGGAATTTTCATTTTCACGAATCTTTTCGACAACCTTCAGTCACTTGCGTTAATGCACTGGGTGCACAGTGCTCTGAAAATCTAAGGAAATCGTCTTAAGGCGCCAGCGGGTCTAATTCCGGGAGAAAGATCCGGAAGGTCCAGGTCATGCCGAAAATTTTCAACTTGTTAAGAAATTTTAAACTAGTTTTAATTTTAAAGTAGCGACCCCTCACTGCATACTCCCTCCGGGCCGGTATGATTGACGATTTTTAGTGATTGCATAACCTTTCTATATAAGAAAGGCAAAAATGTACCAAAGTCCAAAAAAGTCAATTTTTGTCAAACATCTCAATGTTTCATGCATTTTAAAGTCATTTGGCATCAAAAATACAAATTTGATTTTGAAAATTTTTCATTTCCGTTTATATGGGAATTTCCTGTGTGATTGCACTCTTCAACTCGTAACTCCGGAACCGGAAGTTCAATCAATAAAAAATTCAATAGCAGCCGATGGGAAGGATGTACCTTTCATTTGAGACCAACTTTGTGCAAATCGGTCCAGCCATCTCTGAGAAACAGAGGTCATATTTTTTCCACATACACACATACACACACAGACATTTTCCGATCTATACGAACTCAGTCGATTGGCATATGACCTCCGGATCGGGATTAGATTGACGAATTTTAGAGTGAATGAGAAAGGCAAAAACATTTTTAGCAAATGTTGAAAGTTATGCTTTTTTTTGGTGAGCAGTTCTATGTTTCATAGACATTAAATCAATTTTAACTTCGCTTCCTATTAAAAAAGACCCTTATTAAAGCACATCTCTACAAAAACGAGATCAATTTGAAAATAAATCTGAGGATTATGGTTGATTACAGAACTCTGGAATTTTTTATTGGAATGTTTTCAGGCAGGAATTTGATATTGATGCAATTAGACAACTATGAAATCAAGACCAGTAGATCAGTTACATATCAGAACCCCATTGCGACAATTTATCAAAAGTCCTCATGATGTTTACAACAACAGGTTATCAATCTACGGATCAGATAATTGTTATTGTAATATTGAATTAAATCAGTCTGCATCAATACATTTTCAACTTCAATCCAATTTTTTTTTTGGGTGTTGTGGTGGGGGGTGGGGGGGCTTGTATGGTGTTAAACCCCAAAACCTTCTCTTGGCTACGCCGTTGCTTGGAGTTATTTATTTCGCTTTTCATTTTCCGATATGTTTCAGATCGATCCGATGGTTATAAGTTAGAAAAATTGCAGTCAGAAGGTTCGCACAAATGAACATTTTTGCACTGATAAGTTATCAAGTTCCTTCCAGACAACTTGGAAGTGTTCGGTGATTATTTCTAGCGGTTGTAGATAGTGAAATGAAATACAAAATTTGTTTTATCGAAATAATGTTTAGCTTATTTCAATGGATTATTACTATATTAAACAATAAATAGGCGACAAAGAGTAATCAACAAACAACAAGCCATAACTTTTAAAATATTCAAAATAGATATTTAAAGTCTTCAGTAAAGTTATTCGCAAAAGTAAGAGCTACAAATTTGCTGAAGGCATCATTTCGATATAATCACTTCCAAGAAAATTTGTGAAAATATCTCACTCATAGGGGGATTAATCAGCAAAAGCACAAAAACAGAAGAAAGGGCATATTGCCTCCATTATATTTTTTGAAAATATTATCGATCTAAAAAAGCCGTTTTGGCGTTAATAATAGATTACATGTTTTTGGTCACATTTCTGGCAATGGGAAATGATAAAAATCTTTCGTCCGCATTTAATGTTAAATATCTCTTTTGATAATAGTCCGATTTCAACAATCTATAGCTTGTTGGAAAGGTATTTGTCGAAGCTGTCTAAAAACATATAAACATATAAATGTTAATCTATATTTTCAATTTCGGCAGATAATTAAAAAAAAACTGCAAAAAACGCCATTTTTACGCATTCAAACATTCATATCTTGGAAAATAAACATCAGAATCAAAAACAAATTAATAGCGTCCTTACTTATTCTTAGTTCTTTCATTTAAAATTGGTTTGGATAAAACCGGTTCAGCCATTGCTGAGAAACACGAATGAGAATTTGTCCGTTACATACACACACACAGACACACACACAGACATTGTCCCAAATCGTCGAGCTGAGTCGAGTGGTATATAAGACTCGATCCTCCGGGCCTTGGAAAAAATCTTGAAAGTTTGAGCGAATTCTATACATTTCTTTTATAAGAAATGTAAAAAAATTACCATAAATTTGGCATACGGCATTCGAAAGATACAGTATCCAAGCATCTTCTCAGTGAACTTCAAAATGATCCATCGAGAGATTCGAGAGAAATGGCGATTTGAAGTTTTATGACACGTTTCATAAGGCTACCAGCAAACACCCACGGGTTTGGTTCTATCTTTATAACCAAAAAATATTTGTGTACTTATTTGGTACCTGGCATTCGAATGATATAGTAATCAAGTCTATCCGCTGCAAGTTTGAAAATATTTCATTGACGGAATCGAAAGTTATAACGATTTGAATGCGGTATGCGTTCATAGATTGGTTTTCTAGCAGATTTCAAGCATGAAGCTATGTTTGTCCTTTGACTATTTAGATCGTTTATACGTGTCGCTGTTTTAAAGAAAACCCTTACCATTTAACTATACAAATATAATGCCCAAATGGTCTCATTTATATGCTTCGCTTAAAAAAAAAGGCAAATAGGGTTGTCTAACAAACGTTAACTATAACGTGTAAATTAAAAAAAATTGAATAAAAATTGGAATGTTTATTTAAAAAGCCATATTTCTGTGGTTTGTTGACTGACTCTAATTGTTTTATCATTACCTAACTGACAGACGTTTTATCAACAATTTTCCGGCAGAAGAATACTTCAAATAATAGACAATATAAATGATCTCAACTATATGTATTATCATTATTTAGTCAATATTTTTTTTATTAAAAACGATGATATATCGATTTCTATGCATTGGTTCAATGCAGCGAACGCAAACTAAAAATCATGCAAAATAAAATCACAAATTCAATATATACATATAAAAATATTAAGGTATTTGCTGATTCAGATCAATTTATGTTATGGTACGGTACGGTTGGTTGGGTTGGCAGATGTCAAAAACTGGTCAAAGGGGATGTTATCAATACAAATGCATCTGTTCACATCTCTAACTATTGTCAGTTTTATTGTCTAAATGAATTTAACAAGAGAATTTGACATTCAGATGCTTTTTAGTTCGACAACGGACCAACTAGCGGAGGTCCAAATAAAAAGCGTTAAAAATTATCCAACCAGCGAATCCCGACTGTGTTAGTTTCAACATTTCATATATCCACAATTTAACTCCGCTAGCGAATGACGGATCCCAATAGTAGCATGTCTGTAATAACATACGTACATGGAACTATTGAGATCCAGAGCTACAGGTCCAAAGCCCTGGTAAAGGAGGATGGTTGTGATGATCCGGGCCGAGATCACCACGTAAAGCAAGGTAGGGCATAACCCCAATTCCAAGGCGTGAAGCGACCCGTGCCGAGGGATGAGTGATCGAGGGGGTGAAAAAGATGCTCGATCGTTAACGGAGCCTGTGGGGTACCTGGGCAACCCCCACAGTAAGCGTCCCTTACCACGCTAATGCGGAGCTCTGGCGTGGCGGACATATATTTCTCGCGCTACTCGTGGGAATTTTCATGGAGGCAAATAAAAATAAAAATAAACAGACGGAGGTGCCAAACCCCTTCGCAAGAGGTGGTTTGGCGAGGTCTCCCCCCCGTGGGGAGAGTAGTGGAACGATGAGTGCTGTACTCGAAAGCACCAGTGACCCCCCAGCAGCGGTAGGCAATACCCCTACCAATGCATCGGAGGGGCCAATAGCTGCGATGCGCAAAGTAGCGAAGCAACTCGATGCTATAATCGACTTCGCTAGCGCAAAGCAGAACATAGCCAAGGAGTTGAAGTTGAGCCTTCTGGAGCTCCGGAAAGCTGTTCGTGTCGCAAGACAGGAACAGCAGGCATATGTTGAGAGGGTGGAATGTCGGGAGAGGCCCGACAGAGAAACCCAGACAGTGGCCTCCAATAGGGAGGAAAGAGAGAAGGTTAATAGAGGTTCACAGACAGTGGCCTTTACCTTCTATGGAGCAGCCACGTCGATCGGAGCGGCGACCGAGTTCCCCTCGAAGGGAAAGGGAAAGGGCAATCGCAAGACGGCATCGAATGCGAAGCGCCCTAGGAAGTCGCCAGGAGAGGGTGCCAAAACCGACACCACTCGGCGTGCAACCGTCAAGGTCAAACGCCGCCTGGGTGAGGTAAGCGAGGGCGAGAGTGACCTCGCTGTGGAGAGCGATGGTACCAGCAACCCGACACGACCGGGGCAGGGGGGCTCAAACCCCTGGACGCTGGTTACAAAGAAAAAGCCGGCACCGAAACCGAAGGTACCGCGGCCTGCGAGGAAGGCCAAGGACAGAGGCGAAGCCTTGTGGTTAAAAACCGACAAGGACAAATACGCCGATGTCCTTAAATCGATGAAGGCGGCCGAAAGCCTCTCGGCCCTTGGGCAGGATGTGCGTAGCGTAAGACGCACCAACACGGGAGAGATGCTCCTGGTGCTGAAGCGAGGCGCACAATCAAGTGCAATATATAAGGCCTTGGCTCAAGAGGTCCTTGGCGAGGGCACCCAAATCAGGTCGCTAGGTGCGGAAACAACTCTCCAGTGCAAGCACTTGGACGAGTTCACGACCGCAGAAGACGTCGTCGCAGCCGTCAAGGAGCAATGCGGCGTCACAATCGAGCGGGCCTCTGTGCGATTGAGGGACGGACCCTCTGGCACCCAAGTAGCCTACCTCAGGCTACTGAATGCGGATGCCAAAAAGGTTACCGAGAAAGGGAAGCTGAAGATCGGCTGGTCGGTATGCCCTATTAGTATACCCCAGCCGCCTTCAGTGGACAGGTGCTATCGGTGCCTAGAATCCGGCCATAAAGCTTATGAATGCAAAGGCTTAGACAGGAGTAAGCTATGTCGTCGATGCGGCGAGGAGGGGCATAAAGAGCGGGGGTGCACTAAGGCATATAAGTGCCTTATCTGCACCTCTAAGAAGCAAGCCCATAAACATGCTATGGGCGGACCTTCGTGTCCCTTCGGCGAGTTAAATAAGAAGAAGCCGTGAGAGTCACACAGCTAAATCTTAACCATTGTGCAGCAGCCCAACAGCTGCTGTGGCAGTCGGTCTCGGAGTCGAGGACAGATGTCGCCCTCTTATCAGACCCGTACAGCATCCCTGCCGGCAACGGCAATTGGGTGTCGGACGGGTCTGGAATGGTGGCAATCTGTACAACGGGAAGGTTCCCGGTTCAAGAGGTAATACACCCCTCCGCCGAGGGTGTGGCGATTGCCAAGATCAATGGTGTGTTCTATTGCAGCTGCTACGCCCCACCAAGGTGGCCAATAGAACAGTTCTACCAGATGATCGACAGGCTCTCGTCGGACCTCGTGGGCCGGAAACCGGTAGTAATAGCGGGAGACTTCAACGCTTGGGCAGTGGATTGGGGCAGCCGCTGTACAAATAGCAGGGGTCAAGCGCTAATGGAAGCGTTTGCGAAACTCGATACTGTGCTAGCTAATGATGGCTCCGCTAGTACATTCCGTAGAAACGGAGTGGAGGCGTGGATTGATTTGACCTTTGCCAGCCCGAGTCTGGCTCCAGGCATGGAATGGAGGGTAGACGAAGGCTACACCCATAGTGATCATTTAGCAATCCGCTTTAAGATCAACTATGGTGTGCAGCATCCGAGGGCGGGAGATCCCTGTCAGGTACGCGGGTGGAAGTCCAATCACTTCGACAGCGAAGCTTTCACCGCGGCCCTGGGACTGGAGGCCAACACCGACAGTCTAAGCGGGGATGCGCTGGTAGCTGTTCTATCACGCGCGTGCGACGCCACTATGCCGAGAAAAACACTGCCAAGAAACGGTAGATGCCCGGTATACTGGTGGAGTGCCGAGATTGCAGCTCTACGGTCAGCCTGCCTCAGAGCTAGACGTAGGATGCAAAGAGCTCGCACCGAGGATGCAAGAGAGAACCGCCGTGAAGTGTTTCGAGCTGCGAAATTAGCCCTTAACAAGGCTATTAAAAGCAGCAAGAGAGCGTGTTTCGACAACCTGTGTGAGAGTGCCAACGCGAATCCGTGGGGTGACGCCTACCGGATTGTGATGGCCAAGACCAAAGGGGGCTCCTCACCCCCAGAACGGTCTCCGGACCGGTTGGCAACGATTATCGAAGTACTCTTCCCGTCTCGAGCCACAAGCACCTGGCCACCTGCACTACGAGACAGTGCGGGCACGGTCGAAATGGTGGCTCCAGTGACGAACGAAGAACTACTCGCAGTGGCTAAATCCCTAGCAATGAACAAAGCTCCAGGGCCGGATGGAGTTCCGAACAACGCTCTCAAGGCAGCGATCATAGCGAACCCGAACATGTTCAGGCTAGCTATGCAGAGATGCCTCTAAGAGTGCCGTTTCCCCGATAGATGGAAAAGGCAGAAACTGGTGCTGTTGCCGAAGCCCGGGAAGCCGCCAGGCGACCCATCGGCGTACAGACCAATCTGTCTGATAGACACGACTGGCAAACTGCTTGAGAGGATCATCCTCAACAGGCTCACCCCGTACGCGGAAGGTACGGACGGTCTGTCAAGCAACCAGTTTGGCTTTCGGAAGGGTAAGTCCACAGTGGACGCTCTCAACTCAGTGATAAATACTGCCGAGATAGCGATCCAACGGAAAAGGCGAGGTATTCGATACTGTGCGTTAGTGACACTTGACGTGAAGAATGCATTCAACAGCGCAAGCTGGGATGCCATCGCGCTCTCGTTACACCGGCTTAGCCTACCGGTGGGTCTGTACCGGATCCTGGAAAGTTACTTCCAAAACCGCGTACTGCTATACGAGACCGATGCCGGTCAGAAAAGGGTTCCGATTACCGCCGGAGTCCCGCAGGGCTCGATCCTAGGCCCGGTGCTATGGAACCTCATGTATGACGGGGTTCTGAGACTGAAGTTCCCTCCTGGGGTCAAGATCGTCGGCTTTGCCGACGACGTAACCTTGGAGGTCTACGGGGAGTCAATTCCTGAGGTAGAACTAACCGCAGAACACGCGATTAGCACGGTGGAGGAATGGATGAGCGCGAGAGGCCTGGAGCTCGCTCATCATAAGACGGAGGTAGTTATCGTCAACAACCGCAAGTCGGCACAACATGCAGTTATCCATGTGGGAGAAGTCGCGATCACTTCACAGCGAAGTCTGAAGTCTCTCGGAGTCATTATAGACGACAAGCTGACCTTCGGCAGCCATGTCGACTATACGTGCAAGAGAGCGTCGACTGCTGTTGCGGCACTATCGAGAATGATGTCCAACAGCTCAAAGGTGTGCGCCAGTAGACGTAGGTTACTGGCAGGCGTTGCCGTATCTATCATCAGGTACGGCGGCCCGTCATGGTCAAGAGCACTGAGGGTAACCAGTTACCTACAGAAACTGGAGAGCACCTACCGCGTGATGTGCCTCAGAGTGATATCTGCCTACCGCACGGTATCACACGATGCATCCTGCGTGATAGCGAGCATGATGCCAGTCGGGCTGGTCATTCGGGAAGATGAGGAGTGCTTTGAGCTACGTGGAAATAGGGGAGCCCGCGAGCGCACCAGGGTGACCTCGGTCGCCAGATGGCAGCGTGAGTGGGACAACTCCTCGAAAGGTAGGTGGACCCACCGGCTGATACCTAGCATATCGAGCTGGGTGGGAAGACCCCATGGGGAAGTTCACTTCCACCTGACACAATTCCTGTCAGGCCATGGCTGTTTTCGTCAGTACCTCCACAGGTTCGGACACGCGGAGGTCCCAGTCTGCCCGGACTGCCCAGGTGTAGACGAAACTGCCGAACACATACTGTTCGTATGTCATCGGTTCGACGTCGAAAGAAGAGCAATGCTTGACGTCTGTGGCTGGGACACAACCCCGGATACCCTTATTCAGCGGATGTGTCAAACGGTGGAGAAGTGGAACGCAGTCTCGGCTGCTACCATCCAGATTGCCAGTAGGCTACAGGTAATCTGGCGAACCGAGCAACAGACGGCGGGCACGGCTAACTAGTGATTGGTTAGTTGGAGCGAAAAAGGCCAAGCGCAAAATAAGAGAGTGAATGGTCTGTTCATGCCGAGGTAGGTTGGCGCAGCGAATGGCAACCGCGTAAGGGGTAAACCCAGCCACCCCGAAGCAAGACAGAAGAGTGAGTGTATAGGCGTATAAGTGGACTGCCTCATGCCAAGACGGGAGGGTCGTAGCGTAGTATGTTGGAACTAAGCTATCGATGCCTCATGGCGTGGCAGAGGAGTGAAAGGGTGAGCATCCAAGTCAGTCTCACACTGCATGTTAAGGGTGAGCATAAAAGTCAGCCTCACAGGTTGGTAGCAAGCAAGGAATGAAAAAGGTGAGCACAAAAGTCAGCCTCGCATGGTATGTCAGAAGTGGGGCCTAAGAAAAATGTCCCACATGGGATGCCAGAGGGAGTGACAAAGGTACAATAGAGTGGCACGATTGAGAGTGAATCAGGTGATAGGGTGAGCACCCAAGTCAGCCTCACATGTATGGGTAGGGCGAGCACAAAAGTAAGCCTAGCAAGGAATGAGTAAGGTGAGCACACAAGTCAGCCTCGCATGGAACGTAAAAGGTGAGCACAAAAGTCAGCCTCATGTGGGAGTGTTTGAGAGCGAATCAAAGTGTGATTGAGAGAGCACCCAAGTAAGCCTCATACAGGATGTATGATCGCGTGAGTGAGAGTGAATGAGTACACTTAGTACAGCCATCCCCCCAGAAGTAATACCGAGAGGTAGTTCCTGGGAGGAATGATGGCGGAGCCCAATGGAGTTTAGTCGGTATTAATGGCTGGTCACCATTCGAGTCCGACACGCCCCCAGTGCACCCCGTGTGGTAGATTGGACCCTACCGTTAGCACGTGTACTGGGCTAGGACATAAAGTTCTTCTCCATTGTAAAAAAAAAAAAAAATATATATCCACAATTTGTAGTATACAGCGATTGAAATCAACTAGTGAATAAAAATGGACATGCCGTCATTTTTAATACAAAAATATTTACTAAATATTGATAATATATATAGTTCAATTATATTGTCTATTATTTGAGGGAGACAACTCTATTTTATATTCTTCTGAAGGAAAATTGTTGATAAAACGTCTACCAGTTAATTAATGATAAAACAATTAGAGTCAGTCAACAAACTAGAAACTACTGAGATGGCCTTTTTAAGTAAACATTCCAACTTTTATTAATTTTTTTTTAATTTACACTTTACAGTTAACGTTAGGTAGGCAATTTTCATATTTTTTCAGCGCAGCATATAAATAACACTTTTTGTACATTATATTTATGTAATTAAATGGTAAGATGTTCCTTTAAAAACAGCGACACGTATAAACGATCTAAATAGTCAAAGGACAAACATGGCTTGCTTGAAATCTGGTAGAAAACCCATCTATGACCGCATACCACATTCAAATCGTTATAACTTTCGATTCCGTCAATGAAATATTTTCAAACTTGCAGCGGATATACTTGATTACTATATCTTTCGAATGTCAGGTACCAAATAAAGGGCCATACACTAATGACGTAAGGGCATATGGGGGGAAAGGGAGTTTCAAAATATCTTAAAAAAAAAATTATCTGAGGGGGAGGGTGGGTTTGTTCTTTCTTACGTAATATCATAAAAAAGTATGAAAATGAAATCAGTAGGAAAAATATTCTTTACACAAGAATTATTTATTATTTGTGCCATGAACATCTTCTATATCAAACAAAATTAGCACATATTGTACATCATGGCCAAGGAAGGGTGGACCTGGAATTGAAGTGTTTTGCAACAGCAGGATATGATTGTTAAATTAATTATGTAATTTTGTTTACTGTTGCCATCGTGAGGAGCGTCTTAATTGTCGATGGTGTTAGAGCAGTTACACCAATGTCTTGACGCTTTATGGCACATTGTTCTGTTCGGGAACTGGGGTCACAGTATGCCTTACAAGTTAAGAAGTGCTGACACTCTTCGTGTTGATGGTCCAATATCCGTCTATTCATACTTTTTGTTCAAACCGCAAGGTATTCGGAAAATGTTCTGTCATGCGATTGTGACAGATCTTGTGGGCCGAATTTTTCCAGAGTGTGAACTGTATTTTATTTAAAAAACTACAAGGAGCAGCCCTATGGGGTTGCACGAACTGTAGACGTAGGACTATACTACTTAATGTAAAATATTTATTTTCTCAGTACTTAGTGTGTGCGAAAAAATACCCGGACCGGTGAAGAAAAATCAAATTTTAGACAATATAATCACATCTCATAGACCAAGCTTTCTAGTTGCTCTCAAACAGATCCTAGAAGTTCAAACACCCATGGATAACCCCAAGTTTGTAGATGTGTTTCGATGCCACAGGATTGAAAAATGGTTAATATTACGTCATGAAAATTCAATTCTTCCGTGACAATTTTTTTTGCCTGCAAAATGCCCTGTGTGTATGCAAAGCTCATGATTTGTTGGGATATTTGCATTGATCGGAAAATGCTTTCCAACGCTGCGCACTGCATACATACAGGACATTTTGCAGGTCACCAGAAGCTGTTCATTTTACCACCGCCACATGTTCATTTCACCCACTCGCTATAAACATGTCTTATTTTTGGACATGGACAATCACGATATTATGACAGATGGGCTAAGCGCGGCAGTTCCTTTCAATCGGGAAAGGCAATTTTGGTGAAATGCGCTAATAGTGTCATGGTGGTACTAGTTGTCTCTTTCGCTCTACCCATCATCATCAGCGTTGACTCATTTTGCATTGTACGCTTGGGTTCAATGTTTGGTAGGTATGTATGCGAATGTGTTGGTAGGTAGGGGAACTGGCGGGAAAATGAACACGTTAAGCAAAGTCATTATTTTCTAACTAATAAGTGAATGAGATATTACAATCACCTTATGTTTCTTGTTAGACATGTTTTGTACATATGTGATAAAAATAATTCGTCATAAACACATTTTTTCAAACATGATTCTTGTTTGAAAAAATGTGTTTATGACGAATTATTTTTATCAGATATGTACAAAACATGTCTAACAAGAAACATAAGGTGATTGTAATATCTCATTCACATGTCTAACAAGAAACATAAGGTGATTGTAATATCTCATTCGCTTATTAGTTAGAAAATAATGACTTTGCTTAACGTGTTCATTTTCCCGCCAGTTCCCCCTACCTACCAACACATTCGCATACATACCTACCAAACATTGAACCCAAGCGTACAATGCAAAATGAGTCAACGCTGATGATGATGGGTAGAGCGAAAGAGACAACTAGTACCACCATGACACTATTAGCGCATTTCACCAAAATTGCCTTTCCCGATTGAAAGGAACTGCCGCGCTTAGCCCATCTGTCATAATATCGTGATTTTTCATAGCGAAGGGCTGAATGATAACACATTTTGTTCCAAAAACAGCCCTGCGTTATGCAACACTTTGTGCAGGTTGATTATACCAGTTGCAAGTGGGGCCAAATTCACCAAATTCCTTTTAAATTACAGAATTGATAAAATGGCTTAGATGAGCTAAACTAATTAATCCAATCTTGTTTTAAAAACTGTCTTGCGTTTAAATTAAAATGGGAAGCTTATTACTACCACTACATTACTTAATTTCAAGCTCAAATAGCAAATACATGTGCTAGTCGCCTGTTGGACGACACAGGGTAGCGTCCCTCCACAGCCAGTGTAACGGACTTCTAATTCAGCTACACTGGCTGTAAAAAACACAGCGCAGTGATCTACTTCGCCAGCCGTTCAACAGGGAACTGAGCGTGTCTGGCCAAGTCCGTTCTTTAAATAGTCGATGATGACGTCATTCATAGAAGCGAAGCGCGCTAGGTACACCAATCTGTCATACAGGGCTTGGGAAGCGCTATCTTCTGTGTGTTAATGCGTGATATTTTGACAAGGTTGTGCATTATTTAATTTTTTAATGCTATGATATCAAAAATCTTTGGGTTTATCTATTGGAATCTATTCTTAGAAGTATTTCGGGGCGATTTGCGCAAAAAAATTGAAAATGAGATGGCTGAATTATATGCGTTTAAAATTGGACCATTTTTCGTTACATACCATTTTTGTAGAATTTGCAGAGTGCACCCCCATGTCGAAAACAAAGACGTAGTCCTACGTCAAAAAATTCGAAGATGTCGGAGCTATGCGTACGATAATCGTCACAGTTGGAGCTCAGAATAAATTCATGCCAGAACAGGTTATAAATTCTTTTGAGCTCTGCATCACAAGAAAATACATTCAAAGGAAGTGAAATATAGCGAAGCAGATTATATGGACCAGATTGGCTTTTCTAAATATCACCCAATAGTTGTTCTACTAGGATGCAAACAAAATTACTGTTATTCGATGGTAGGAAGAACGACCACTTTGTTTTTAATATGAAGAGATGGCTTTTTGGTCATGGGTTTCATACGACAATATCTATATTTCGTCTAATACCAACGTTTCGAAGGTCTTTGCCTTCATCTTCAGGGCAAAACTACAATATTTGACAATCATTACAAAAAACATCCAATATTCACATTTTACATAAATTACATACAACGGTAACAGTATTATCTTAGTCAAGTTATTTTGGACATTTAAACAGGAAACACAGAACGCAAATCTACACTGCAAGATCAGAAATTTAATTTCATTTGAATTTCAATTTTAAACGGTAATTTTCTACGAGTTACTGAAAACTTACACAGAAGAACCCCGCGCGCATCCCAAGCAGACTGAGTAATGAAATGTTTCAAAAGGCCAAAAAGTGTGTGTTGTATACATTATCTCAATACGGAACAGATGGAAGTAGAAACAAATAAGGTTTGACAGATGCGAAACCACCAACAGTGAGAGCGTGAGTGATGGCTATGTTTGATGTGAGAGCGAGTGCAGTACACCAGAATATGCTGCATTCAAGTTATTTGTGTCGGTTCTGAAATTCATTGTTGATCCGTCGCAAAAAATGTGGCACATTTCCAGAATCTAAAGTGCTTGGATTCTGTTATCCTGCTCGAGTATTTTGGTTTTTGATAGATCGAAACTATGATCATTTTCTATCAAGTGAACCATTAGCGTTGTCTTTTCAAACCCATGAACGGAACTCGCCTCTGGCTCGCTGCTTGGCGATTTGAATTCGTTATACCGTTTCATAACCGAACGATGTCCAGACAACCATTGTTTAAGTTGTTGTGTTGTTAAGCCTATATATGAACTATCGCACATAGCACAGGGGATGCGATAAATCACATTACGTTTTTGAAGCGGTGGAGTCGGATCTTTCAAATTGGAAAACAGGGATGCATTAGTTTTCGTACATTTGAAACTCAAGCTTACATTCTTGTGATTTCTTCGCATGATTCTGGCAAGTGCGGGTGTGAGAGCATCTACATGGTGCAGGGATCGGTATGTCTTTTTCTCGCATTCGGGAGAGGCATCATTTTCGTCGCTCGATGCCTGGTTGACGACACGGTTTATCAATCGCTGTTGGTGGTTTCGCATCTGTCAAACCTTATTCGTTTCTACTTCCATCTGTTCCGTATTGAGATAATGTATACAACACACACTTTTTGGCCTTTTGAAACATTTCATTACTCAGTCTGCTTGGGATATGTGCGCGGTTCTTCTGTGCAAATTTTCAACAAATCGTAGAAAATTACCGTTTAAAATTGAAGTTCAAATCAAATTTCTGATCTTCGAAACGTTGGTATTAAACGAAATATAGATATTGTCGTATGAAACCCGTGATCAAAAAGCCATCTCTTCATATTAAAAACAAAGTGGTCGTCCTTCCTACCATCGCATAACAATAATAGCGCCAAGAGTAGTTTCCCGAACCGCAACCCTGTACAATAGTCTACAGCCGCAACATCGCAGATTGTACAAGAAATATGCGCAAACCGTCGAAAAGCTTTGCGCTCAACTTAGCCGGAACGATTTCCTACGAAGAAGCAGAAAATTCGGATTGAATCCAACCCACATCCAACATAGTTTCCGCTGCATCAATGCACTTCTCGAAGATGCTAGCCCGTACAGAGGAAGCTTACAAAAAGCCATGGATCGCTTCAAACGGACGATCCTAAACATTGAGATCAAAGACAGTTTCCACAAGATTAAGCAGTTAGAAGAAACTAAAGTGTCGCTCATTGGTCAGATAACGCAAGTAACCCCACCACACACATATAATTCGTTCTTTACCTCGCAAGAATCATATTTGTACAAACAGGGCCGTGTAATTAAAGCCAAATCTGAGAATAAGTTTCAACGCCTACTGGCAAAAGTAGAAGTTGAGTCGCTGTTCAATTTCACCGTAAATGAATCTTGGATACGGAGCACCACTCATGTTACAGTCCCCAAAGAAACGTTGATACTTTTAGGGTATGGTCCGAAGTTTGCTTTGCTCTTCGAGGATAATCAAGAAACTCCCTATTTCAAGATTATAGCAGACCTAGAATCTATCCTTAAACTTGAGACAGACGATATTGTACAAGCGGCAAGTCGCAACCAGTTCACTAATATAATTCAAAACTACGTGAACAAAAGAAAAATCGCTTTTAATCCACCTAACAATGTGATGAGACATTTATTATAACTCTTATCACTCTCTTCGGATATTATATCGTTTGAGAACATTTAGAACTTCATGCTTCGCGATGTTTTTGATATCACATACTACATGGGATAGTGACAGGACTCAAAGAATCGCTCAAATCAGCATAGGACAACATCAGTGCTAAAAATCTCAAACCAAATCAATGGGAAAGCGAAAAAATGGCCCATAAAATAGACATACAAACGAATTATTGCTAATGCTCTGTTAACAAAATATCTAAATTCCTCAATCAACGCATTGTGGTGGGAAAACTGAATTTTCCTAAAGGGGTTATGTATATTGTACTGAGCCAAAAAAATCGATTTTTTTTAATCGATTTGAAGTTTATACTTCACTCAAATTTCCAACACGACTGAGAACTAAGAAATCAATGCTTTTTCTTGAAAAAAGCGCTACTAGCAGTGACACCATTCAAAGAAAATCAACAGTGAATATTTTTTTTAAGAAAATCAACAGTGGTTTTATTTTCTATTTAAGGACTATTGTGTTTTTTAAATCCTAGATTGCATGATTCAGTGATCGAAACCCAAAACTACATGAAGTATTTGAAATTATTAAATTACAATTTGTGTTTGCTATTGAAATTGACAAAATGATAGTATATATAGTATATAGTCCCTTTGGCGATTGTTAACTTTTTCGGTCCCACCTATCAGCATTGAAGTATCGCACTTACGTTTTTTACATTTCTTATAAAAGAAATGTATAGAATTCGCTCAAACTTTCAAGATTTTTTCCGAGGCCCGGAGGGCCGAGTCTTATATACCAATCGACTCAGCTCGACGATTTGGGACAATGTCTGTGTGTGTGTGTGTGTGTGTGTGTGTGTGTGTGTGTGTGTGTGTGTGTGTGTGTGTGTGTGTGTGTCTGTGTGTGTGTGTGTATGTAACGGACAAATTCTCATTCGTGTTTCTCAGCAATGGCTGAACCGATCTTATCCAAACCAATTTTAAATGAAAGAATTAAAAAACAGTATGAACGCTATTAATTTGTTTTTGATTCTGATGTTTAGTTTCCAAGATATGAATGTTTGAATGTGTAAAAATGGCGTTTTTTGCAGTTTTTTTGAATTATCTGCCGAAATCGACAACATAATTTAACAATTTATATGTTTTTAGACAGCTTCAATGAATACCTTTCGAACAAGCTATAGATTGTTGAAATCGGACTATTATCAAAAAAGATATTTAACATTAAATGCGGACGAAAGATCTTTATCATTTCCCATTGCCAGAAATATGACCAAAAACATGTAATCTATTATTAACGCCGAAACGGCTTATTTTAGGTCAATAGTATCTTCGGAGAATTTAATGGAGGTAATATGCCCTTTCTTTCGGTATTGTGCTTTTACTGATTAATCCTCCTATGAGTGAGATATTTTCATAAATTTTCTTGGAAGTGATTATATCGAAATGATGTTTTCAGCAAATTTGTAGCTCTTACTTTTGCGAATAACTATACTGAAGACTTTAAATATCTATTTTGAATACTTTAAAAGTTATGGCTTGTTGTTTGTTGATTACTCTTTGTTGCCTATTTATTGTTCAATATAGTAATAATCCATTGAAATAAGCTAAACATTATTTCGATAAAACGAATTTTGTATTTAATTTTACTATCTACAACCGTTAGAGATAATCACTGAACACTTCCAAGTTGTCTGGAAGGAACTTGATAACTTATCAGTACAAAAATGTTCATTTCTGTAAACATTCTGACTGCAATTTTTCTAACTTATAATCATCGGATTGATCTGAAACATATCGGAAAATGAAAAGCGAACTAAATAGCTCCAAGCAACGGCTTAGCCAAGAGAAGGTTTTGGGGTTTAACACCATACAACCCCCCCCCCCCCCACACACACCCAAAAAAATATTGGATTGAAGTTGAAAATTTATTGATGCAGACTGATTTAATTCAATATTACAATAACAATTATCTGATCCGTACATTGATAACCTGTTGTTGTAAACGTCATGAGGACTTTTGATAAATTGTCGGAATGGGGTCCTGATATGTAACTGATCTATTGGTTTTGATTTCACAGTTGTCTAATAGCATCAATATCAAATTCCTGCCTAAAAGCATTCCAATAGAAAATTCCAGAGTTCTGTAATCAATCATTATCCTCAGATTTATTTTCAAATTGAGCTCGTTTTTGTAGAAATGTACTGTAATAAGGGTCTTTATTTAATAGGAAGCGAAGTTAAAATTGATTTAATGTCTATGAAAGATAGAACTGCTCACCAAAAAAATGCATAACTTTTAACATTTGCTAAAAATGTTTTTGCCTTTCTCATTCACTCTAAAATTCGTCAATCTAATCCCGACCCGGAGGGCCGAGTGTCATATGCCAAGCGACTGAGTTCGTCGAGGTCAGAAATTGTCTGTGTGTGTATGTATGTGTGTATGTGGAAAAAATGTGACCTCTGTTTCTCAGAGATGGCTGGACCGATTTGCACAAAGTTAGTCTCAAATGAAAGGTACAACCTTCCCATCGGCTGCTATTGAATTTTTTATTGATTGGACTTCCGGTTCCGGAGTTATGAGTTGAAGAGTGCAATCACACAGCAAATCCCCATATAAACTGAAATGAAAAATTTTCAAAATCAAATTTGTATTTTTGATGCCAAATGACTTTAAAATGCATGAAACATTGAGATGTTTGACAAAAATTGACGCTTGACCGCCGCTGGTTTCAAGCGATGTTTCAGTATTACATAGTAAGATCTGGGAAGTCCGGGTCCTGCCGAAAATTTTCAACTTGTTAAGAAATTTTAAACCAGTTTTAATTTTAAAGTAGCAACCCCTCACTGCATACTCCCTACGGGCCGGTATGATTGACGATTTTTAGAGTAATTGCATAACCTTTCTATATGAGAAATGCAAAAATGTACCAAAGTCCAAAAAATAAATTTTTGTCAAACATTATTTTTTTCGAGTTTACATCAAATCTCAATGTTTCATGCATTATAAAGTCATTTGGCATAAAAAATACATATTTGATTTTGATTTTTTTTCATTTCAGTTTATATGGGAATTTGCTGTGTGATTGCACTCTTCAACTCGTAACTCCGGAACCGGAAGTCCAATCAATAAAAAAAAAATCAATTGCAGCCGATGGGAAGGTTGTACCTATCATTTGAGACTAACTTTGTGCAAATCGATCTAGCCATCTCTGATTTGCAGAGGTCACATTTTTTCCACATACACATACACACACACACATACATACACACACAGACATTTTCCGATCTCGACGAACTGAGTCGGTTGGCATATGACACTCGGCCCTTCCGGTCGGGTTTAGATTGACGAATTTTAGAGTGAATGAGAAAGGCAAAAACATTTTTAGCAATTGTTGAAATTTATACATTTTTTGGTGAGCAGTTCTATGTTTCATAGACATTAAATCAATTTTAACTTCGCTTTCTATTAAATAAAGACCCTTATTACAGTACATCCCTACAAAAGCGAGCTCAATTTGAACAGAAATCTGAGGATTATGATTGATTACAGAACTCTGCAATTTTCTATTGGAATGTTTTCAGGCAGGAATTTGATATTGATGCTATAAGGCAACTGTGAAATCAAGACCAATAGATCAGTTACATATCAAGACCCCATTCCGACAATTTATCAAAAGTACTCATGATGTTTACAACAACAGGTTATCAATGTACGGATAAGATAATTGTTATTGTAATATTGAATTAAATCGGTCAGCATCAACAAATTTTCAACTTCAATCCAATTTTTTTGTGAGGTGAGGGGGGGGGAGTTGTATGGTGTTAAACCCCAAAACCTTCTCTTGGCTACGCCGTTGCTTGAAGGTATTTACTTCGCTTTCATTTTCCGATATGTTTCAGATCGATCCGATGGTTGTAAGTTAGAAAAATTGCAGTCAGAAGGTTCGTACAAATGAACATTTTTGCACTGATAAGTTATCAAGTTCCTTCCAGTCAACTTGGAAGTGTTCGGTGATTATTTCTAGCGGTTGTAGATAGAAAAAATGAAATACAAAATTCGTTTTATCGTAATAATGGTTGGCTTAGTTCAATGGATTATTACTATATTGAACAATAAATAGGCGACAAAGAGTAATCCACAAACAACAAGCCATAACTTTTAAAGTATTCAAAATATATATGTGAAGTCTTCAGTAAAGTTATTCGCAAAAGTAAGGGCTACAAATTTTCCGAAGGCATCATTTCGATATAATCACTTCTAAGAAAATTTGTGAAAATATCTCACTCATAGGGGGATTAATCAGCAAAAGCACAATAACAGAAGAAAGGGCGTATTGCCTCGATTATATTCTTTGAAAATACTATTGACCTAAAATAAGCCGTTTTAGCGTTAATAATAGATTACATGTTTTTGGTCATATTTCTTGCAATGGGAAATGATAAAAATCTTTCGTCCGCATTTAATGTTAAATATCTCTTTTGATAATAGTCCGATTTCAACAAGCTATAGCTTGTTCGAAAGGTATTCGTACAAGCTGCCTAAAAATATATAAATTGGTATCTATATTGTCAATTTCGATAGATAATTTAAAAAAAACTGCAAAAAACGCTATTTTTACACATTCAAACATTCATATCTTGGAAACTAAACATCAGAAAAAAAACACATACACACACAGACATTGTCCCAAATCGTCGAGCTGAGTCGATTGGTATATAAGACTTGGCCTCGGAAAAAATCTTGAAAGTTTGAGCGAATTCCATACATTTCTTTTATAAGAAATGTAATAAGAAATGTAAAACGGTTGCTTCAAAGCTTCTGCCGTTCCCGTGAATCGTTTTTTGACCGAAGCATATCACTCAAGTAAAAAGTTCATCCGTGACAATCCTGAATTATGTATTGTAGTTGCCGATAAGGGAAACAAAACTGTAATTAAGAAAAAATAAGAATACGAATCGAAAATGAAAGTCCTTATTGACGATAACATCACATATGAACGCATTGACACGGATTGGACGAATAAAATACAGACAAAGAACAATCAATTGGTGAATGCACTATAAGATCAAAAAATGATCGATCAAAAAACCAGGGGTGGCATTCCGCATCTCGATTCGAGTGACTCGATTCGAAACGTTTTGAAGTCGTTTCGACTAAATTGCGGAATTACGTATCGCATTCGACCAAGCGTTCGAGCTTGTTAGATTGCGGTACTAGATTTCGACTGCCTGTTCGAGCGCAAACTGTCAAATAAGAGTATACACTGAGAAAAAATATTTTTAATTCTGCTACGAATAAGTTTCATAAAATCAACTTTGGTAAAATATAGGAATTATTTTAATTTAAGTTTTTAGTTGCTTGTTATCGAAATATATTTGGATAAGTTTCGCAAATATAGCATTTTTTTCTAGTACACAATAGTGGTGAGCTCTTTGAAATAAAATAGATGTTGTCAAACATAGATCCAAAAAGATCCGATGTAATACGGAAGTACGATTTTTTTCCTTTTATGTACGAAAATTAAATTTACCCTTTCCAAAAATATGCTATATAAAACAATTGATAAAAGAACGAATCATTTCGTTTCATTGGCGAACAATAGTTTAGACATCGATGGTAACTTTTATGCACCGTACGAGCCAATCAACGTCAGATTTCGAAATAAAATTTTAGTTCATTCCAAATTTCATTCTTGCATTCTTCAGCTAAAAATATTGGACAGGTATTTTTATTATGGCTGAATATATTATTTACTTCAAGGTATGAGCTTTCAATTTTTGAAGTTAGAAAAATTGAACATTTTTCAATCGCTGCACAGAGGAGTAACTAGAACAAATTCTTGGCCAAAAACCAAAATATTTTTTTTCGATCTTTTTGTTTCGTTATATTTTTTTTTACATACCTAAGAACCTACTGTATAACGTGGAAAAATTAGGAGTATATCAAAAATTGTTAAAGAATTTTTGCATGTATGCCCAATGGTGATATTTTAAGGGATATTTTAATCGTTTTCGTTATATATTCAGCAAAACCGCTTTCTAGTGATGATGACTGCATTAAATAAGATAATACTATTACAAACGTAGTTCAACACAACCGTTTTTTTTGGAGCCAATAAATATATCGTAGAGAAGAAGTAGCGAATTCTGTCCAAATACTGTTGCAATAAATAGTGATCCGGCCCATTACGCGGATAAGATTAGCTTTTCTAGGCAATACTCCCACGGTCGGCCGTGTGGAGTTCAAATTGCTTTTGTTTAGGGAACATAGTATACTCTCGGTAGCCGGCTGCCCAGAGTTTAAAAATAACCAAAAACTAAACAAGATCATCTCTTTTTCGAGTGATCGTGCACTCGAAGACTAACTAAACAACTACCTAATAAAACATGCTTTACAGGTCGCATCGTTTGCTTGGAGCGAATCCTAGACCTGATACCCTTCCAAACCACCAACTCCGCGACACCTATGGAAGAGTCTGATGAATCGTCGTCCTTCCGTTAAGTAGGTGGAGCATCAACACTTCCCGTCTACCTTATCCTTTATCCTTCCCCGTGAACGATGGAGATGGGGGCGGCCGGCAATGATGGCTATCATGCTGTTGAGGTTTTAATATGGGTCGGATTGGTATGAATTCCTACTTACCACTTCCTAAGCAACTCTTATTAGATAATCAGCAGTCAAACATGATGAAGTCAGTGTGCAATCCGCCAAAATCATCGTCACAACGCAACGCAACGCAACGCAACGCAACGCAACGTAGTTCAACACAACCGTTTGTTTAACTTCAGCTTAAAACTAACTAAAAAAAGTAAACTTGCTGTGTATTGCATCAACTTTAAAAAATACCTTGTTTTAACATTTTATTCCAAATTTGTATTATAAAAAAGTTACATTATACCGCTAGATCCGGCAAAGTTGCTGAAGCAGTATTACAAAACAAGATTTCAGCTATACAAAAATATTCGAACTCTTCCAATCTTGTCCGATCTACCAATCCCAAGCGATTTGAAAATATTGAAATTTTGACTAATTTGAGGTACACCGAAATGCTGTAGGGCCAAATATTATGTTTGCCAACATGTATCTCTATGAAAATATGCACAGGCGTCCCTTTTCTTCTCCCTTTCCCACTGATCAAATGTTTATGCAACTGGAAAAATAAATGTATTCACAAAGATGACCTAGAAATTACTAGTATTTGAAAGGATATAGAAAATTGGCCTCTGCACTGGTAAGTGGGTAGATGCCAAATTGTTCCAAAAACTAGTAATTGTCTATTTTTAGTTCTTATTAAGGCATAATAACAACAATTGCAGCAGCAAATAATTTTGGCCAGGATTCGACCCCAATTACTCCTCTGTGCGCTGATAGCTCGTAAAGTATTTGATGCATGGAAAAAATATTAAATGTAAAAAGTTGCATTTTCGCATGAGCTTGCCGGAAAAATTGAGATTTTTTTTTAAAAGTTGGATCTTTTTGCTTATTTTTTCTTCAAATAATAAAAATCATGTTAGAAATATTGTGTAAAAATTTTGCAGTGGATCTCAAAATATTTTGCGAGATATTACAAATATAACAGTAAAAAGGGCAATTTTACATTAAACACCATGTTATGGGGCAGCTTTAATTGAAATATCTCGTAAAGTAATAAAGTTCTTAATATAATTATAAATATTTTCATTGAATAAAAAACTTATTAGTCCGAGCTTGTTTTTCTTCTTGTTTCCATCATTTGCAGAATTCATAACATAAATAACAAAAAAAACTATTTCAGATTTTTATTAGTGAGTTCTATCGAAAACGCACTTTTTATTATTATTATTATTATTATTATTATTATTATTATTATTATTATTATTATTATTATTATTATTATTATTATTATTATTATTATTATTATTATTATTATTATTATTATTATTATTATTATTATTATTATTATTATTATTATTATTATTATTATTATTATTATTATTATTATTATTATTATTATTATTATTATTATTTATAATGGTTTTAACCACAACGGGTCATTCGCCTTTTTAGAAATAATAAACATTTCAGGTAATTACATTTCAAAAGTATAAGAAAAATGCGAAAATTATTGCGATCGTCTGTCCTGGGCGCACTGCTTGCTGTTTCTCGTTATCTTTCTCGGGGGCGAAGCGTTATTGCCATTATTCCCTTTACCGTTTGCTGCTTGTTGGTTAATCTGTGTGTCCTCTCCATCGCTCTCGTGTACGTCCATATCGCTATCGCTAGAGTAGGTTGATTGCTCACTGTTGGCTGATATTTGATGCTTCTTGTGTTTACTAGTGACCTTGGTGTATCCGTCTTCTTTTTTGGTTATTCCTGCGGCCGGTATACTGGATGTTTGCTTTGGGCTATCGGGGATTATCTTTTGGCCGATTGTCTGTGGTTTAGCGGTGGAAGGCTGTTTATCAGTGCGTGTTGTAGTAGATCCATTTTCCGCAGAAGTTTTAGCGCATGGTTCACCGTAGTATGCCGTTTGGTTGCAGAACTGGCACGTGGGCGTCTGCCCAGGGTATGTGCAAAGGGGTTTTTGAATGTATGTAATCCCTTGAGAAGATTTGCATTCGAAGGTCAAGTAAGATGGTATTGGTTTGTGCAGCTGCATTCTGACGATACGAACCCCGTTGAGAATGCCGGGGAAAAAGTTTCTCCAGGTGTCATTCTTAACGGATTCCACTTCTCCGTATTGGGACATGTATTTTTTAATGTACTCGGAGCTGGTCCGCGGTGCCAAATCATGTAATAAAACTTCAGTAAAATCTCGGTCAATATAGACGGGGATCTTGGTTTTAATGTTGTCGTATTCGATTTCGTGTTGCATATTATTCATCACACTAAAGAATTCTGCATCGGATAGCGTCTGGAACATTATTAGAATCACGTTTTTTGTATGATGGAGCTGGAGATGTGTAACTACCGCAAGATCAAGATTCATGTTCACTTTTATTAACTGTTCCAAAACTGTAGGTCTTCGTCGAGTTTGCGTAAAGTCAATCACGACAGTGTTTTCCCTTAGTGGGCGCATTTTGCTTTTTTGTTCGCTCATTTTGCTCACCGTGGGGTGACAAGGCTTTTTTCTGTTACTGGTGTAAAGAAGAAACGAAGCGACGCGAGTAAAAATTCGTTCGTTTGCTTTGCTGAGAACGAGCGGTGTGTATTTAGCTTCTGGTCTGTGCGAGATCAAGGACTAGAAAATCCTTCGAAAACAGCGAGAAAAATGCGCAATTTGCAAGCATATCTCACGCAGAGCGTTCCATTACATACGGGAATGTTTTGTATATATATATATATATATATATATATATATATATATATATATATATATATATATATATATATATATATATATATATATATATATATATATATATATATATATATATATATATATATATATATATATATATATATATATATATATATATATATATATATATATATATATATATATATATATATATATATATATATATATATATATATATATATATATATATATATATATATATATATATATATATATATATATATATATATATACAGGGTGTTTGGTTCATGAGTAAGAATCTCTCGAAGGGTGATTTACTATCATATTTGGAGCAAAAAATAGTTCTAAACATACCATCAAATCTCAACCGTTACAGAGTTATTGAACTTTTTGTGTAAAAAACTTGTTTATCTTAAAACACCTCTAAATTGAAAAAGTATACCTCGTATTTTAAATCTTTTAGTTCCATTGGAAAGGTGAGCAAATTTTCTATTGAATAATGTTCTCATATCTTTCAGATAATTAGTTTTAATTACCTTTTAGTTGTAAAGTAGTTAAAAGTTAGTGTTTTTGATGAGGTTTTTGTTAATTTACTCAAAATAATGAATTATGATTATAGCAATATCTATTATCCAAAAGTTGGGTTTGAGGACGATTCATAATTTGTTCTTCAACATAATATTGCTATTTCCTCTCGTTTCCTTGTAATTTGACTTCTAAACTTTATCTGTAATTGACTTGCAAGTTCTTAAAAGACTCTCATCTAAAAAATATGCTTTATATCGCTATTATCAGGGCTTCATTGGAAAGCTGAGAAAGTTTCCTTTCGATGTATGTACAGATATATTTTAGTTAGTCTTTTAGATATCATGACTTTTTACTAGTAAAATAACTCAAAATTTGCGTTTTTGGTGATTTTTTATAATTATTCTAATTATTAATCAACTAAATTTATCGTCACTATTGTTCATTTGGTGCCCCTTAATATTCTCTACAACTTGTTATTTGACACTTTAGCCCTATCGCTTTTCATTTCGCTGCAATTTAGTAGTTAACACAGGATGGCCTTATCACAAATGCAGTGGGTTCGAAATCGTTGTTTTTGCATATGAAACAAGAAGATAAAAATGATTTTGCCTCGAAACTAAAAGAGATAATTGAATGGAGTCAAAGGAAGAATTGTAGAACTTGCTGAGTTGCATTAATTCCATGGTAACAATGGTGAAGTTTATTATTTACTATTTTAAGAAAATAACGAAAATGCTAATAATAACACTAACTTTAAACTAATTAACATCTAAAAGAATACTAAATTAAATTAACTGAAAGGTATTAATACATTTTTCAATGCAATATTTTCCTGGCTTTCGAATAAAAATAAGAAAAGGTACAATAAGTGCCATACTTTTTCAATAAGAGCTAGTAAAGCTAGTATTAGTGAATATGAGACAAAAATATCCAAGTTCAATAACCCAAACACATGAAAACGAAATAAGACAAGTGTATCATGTGAAAGAACAAATTAAGGCCCCCGTCGGGCAATCCGCCATTTTTCGTGTTTTTTTGCGGTTTTTTATTTTATTTTCAAAGAAGATGACAAAATATGGAAAAAAGAAAAAAATCACGACCTAGATAATTGTTTTTACTATGAATTGGCCGAAATGGAAAATTCAAAATTTTCCAACTCGGAAAACTGTGTGCTTTTTCCGGTTGAAAAAGCACACAGTTTTTCCAATCATGTGTTCAAAATTTTGATTTTTCCAATACAACATAGCTAAACAATTTTTCTAGGACGTGATTTTCTCCGATTTTCCATATTTTTCCGCTTTTCATTGAAAAATTTCCATTTTACTAGAAGCAGTTTTTCCACCCGCACAGACACCACTAAAGTAAAATTTGTATGTATAGGTGCGCAAAAGTGGAGCAATATTTTTAACCTGCTGTTTCTTCGATATTTCCTACAAAACTACCCAAGTGTTGCATATGTACGGATTCGTTAGAAACCAAGGAATCTGATGGTACAAAGAAAAACTCGTTTTGGAAAACTTCATAACAGCGTTTTTCAATTTTCCTCGCGATACGTAGTGTACCGTCGCACGCGAAACAGCGTGGAAAGATACGAAAAGAAAAACAAGTGTACTAAAAGTTATCCTTGGGTTGATGCAGATGGCGTGCTACGAAAGCTCGAAATATCGAAAGCTTTTAGCACAACTGTTTGTGAGTAATTCTGAATATAGAAATAGTTGAAAATGATTTCAAATAAATTTCTCCATTGAAACTTGATGATTTTCGATTCTCTTGGGAAATCTATGATATTTTATTATTTTACGAGACTGAAACAAATTGCGATGCTATTTTATCTTTATACGCCAAATAATGGAAAAACATTTTCTATGTCGAATTTGCATGTTGATATTTGATGATTTTGAAACTAATGATCGTTTGAAACCAATGGTTTTGTGTTGAATTGATAACACATATTTAAAAACATCTTTGGCTTTATTCCAAACAATAATGGAGGCTTGCCAAATTGAAAATTATTTAGAAGTTCCATCAATTATTCAAGATTGGTTTTATTTCTCAGAAACCGATTTCCACACAGCATTGATGAAAACCTGATGAAATTTATAACAGTTGAAGCAAATATTTTCGACATTCCACAAATACCAACGAATTTTTGGGATCCCTATAATTAATTTTCATACTGGATTTGACTGCTTTGAAACATTTTTGAACACAGATGTTGTTTCGTGTTTACAGAAATCTTAGCAAAGTTTCCTCAGATTCTCATGGAATAATTATCATACTGATACTTGGATTTAAAAAAATTTAAATGACGCATTTTGCGAGACTGTAAACCAAAATAATATATTTGTTTTGATAATATTTCTTTTTCTTTTGTTTTATTGAGATTCGAGAGTAGGTATCACGAAAATCACGCTGAAAGCAACAACTTTTTTTTTGTTTCCATAGCGTTATTACACCATGAAAATTTGAGTTTTTCAGGAAGTATATTTTATAACGGCCGTATCGTATTTCATTTATGAATCAATCAATAGTCCCGACCAGGACGATTGAAAATGAATCACTTGATAATATTTTATCGCTTTATTGAATATTAAAGTTCATTGAAATAAGGAAATAATAATTAGATCAATTTCATTTTTTCCTACTACGCTGATTCCTCCTACGTGGATTCGTATTGTGCGGTACCCACCTAATAGGAATCACTTAGCTTATGGGATTTCGACTAATTGGGGCTCGAATATTTCATCTGAGTTAACATTTAGCACCATACTTTATTTGGTAAAGTTGTTTTGTGTTTGCTTAGACCTACAATTTAGAGTAATTGGATATCCAATTAATTGATAACTGCAGCGCCAGGGGTGCTATACAATTGAGTAAATAAATCTAACCTCTCGTAAACGCAACTATCATTGAATAAGTTTAACGTGAGCGTACCAGCTTTCAGCACAATGTGGAATTTAGAATGTCACAAACGTCTAATAACTTAGAGGAGATGGTGCTCTCGGAAAAAAATTAGAGAAGGTTAAGAGCTACGCGATTATGGACAAAACTAATTGAAATAGATAGACCAGGCAGCACTAGTGAGCATGAATTATTTTTCAATTTCTGAATCTCGAGAACATTATTTAGAAGTGTGATGTCTTCGGCAATATTCATCAGCGAGTCGAGTGCTACCCGACGGCGAATAGATAATTACAGAATTCGCCCATCAGGCGGCGCTAGGGAGACTAAAACTTCCAATTCGTGTTAGGTAAAGTTTATTAATTTAGGAAAATGACGTTTACTGTAATGTAATCTACGTCACAATTGAAGTTTTATAGCACGCAACAAGTGCAATCTAGGTTGCATGAGTGGCTATAAAACCACCATAAAGCCTAAATTGTTACTGGGGCAAGGACTATTTAATGATGTAATGATTAAATTGGATATCACCCTCAAGGCGGCGCTAGTGAGCACACACTTTTTTATTTCAATATCCCAAAATAGGAAGGTGGGAAAAAATTTAGGAGGACTATCAAATTGATTTTTATTGTAAGAATTAATTTTCCTTAGAAAACCTTACAGAATGATTCTGTTTCACTATACTGCATCAAACAAAAATTTAAAAATGTATCGTCATGTGTTTTTAAGTAATTTCCATGATCATTCGTGGAAATTGGTGGATTGGAAAAAAAATTGGGAGGACGATAAAATTGATTTTTATAGAAAGAAATATTTTTGAAACCTTGCCGGATGATTTTGTTTGCCTATCTTGTATCCATGGGTTGGAAAAAAATGGGAGCACGATCAAATTGATTTTTATAGAAAGAATCCTTGCAGAATGATTCTGTTTCCCTATCCTGCATCCACCAGAAGAAGAAAATTTTATTGCCATGTGTTTTCAAGAAATTTCCATGATCAGTAGTGGAAATTGGTGGGTTGGAAAAATTGAGAGGACAATAAAATTGATTTCTCTTAAAACAATTGTTGTTGCTTAGGAAACCTTGCCGGATGATTTTGTTTGCCTATCCTGTATCCATCAGAAGAAGAAAATTTTATTGCCTTGTGTTTTCAAGAAATTTCCATGATCACCAGTGGAAATTGGTGGGTTGGAAAAAAATGGGAGCACGATCAAATTGATTTTTATAGAAAGAATCCTTGCAGAATGATTCTGTTTCCCTATCCTGCATCCATCAGAAGAAGAAAATTTTATTGCCATGTGTTTTCAAGAAATTTCCATGATCAGTAGTGGAAATTGGTGAATTAGAAAAATTGAGAGGATAATAAAACTGATTTCCATTGAAACAATTGTTTTTGCTTAGGAAACCTTGCCGGATGATTCTGTTTGCCTATCTTGTATCCATCAGAAGAAAAAAATTTTATTGCCTTGTGTTTTCAAGAAATTTCCATGATCAGTAGTGGAAATTGGTGGGTTGGAAAAATTGAGAGGACAATAAAATTGATTTCTCTTAAAACAATTGTTGTTGCTTAGGAAACCTTGCCGGATGATTTTGTTTGCCTATCTTGTATCCATCAGAAGAAGAAAATTTTATTGCCTTGTGTTTTCAAGAAATTTCCATGATCACCAGTGGAAATTGGTGGGTTGGAAAAAAATGGGAGCACGATCAAATTGATTTTTATAGAAAGAATCCTTGCAGAATGATTCTGTTTCCCTATCCTGCATCCATCAGAAGAAGAAAATTTTATTGCCATGTGTTTTCAAGAAATTTCCATGATCAGTAGTGGAAATTGGTGAATTAGAAAAATTGAGAGGATAATAAAACTGATTTCCATTGAAACAATTGTTTTTGCTTAGGAAACCTTGCCGGATGATTTTGTTTGCCTATCTTGTATCCACCAGAAGAAAAATTTTTTATTGCCTTGTGTTTTCAAGAAATTTCCATGATCAGTAGTGGAAATTGGTGGGTTGGAAAAATTGAGAGGACAATAAAATTGATTTCTCTTAAAACAATTGTTGTTGCTTAGGAAACCTTGCCGGATGATTTTGTTTGCCTATCTTGTATCCATCAGAAGAAGAAAATTTTATTGCCTTGTGTTTTCAAGAAATTTCCATGATCACCAGTGGAAATTGGTGGGTTGGAAAAAAATGGGAGCACGATCAAATTGATTTTTATAGAAAGAATCCTTGCAGAATGATTCTGTTTCCCTATCCTGCATCCACCAGAAGAAGAAAATTTTATTGCCATGTGTTTTCAAGAAATTTCCATGATCAGTAGTGGAAATTGGTGGGTTGGAAAAATTGAGAGGACAATAAAATTGATTTCTCTTAAAACAATTGTTGTTGCTTAGGAAACCTTGCCGGATGATTTTGTTTGCCTATCTTGTATCCATCAGAAGAAGAAAATTTTATTGCCTTGTGTTTTCAAGAAATTTCCATGATCAGTAGTGGAAATTGGTGGGTTGGAAAAATTGAGAGGACAATAAAATTGATTTCTCTTAAAACAATTGTTGTTGCTTAGGAAACCTTGCCGGATGATTTTGTTTGCCTATCTTGTATCCATCAGAAGAATAAAATTTTATTGCCTTGTGTTTTCAAGAAATTTCCATGATCACCAGTGGAAAATGGTGGGTTGGAAAAAAATGGGAGCACGATCAAATTAATTTTTATAGAAAGAATCCTTGCAGAATGATTCTGTTTCCCTATCCTGCATCCATCAGAAGAAGAAAATTTTATTGCCATGTGTTTTCAAGAAATTTCCATGATCAGTAGTGGAAATTGGTGAATTAGAAAAATTGAGAGGATAATAAAACTGATTTCCATTGAAACAATTGTTTTTGCTTAGGAAACCTTGCCGGATGATTTTGTTTGCCTATCTTGTATCCATCAAAAGAAAAAAAATTTATTGCCTTGTGTTTTCAAGAAATTTCCATGATCAGTAGTGGAAATTGGTGGGTTGGAAAAAATGGGAGCACGATCAAATTGATTTTTATAGAAAGAATCCTTGCAGAATGATTCTGTTTCCCTATCCTGCATCCACCAGAAGAAGAAAATTTTATTGCCATGTGTTTTCAAGAAATTTCCATGATCAGTAGTGGAAATTGGTGGGTTGGAAAAATTGAGAGGACAATAAAATTGATTTCTCTTAAAACAATTGTTGTTGCTTAGGAAACCTTGACGGATGATTTTGTTTGCCTATCTTGTATCCATCAGAAGAAGAAAATTTTATCGCCATGTGTTTTCAAATAATTTCCGTGATCAGTAGTGGAAATTGGTGGGTTGGAAAAAATGGGAGCACGATCAAATTGATTTTTATAGAAAGAATCCTTGCAGAATGATTCTGTTTCCCTATCCTGCATCCACCAGAAGAAGAAAATTTTATTGCCATGTGTTTTCAAGAAATTTACATGATCAGTAGTGGAAATTGGTGGGTTGGAAAAATTGAGAGGACAATAAAATTGATTTCTCTTAAAACAATTGTTGTTGCTTAGGAAACCTTGCCGGATGATTTTGTTTGCCTATCTTGTATCCATCAGAAGAAGAAAATTTTATTGCCTTGTGTTTTCAAGAAATTTCCATGATCACCAGTGGAAATTGGTGGGTTGGAAAAAAATGGGAGCACGATCAAATTGATTTTTATAGAAAGAATCCTTGCAGAATGATTCTGTTTCCCTATCCTGCATCCACCAGAAGAAAATTTTATTGCCTTGTGTTTTCAAGAAATTTCCATGATCAGTAGTGGAAATTGGTGGGTTGGAAAAATTGAGAGGACAATAAAATTGATTTCTCTTAAAACAATTGTTGTTGCATAGGAAACCTTGACGGATGATTTTGTTTGCCTATCTTGTATCCATCAGAAGAAGAAAATTTTATCGCCATGTGTTTTCAAATAATTTCCGTGATCAGTAGTGGAAATTGGTGGGTTGGAAAAAATGGGAGCACGATCAAATTGATTTTTATAGAAAGAATCCTTGCAGAATGATTCTGTTTCCCTATCCTGCATCCACCAGAAGAAGAAAATTTTATTACCATGTGTTTTCAAGAAATTTCCATGATCAGTAGTGGAAATTGGTGGGTTGGAAAAATTGAGAGGACAATAAAATTGATTTCTCTTAAAACAATTGTTGTTGCTTAGGAAACCTTGCCGGATGATTTTGTTTGCCTATCTTGTATCCATCAGAAGAAGAAAATTTTATTGCCTTGTGTTTTCAAGAAATTTCCATGATCACCAGTGGAAATTGGTGGGTTGGAAAAAAATGGGAGCACGATCAAATTGATTTTTATAGAAAGAATCCTTGCAGAACGATTCTGTTTCCCTATCCTGCATCCATCAGAAGAAGAAAATTTTATTGCCATGTGTTTTCAAGAAATTTCCATGATCAGTAGTGGAAATTGGTGAATTAGAAAAATTGAGAGGATTATAAAATTGATTTCTATTGAAACAATTGTTTTTGCTTAGGAAACCTTGCCGGATGATTTTGTTTGCCTATCTTGTATCCATCAGAAGAAGAAAATTTTATCGCCATGTGTTTTCAAGTAATTTCCATGATCAGTAGTGGAAATTGGTGGGTTGGAAAAAAATTGGGAGGACGATCAAATTGATTTTTATAGAAAGAAATATTTTTGTTTACGAAACCTTGCATAATGATTCTGTTACCCTGTACTGCAAGGTGAGAAATGTATCACCATGTGCATGTGTTTTAAAGAAATTTTCATGACAAGTCAAAGACAAGACAAAGACAAGACAAAGACAAGACAAAGACAAGACAAAGACAAGACAAAGACAAGACAAAGACAAGACAAAGACAAGACAAAGACAAGACAAAGACAAGACAAAGACAAGACAAAGACAAGACAAAGACAAGACAAAGACAAGACAAAGACAAGACAAAGACAAGACAAAGACAAGACAAAGACAAGACAAAGACAAGACAAAGACAAGACAAAGACAAGACAAAGACAAGACAAAGACAAGACAAAGACAAGACAAAGACAAGACAAAGACAAGACAAAGACAAGACAAAGACAAGACAAAGACAAGACAAAGACAAGACAAAGACAAGACAAAGACAAGACAAAGACAAGACAAAGACAAGACAAAGACAAGACAAAGACAAGACAAAGACAAGACAAAGACAAGACAAAGACAAGACAAAGACAAGACAAAGACAAGACAAAGACAAGACAAAGACAAGACAAAGACAAGACAAAGACAAGACAAAGACAAGACAAAGACAAGACAAAGACAAGACAAAGACAAGACAAAGACAAGACAAAGACAAGACAAAGACAAGACAAAGACAAGACAAAGACAAGACAAAGACAAGACAAAGACAAGACAAAGACAAGACAAAGACAAGACAAAGACAAGACAAAGACAAGACAAAGACAAGACAAAGACAAGACAAAGACAAGACAAAGACAAGACAAAGACAAGACAAAGACAAGACAAAGACAAGACAAAGACAAGACAAAGACAAGACAAAGACAAGACAAAGACAAGACAAAGACAAGACAAAGACAAGACAAAGACAAGACAAAGACAAGACAAAGACAAGACAAAGACAAGACAAAGACAAGACAAAGACAAGACAAAGACAAGACAAAGACAAGACAAAGACAAGACAAAGACAAGACAAAGACAAGACAAAGACAAGACAAAGACAAGACAAAGACAAGACAAAGACAAGACAAAGACAAGACAAAGACAAGACAAAGACAAGACAAAGACAAGACAAAGACAAGACAAAGACAAGACAAAGACAAGACAAAGACAAGACAAAGACAAGACAAAGACAAGACAAAGACAAGACAAAGACAAGACAAAGACAAGACAAAGACAAGACAAAGACAAGACAAAGACAAGACAAAGACAAGACAAAGACAAGACAAAGACAAGACAAAGACAAGACAAAGACAAGACAAAGACAAGACAAAGACAAGACAAAGACAAGACAAAGACAAGACAAAGACAAGACAAAGACAAGACAAAGACAAGACAAAGACAAGACAAAGACAAGACAAAGACAAGACAAAGACAAGACAAAGACAAGACAAAGACAAGACAAAGACAAGACAAAGACAAGACAAAGACAAGACAAAGACAAGACAAAGACAAGACAAAGACAAGACAAAGACAAGACAAAGACAAGACAAAGACAAGACAAAGACAAGACAAAGACAAGACAAAGACAAGACAAAGACAAGACAAAGACAAGACAAAGACAAGACAAAGACAAGACAAAGACAAGACAAAGACAAGACAAAGACAAGACAAAGACAAGACAAAGACAAGACAAAGACAAGACAAAGACAAGACAAAGACAAGACAAAGACAAGACAAAGACAAGACAAAGACAAGACAAAGACAAGACAAAGACAAGACAAAGACAAGACAAAGACAAGACAAAGACAAGACAAAGACAAGACAAAGACAAGACAAAGACAAGACAAAGACAAGACAAAGACAAGACAAAGACAAGACAAAGACAAGACAAAGACAAGACAAAGACAAGACAAAGACAAGACAAAGACAAGACAAAGACAAGACAAAGACAAGACAAAGACAAGACAAAGACAAGACAAAGACAAGACAAAGACAAGACAAAGACAAGACAAAGACAAGACAAAGACAAGACAAAGACAAGACAAAGACAAGACAAAGACAAGACAAAGACAAGACAAAGACAAGACAAAGACAAGACAAAGACAAGACAAAGACAAGACAAAGACAAGACAAAGACAAGACAAAGACAAGACAAAGACAAGACAAAGACAAGACAAAGACAAGACAAAGACAAGACAAAGACAAGACAAAGACAAGACAAAGACAAGACAAAGACAAGACAAAGACAAGACAAAGACAAGACAAAGACAAGACAAAGACAAGACAAAGACAAGACAAAGACAAGACAAAGACAAGACAAAGACAAGACAAAGACAAGACAAAGACAAGACAAAGACAAGACAAAGACAAGACAAAGACAAGACAAAGACAAGACAAAGACAAGACAAAGACAAGACAAAGACAAGACAAAGACAAGACAAAGACAAGACAAAGACAAGACAAAGACAAGACAAAGACAAGACAAAGACAAGACAAAGACAAGACAAAGACAAGACAAAGACAAGACAAAGACAAGACAAAGACAAGACAAAGACAAGACAAAGACAAGACAAAGACAAGACAAAGACAAGACAAAGACAAGACAAAGACAAGACAAAGACAAGACAAAGACAAGACAAAGACAAGACAAAGACAAGACAAAGACAAGACAAAGACAAGACAAAGACAAGACAAAGACAAGACAAAGACAAGACAAAGACAAGACAAAGACAAGACAAAGACAAGACAAAGACAAGACAAAGACAAGACAAAGACAAGACAAAGACAAGACAAAGACAAGACAAAGACAAGACAAAGACAAGACAAAGACAAGACAAAGACAAGACAAAGACAAGACAAAGACAAGACAAAGACAAGACAAAGACAAGACAAAGACAAGACAAAGACAAGACAAAGACAAGACAAAGACAAGACAAAGACAAGACAAAGACAAGACAAAGACAAGACAAAGACAAGACAAAGACAAGACAAAGACAAGACAAAGACAAGACAAAGACAAGACAAAGACAAGACAAAGACAAGACAAAGACAAGACAAAGACAAGACAAAGACAAGACAAAGACAAGACAAAGACAAGACAAAGACAAGACAAAGACAAGACAAAGACAAGACAAAGACAAGACAAAGACAAGACAAAGACAAGACAAAGACAAGACAAAGACAAGACAAAGACAAGACAAAGACAAGACAAAGACAAGACAAAGACAAGACAAAGACAAGACAAAGACAAGACAAAGACAAGACAAAGACAAGACAAAGACAAGACAAAGACAAGACAAAGACAAGACAAAGACAAGACAAAGACAAGACAAAGACAAGACAAAGACAAGACAAAGACAAGACAAAGACAAGACAAAGACAAGACAAAGACAAGACAAAGACAAGACAAAGACAAGACAAAGACAAGACAAAGACAAGACAAAGACAAGACAAAGACAAGACAAAGACAAGACAAAGACAAGACAAAGACAAGACAAAGACAAGACAAAGACAAGACAAAGACAAGACAAAGACAAGACAAAGACAAGACAAAGACAAGACAAAGACAAGACAAAGACAAGACAAAGACAAGACAAAGACAAGACAAAGACAAGACAAAGACAAGACAAAGACAAGACAAAGACAAGACAAAGACAAGACAAAGACAAGACAAAGACAAGACAAAGACAAGACAAAGACAAGACAAAGACAAGACAAAGACAAGACAAAGACAAGACAAAGACAAGACAAAGACAAGACAAAGACAAGACAAAGACAAGACAAAGACAAGACAAAGACAAGACAAAGACAAGACAAAGACAAGACAAAGACAAGACAAAGACAAGACAAAGACAAGACAAAGACAAGACAAAGACAAGACAAAGACAAGACAAAGACAAGACAAAGACAAGACAAAGACAAGACAAAGACAAGACAAAGACAAGACAAAGACAAGACAAAGACAAGACAAAGACAAGACAAAGACAAGACAAAGACAAGACAAAGACAAGACAAAGACAAGACAAAGACAAGACAAAGACAAGACAAAGACAAGACAAAGACAAGACAAAGACAAGACAAAGACAAGACAAAGACAAGACAAAGACAAGACAAAGACAAGACAAAGACAAGACAAAGACAAGACAAAGACAAGACAAAGACAAGACAAAGACAAGACAAAGACAAGACAAAGACAAGACAAAGACAAGACAAAGACAAGACAAAGACAAGACAAAGACAAGACAAAGACAAGACAAAGACAAGACAAAGACAAGACAAAGACAAGACAAAGACAAGACAAAGACAAGACAAAGACAAGACAAAGACAAGACAAAGACAAGACAAAGACAAGACAAAGACAAGACAAAGACAAGACAAAGACAAGACAAAGACAAGACAAAGACAAGACAAAGACAAGACAAAGACAAGACAAAGACAAGACAAAGACAAGACAAAGACAAGACAAAGACAAGACAAAGACAAGACAAAGACAAGACAAAGACAAGACAAAGACAAGACAAAGACAAGACAAAGACAAGACAAAGACAAGACAAAGACAAGACAAAGACAAGACAAAGACAAGACAAAGACAAGACAAAGACAAGACAAAGACAAGACAAAGACAAGACAAAGACAAGACAAAGACAAGACAAAGACAAGACAAAGACAAGACAAAGACAAGACAAAGACAAGACAAAGACAAGACAAAGACAAGACAAAGACAAGACAAAGACAAGACAAAGACAAGACAAAGACAAGACAAAGACAAGACAAAGACAAGACAAAGACAAGACAAAGACAAGACAAAGACAAGACAAAGACAAGACAAAGACAAGACAAAGACAAGACAAAGACAAGACAAAGACAAGACAAAGACAAGACAAAGACAAGACAAAGACAAGACAAAGACAAGACAAAGACAAGACAAAGACAAGACAAAGACAAGACAAAGACAAGACAAAGACAAGACAAAGACAAGACAAAGACAAGACAAAGACAAGACAAAGACAAGACAAAGACAAGACAAAGACAAGACAAAGACAAGACAAAGACAAGACAAAGACAAGACAAAGACAAGACAAAGACAAGACAAAGACAAGACAAAGACAAGACAAAGACAAGACAAAGACAAGACAAAGACAAGACAAAGACAAGACAAAGACAAGACAAAGACAAGACAAAGACAAGACAAAGACAAGACAAAGACAAGACAAAGACAAGACAAAGACAAGACAAAGACAAGACAAAGACAAGACAAAGACAAGACAAAGACAAGACAAAGACAAGACAAAGACAAGACAAAGACAAGACAAAGACAAGACAAAGACAAGACAAAGACAAGACAAAGACAAGACAAAGACAAGACAAAGACAAGACAAAGACAAGACAAAGACAAGACAAAGACAAGACAAAGACAAGACAAAGACAAGACAAAGACAAGACAAAGACAAGACAAAGACAAGACAAAGACAAGACAAAGACAAGACAAAGACAAGACAAAGACAAGACAAAGACAAGACAAAGACAAGACAAAGACAAGACAAAGACAAGACAAAGACAAGACAAAGACAAGACAAAGACAAGACAAAGACAAGACAAAGACAAGACAAAGACAAGACAAAGACAAGACAAAGACAAGACAAAGACAAGACAAAGACAAGACAAAGACAAGACAAAGACAAGACAAAGACAAGACAAAGACAAGACAAAGACAAGACAAAGACAAGACAAAGACAAGACAAAGACAAGACAAAGACAAGACAAAGACAAGACAAAGACAAGACAAAGACAAGACAAAGACAAGACAAAGACAAGACAAAGACAAGACAAAGACAAGACAAAGACAAGACAAAGACAAGACAAAGACAAGACAAAGACAAGACAAAGACAAGACAAAGACAAGACAAAGACAAGACAAAGACAAGACAAAGACAAGACAAAGACAAGACAAAGACAAGACAAAGACAAGACAAAGACAAGACAAAGACAAGACAAAGACAAGACAAAGACAAGACAAAGACAAGACAAAGACAAGACAAAGACAAGACAAAGACAAGACAAAGACAAGACAAAGACAAGACAAAGACAAGACAAAGACAAGACAAAGACAAGACAAAGACAAGACAAAGACAAGACAAAGACAAGACAAAGACAAGACAAAGACAAGACAAAGACAAGACAAAGACAAGACAAAGACAAGACAAAGACAAGACAAAGACAAGACAAAGACAAGACAAAGACAAGACAAAGACAAGACAAAGACAAGACAAAGACAAGACAAAGACAAGACAAAGACAAGACAAAGACAAGACAAAGACAAGACAAAGACAAGACAAAGACAAGACAAAGACAAGACAAAGACAAGACAAAGACAAGACAAAGACAAGACAAAGACAAGACAAAGACAAGACAAAGACAAGACAAAGACAAGACAAAGACAAGACAAAGACAAGACAAAGACAAGACAAAGACAAGACAAAGACAAGACAAAGACAAGACAAAGACAAGACAAAGACAAGACAAAGACAAGACAAAGACAAGACAAAGACAAGACAAAGACAAGACAAAGACAAGACAAAGACAAGACAAAGACAAGACAAAGACAAGACAAAGACAAGACAAAGACAAGACAAAGACAAGACAAAGACAAGACAAAGACAAGACAAAGACAAGACAAAGACAAGACAAAGACAAGACAAAGACAAGACAAAGACAAGACAAAGACAAGACAAAGACAAGACAAAGACAAGACAAAGACAAGACAAAGACAAGACAAAGACAAGACAAAGACAAGACAAAGACAAGACAAAGACAAGACAAAGACAAGACAAAGACAAGACAAAGACAAGACAAAGACAAGACAAAGACAAGACAAAGACAAGACAAAGACAAGACAAAGACAAGACAAAGACAAGACAAAGACAAGACAAAGACAAGACAAAGACAAGACAAAGACAAGACAAAGACAAGACAAAGACAAGACAAAGACAAGACAAAGACAAGACAAAGACAAGACAAAGACAAGACAAAGACAAGACAAAGACAAGACAAAGACAAGACAAAGACAAGACAAAGACAAGACAAAGACAAGACAAAGACAAGACAAAGACAAGACAAAGACAAGACAAAGACAAGACAAAGACAAGACAAAGACAAGACAAAGACAAGACAAAGACAAGACAAAGACAAGACAAAGACAAGACAAAGACAAGACAAAGACAAGACAAAGACAAGACAAAGACAAGACAAAGACAAGACAAAGACAAGACAAAGACAAGACAAAGACAAGACAAAGACAAGACAAAGACAAGACAAAGACAAGACAAAGACAAGACAAAGACAAGACAAAGACAAGACAAAGACAAGACAAAGACAAGACAAAGACAAGACAAAGACAAGACAAAGACAAGACAAAGACAAGACAAAGACAAGACAAAGACAAGACAAAGACAAGACAAAGACAAGACAAAGACAAGACAAAGACAAGACAAAGACAAGACAAAGACAAGACAAAGACAAGACAAAGACAAGACAAAGACAAGACAAAGACAAGACAAAGACAAGACAAAGACAAGACAAAGACAAGACAAAGACAAGACAAAGACAAGACAAAGACAAGACAAAGACAAGACAAAGACAAGACAAAGACAAGACAAAGACAAGACAAAGACAAGACAAAGACAAGACAAAGACAAGACAAAGACAAGACAAAGACAAGACAAAGACAAGACAAAGACAAGACAAAGACAAGACAAAGACAAGACAAAGACAAGACAAAGACAAGACAAAGACAAGACAAAGACAAGACAAAGACAAGACAAAGACAAGACAAAGACAAGACAAAGACAAGACAAAGACAAGACAAAGACAAGACAAAGACAAGACAAAGACAAGACAAAGACAAGACAAAGACAAGACAAAGACAAGACAAAGACAAGACAAAGACAAGACAAAGACAAGACAAAGACAAGACAAAGACAAGACAAAGACAAGACAAAGACAAGACAAAGACAAGACAAAGACAAGACAAAGACAAGACAAAGACAAGACAAAGACAAGACAAAGACAAGACAAAGACAAGACAAAGACAAGACAAAGACAAGACAAAGACAAGACAAAGACAAGACAAAGACAAGACAAAGACAAGACAAAGACAAGACAAAGACAAGACAAAGACAAGACAAAGACAAGACAAAGACAAGACAAAGACAAGACAAAGACAAGACAAAGACAAGACAAAGACAAGACAAAGACAAGACAAAGACAAGACAAAGACAAGACAAAGACAAGACAAAGACAAGACAAAGACAAGACAAAGACAAGACAAAGACAAGACAAAGACAAGACAAAGACAAGACAAAGACAAGACAAAGACAAGACAAAGACAAGACAAAGACAAGACAAAGACAAGACAAAGACAAGACAAAGACAAGACAAAGACAAGACAAAGACAAGACAAAGACAAGACAAAGACAAGACAAAGACAAGACAAAGACAAGACAAAGACAAGACAAAGACAAGACAAAGACAAGACAAAGACAAGACAAAGACAAGACAAAGACAAGACAAAGACAAGACAAAGACAAGACAAAGACAAGACAAAGACAAGACAAAGACAAGACAAAGACAAGACAAAGACAAGACAAAGACAAGACAAAGACAAGACAAAGACAAGACAAAGACAAGACAAAGACAAGACAAAGACAAGACAAAGACAAGACAAAGACAAGACAAAGACAAGACAAAGACAAGACAAAGACAAGACAAAGACAAGACAAAGACAAGACAAAGACAAGACAAAGACAAGACAAAGACAAGACAAAGACAAGACAAAGACAAGACAAAGACAAGACAAAGACAAGACAAAGACAAGACAAAGACAAGACAAAGACAAGACAAAGACAAGACAAAGACAAGACAAAGACAAGACAAAGACAAGACAAAGACAAGACAAAGACAAGACAAAGACAAGACAAAGACAAGACAAAGACAAGACAAAGACAAGACAAAGACAAGACAAAGACAAGACAAAGACAAGACAAAGACAAGACAAAGACAAGACAAAGACAAGACAAAGACAAGACAAAGACAAGACAAAGACAAGACAAAGACAAGACAAAGACAAGACAAAGACAAGACAAAGACAAGACAAAGACAAGACAAAGACAAGACAAAGACAAGACAAAGACAAGACAAAGACAAGACAAAGACAAGACAAAGACAAGACAAAGACAAGACAAAGACAAGACAAAGACAAGACAAAGACAAGACAAAGACAAGACAAAGACAAGACAAAGACAAGACAAAGACAAGACAAAGACAAGACAAAGACAAGACAAAGACAAGACAAAGACAAGACAAAGACAAGACAAAGACAAGACAAAGACAAGACAAAGACAAGACAAAGACAAGACAAAGACAAGACAAAGACAAGACAAAGACAAGACAAAGACAAGACAAAGACAAGACAAAGACAAGACAAAGACAAGACAAAGACAAGACAAAGACAAGACAAAGACAAGACAAAGACAAGACAAAGACAAGACAAAGACAAGACAAAGACAAGACAAAGACAAGACAAAGACAAGACAAAGACAAGACAAAGACAAGACAAAGACAAGACAAAGACAAGACAAAGACAAGACAAAGACAAGACAAAGACAAGACAAAGACAAGACAAAGACAAGACAAAGACAAGACAAAGACAAGACAAAGACAAGACAAAGACAAGACAAAGACAAGACAAAGACAAGACAAAGACAAGACAAAGACAAGACAAAGACAAGACAAAGACAAGACAAAGACAAGACAAAGACAAGACAAAGACAAGACAAAGACAAGACAAAGACAAGACAAAGACAAGACAAAGACAAGACAAAGACAAGACAAAGACAAGACAAAGACAAGACAAAGACAAGACAAAGACAAGACAAAGACAAGACAAAGACAAGACAAAGACAAGACAAAGACAAGACAAAGACAAGACAAAGACAAGACAAAGACAAGACAAAGACAAGACAAAGACAAGACAAAGACAAGACAAAGACAAGACAAAGACAAGACAAAGACAAGACAAAGACAAGACAAAGACAAGACAAAGACAAGACAAAGACAAGACAAAGACAAGACAAAGACAAGACAAAGACAAGACAAAGACAAGACAAAGACAAGACAAAGACAAGACAAAGACAAGACAAAGACAAGACAAAGACAAGACAAAGACAAGACAAAGACAAGACAAAGACAAGACAAAGACAAGACAAAGACAAGACAAAGACAAGACAAAGACAAGACAAAGACAAGACAAAGACAAGACAAAGACAAGACAAAGACAAGACAAAGACAAGACAAAGACAAGACAAAGACAAGACAAAGACAAGACAAAGACAAGACAAAGACAAGACAAAGACAAGACAAAGACAAGACAAAGACAAGACAAAGACAAGACAAAGACAAGACAAAGACAAGACAAAGACAAGACAAAGACAAGACAAAGACAAGACAAAGACAAGACAAAGACAAGACAAAGACAAGACAAAGACAAGACAAAGACAAGACAAAGACAAGACAAAGACAAGACAAAGACAAGACAAAGACAAGACAAAGACAAGACAAAGACAAGACAAAGACAAGACAAAGACAAGACAAAGACAAGACAAAGACAAGACAAAGACAAGACAAAGACAAGACAAAGACAAGACAAAGACAAGACAAAGACAAGACAAAGACAAGACAAAGACAAGACAAAGACAAGACAAAGACAAGACAAAGACAAGACAAAGACAAGACAAAGACAAGACAAAGACAAGACAAAGACAAGACAAAGACAAGACAAAGACAAGACAAAGACAAGACAAAGACAAGACAAAGACAAGACAAAGACAAGACAAAGACAAGACAAAGACAAGACAAAGACAAGACAAAGACAAGACAAAGACAAGACAAAGACAAGACAAAGACAAGACAAAGACAAGACAAAGACAAGACAAAGACAAGACAAAGACAAGACAAAGACAAGACAAAGACAAGACAAAGACAAGACAAAGACAAGACAAAGACAAGACAAAGACAAGACAAAGACAAGACAAAGACAAGACAAAGACAAGACAAAGACAAGACAAAGACAAGACAAAGACAAGACAAAGACAAGACAAAGACAAGACAAAGACAAGACAAAGACAAGACAAAGACAAGACAAAGACAAGACAAAGACAAGACAAAGACAAGACAAAGACAAGACAAAGACAAGACAAAGACAAGACAAAGACAAGACAAAGACAAGACAAAGACAAGACAAAGACAAGACAAAGACAAGACAAAGACAAGACAAAGACAAGACAAAGACAAGACAAAGACAAGACAAAGACAAGACAAAGACAAGACAAAGACAAGACAAAGACAAGACAAAGACAAGACAAAGACAAGACAAAGACAAGACAAAGACAAGACAAAGACAAGACAAAGACAAGACAAAGACAAGACAAAGACAAGACAAGACAAAGACAAAGACAAGACAAAGACAAGACAAAGACAAAGACAAGACAAAGACAAGACAAAGACAAGACAAAGACAAGACAAAGACAAGACAAAGACAAGACAAAGACAAGACAAAGACAAGACAAAGACAAGACAAAGACAAGACAAAGACAAGACAAAGACAAGACAAAGACAAGACAAAGACAAGACAAAGACAAGACAAAGACAAGACAAAGACAAGACAAAGACAAGACAAAGACAAGACAAAGACAAGACAAGACAAAGACAAGATAAAGACAAGACAAACACAAGACAAAGACAAAACAAGACAACCCATCTTGTAGCTGTTTGAAGTCAAACTTGTTGAATTTGGTCAGATCCTTGTCGTATAGCTTGCTAACTCGCGTTTTAGCCGTAATGTTTTATTTTACAGTTCAGTTGTAGTTTATAAACCCAATTTTCGAAGAAATCTTCCGGCGTATATTTCGAACTATACTGCGACTAGCTTCGTTTGGTGGTTATATTCACGCCGAAATGTGCTAGATTTGCTTTGAAAGCCGTCCTGATTTTGATTCCGGAAATTTTCATATCCTCTGTGATTCTTACACGCAACTTGTTCGGGTCTCATTACTTTGGTGCAGCATTATATCTCCCCTCTTTGCCATTCTGATGTAGAGAAATGCTTTCCAATCACTTCAAATCGACTTTCCAGTCAAGTCTCGGAGGGCCAAGTACCGTATACCATATAACCTACGAGAACGATCGTCGAGATCAGAAAATATCTGTGTTTGTTACTCTCGAGTGGGAAACTTCAAACGACTTGGTACGTGGTACTGTCGGATTCATACTATTCTTTCCCCATTATATCAACAGACTAAATCTACACCTTCTGTAGATATTACTTAGGGAAGGATTGTGTTCTTGTACCTGCTCTTTTCTTAACCCGCGGACTCTTGCATTTGTTGAGCCATTGAGGTTCCACATCGATCCGAAACTTAGAGCCAGTGAGCTCATTGCTTTGTCGCGATCAACGTGTTAGTTCCTGGCAAAGAAGCTAGACACCGAATTCTCATTTGTCCAACGATGGCACGTTCTTATTTCCCCTCATCCGATGCTTTTGCTAGCACGCTGCTTGACCCGTGTAACTTCGGACTGTCGCTAATACATTGTGTGTGTTTGTGTGAGTATGAGGAGGAAGACATGGCTGAACCGATATGGAAAAACTTTGTTTCAAACAAACGGTATAGCGCTCCCACAAGCTGCTGTTATTTTTTTTACTGAACGGACTTCCGCTTTCGGATGTACAGGTTGAAGAGAGCGATCCCACAGTAAATTTCCATATAAATAGGTACTGTACTGATTATTAAAATGGGTGCAACATTCTTTGAATTTGCGGGTCTAGATCACTAATGACCAATGCCAAGTTCTTAAGTTTATGTAACACCTATTTTTCCGAAAACGCTTACTGATTTTTACAAACTTGGTTTCAAATGTAGGATCAGGAATCAGAATATATTGGCTCAAATGGCACGTTCCCCGTACATAGTCGGGGATTTGTGCCTTGCCGTGTGTTTTCATCATTTCCTGAGCGGAAAGAAAGGACAAGGAGGTGTCGGGAAGTAGAATTGGAAGGGTGGGAAAAATAACCACATTGGATAAGAAACTTTAGTATGTCTCTGAGTTTCAGTCGACCAAACATGGTTTCGTCTATATAAGGACGGCTGAAGACTCGAAATCGCAATTGCGCTACCGCTGGACAGTTGCATATCAGATGATATGAGGTTCCGTAGTCGGATTCACAAAGATCACATGAAAAAGACTCAGCGCGCTGAATAGTTGCCATGTGATAATTGAGTTTGCAGTGGCCGGTTAAAGCCCTGGTCAGCATGCCGCAGTGGAGCTTCGAAAAATGTAAGAGATTTTTCGAAACCACTGGGCATGGTTGTTCTAGAAACGCCTTTGTTTGGCGACACGTTTGTAGATTTCTCCAATAATTGCGGTGCTCGGACGAAGCCCAGGACCGTATTTTTTCCCTTATCCAACTTGTCGAAATTGGCAGCGCGGGCTCAGGACCAACGAAGTCAATCGCTGAACCTGCCCTGGCCAATTCGTCAGCCCATTCATTTCCAGTAATACCGCAATGTCCGGGCACCCAGACAAGGTAGATAGTGTTGACAATGCTTAGTTCTTCGATTTGGGTTCGGCACGCGATCACTAGCTTGGACCGGGATTTGTCTGAGCTAAGGGCCTTGATTGCAGCCTGACTATCGGAGCAGAAGTTTATAACTCTGCCGGACAAACTCAGTTGAAGGGCCGATTGCACCCCGCACATAATCGCAAAGATTTCTGCTTGGAATACAGTACAGTATCTACCTAGTGAGTGAGATTGTTCCAATCTCATTTCACGACAGTAGACACCAGCACGTCCCTCCATCAGAGAACCGTCAGTGTAACAAACCACTTGCGTTTGTTGTTGTCTTTCCATAAAGCCAGACAACCACTCCTCTCGAGAGGGAATCTTCTCATGGAATGTCCTGTAAGGAAAACTACAAGTGAGTGTAATATCGCTGGGAGCAAGAATATCTTCATCCCATGTAACCATTTGTGACCACAATCGTGTATGACTGGTAGCAAGATCAACATGATTGCTGTTCCAAAGCCCAGTAACCTGCAGCCTGTATGCACATGATAGTGCTTCTTGTTTTAAGTGTATGTGTAATGGTTTGATATTTAGAAGTGCCTCAAGAGCAGCAGTCGGAGTCGTGGTGAAAGCACCAGTCAACGCCATGAGCGCCATTCTTTGCAGATGGTTTAGCTTTGACTGGACTGTCACCACCTCTCCCCTCTGCCACCACACAAGGCATCCGTATGACAGTATTGGACGTACAATTGTCGTGTAAATCCAATAGATGTACTTAGGTTTGAGACCCCAGGTCTTTCTAAAAGTTCGTCTGCACTGCCCGAAGGCCATGCACGCTTTCTTGACTCTGAACTCAATGTGAGCAGACCAATTCAGTTTGGAATCCAATATGACTCCAACGTATTTGACTTGATCTGCACACAGTAGCTCAGAATCAAAGAACTGCAAGGGACGAAACCCGGTTGTTATTCGCTTCTTCATGAAAAGAACCATTGAAGTTTTGCTTGGGTTAACTGATAGTTTAACTTGTCGACACCACTGTTCGACAGCTCTTAATGCCTGTTGCATTAAGTCAAAGATTGTTCCGATGCAAAATCCAGTAATTAGTATTTGGTAATCGTCAGCAAACCCGTAGGTTGGAAATCCAAGCTCATTAAGTTTCTTCAACAAGCCGTCAGCTACTAAGTTCCATAACAAAGGTGACAGAACGCCGCCCTGAGGACAACCGCAAATACTCAACTTCCGTATCTCAACCTGTCGCAGTGACGAGCAAAGTATGCGATTACTAAGCATTGCGTTTATCCAACCTGAGGTACATGCAGGTATCCCATGACCGCGCGTCGCTTCCAGAATAGACTGGAAGGACACATTGTCAAAAGCACCCTCAATATCTAGGAATACACCCAAGCTAGATTGCTTGAGCGAGAAGGCTTTCTCAATGTTGTAAACAACGTCGTGAAGCAGAGTGATCGTGGATTTCCCACACTGATATGCATGTTGCATTTTGTGCAGTGGATATTCAACTAAACTAACGTTCCTGATGTGATGATCGATTATCCGTTCCAAAGCTTTCAGAAGAAAAGAACTTAAGCTTATAGGCCTAAAACTCTTGGCTTCTTCATAGCTTGAGCGCCCCCCCCCCCCTTGGGAATAAATCTAACAGTTATTTCTCACCATGCTTTCGGGATATACCCGGTAGCAAGACTGGAAAGCAAAATCTTTTTCAAGACATGTTTAAGAATATCAAATCCCTTTTGCAGTAGCACGGGAAGTATTCCATCTTTTCCGGGTGATTTGTATGGAGCAAAGCTGTCAACTGCCCACTTGACCGATTCAGTGGAAACCAATGTGCGTGCTAACGCCCACGAGTCCGAATCACCAGAATGAGATCTGTGAACATTATTCAACTTCGGATCGATACAACCTGGAAAGTGTGTGTCGAAGAGGCAATTAAGAACATCTTTTTCGTCCGTCACATAAACACCATCTCTGGTTTTCAAGGAGTTCATCTGAAAATCATTCGATTTGGAGAGAATTTTATTTAATCTGCTAGCCTCGTTCAGACTAGAGACATTAGTGCATAGGCTTTGCCAGCCAGGCCGCTCTGCAGATCTAAGACATTTCTTATATGCACTACGAGCTGACCTGAAAGCCCTGGAGTCATCACGCTGACGCCGGTTCCAAGCTCTTCTCATAACTTTCTTCATTCTAACTAATGACCAATGCCAAGTTCTTAAGTTTATGTAACACCTATTTTTCCGCAAACGCTTACTGATTTTTACAAACTTGGTTTCAAATGTAGGATACAATACCAGAAATTTCAAAAATCGAATTTGTATTTTACATGCCAAATGCCAAAAGCGAAATACATATAGGTACCAAGCGTAATAAGAATGTAGCAGACTTATTGAGTTATGGAATCATAGCTTGGATATATGAGAAAGGAACGATTGCACCACTAGGTTGATTAAAACAGGTTTTTCAAATTAGTTATAGCATATTGACCGGTTATTTCGTCATTCGAGCAATATTTGTTTAGAATCCTCCCTGTCCTTGATACAAACGGCACTCTTCTTCTTGCACCAGCAGACCAATGTGACCAGGCGGAGCCTCATACATCAGTAACCAGTTCGAATGGCTCGGCTTTTAGGTTCGACTTTGTGCTTTTTTGAGCTTATTTTCTACGGATCACGGACATACGATTGTTTCTTTCATCGCGTGGCAACTCGAGAAGAGATTTTTTTTTCAATAATTTCACAAGCAAGGTTTTGAAAAACCGCTTTCGATTTTACATTGGGAGAGCATTATTTTCGCAGTTGACGGCTTGACTCACAGTATATCTCAGACAGTATCTCAATATCTCTGAAGAGAACGTCAATGCAACAGCAAAGTGTTCCAATCATTACTATACCTGTACTCATCTCAAGTATTGTCCGACAAGGCAGTTTTGGTCTGCGATTTTGCTTTGATCTTGCATGATATTGCAAGATTACAACTTCGAATTTTCGCAAAATAACGGGTGAGTCCGAAGTAGCTGAACTAAACTAAAACCCAGGGTAGGTTTTCTTTATAACAAATAAGTTTTATATCTAGTAGCTATTCAAAAAATGTAGGACAGCTTATGGTCTATCTTTCTCAAGTGTACCTAAACTTCCTTTACTGCTTCCATCATGGTCTAGGCGACATTGAGATCTACTCTGCATATCCTTGATTTTAATTGTGCTGCAGCTTCCCATAATGCTTCGATTGGTTGAAGTTTTGGTACATTCCGCGGATTATCATCTTTTCGGCCACATTTCACACATTGAGAGTTCAACCAAGCAAAGGTATTAGTTTCAATAGGATGCTTCAGCCGGATGGTAAACGAGGGGTACGCCTGCTTGGCAAAATATATCTGATGCACAATTTGAAAAATGGAATTTCGAATTACGGAAACAAGTTTTCTGACATGCATGGAGAGTGCTAATCATACACAGAAATTGAAACATGCTAAAATGAGCTCAAATGCTGGTTTGTTATAGTTTCACAATCTATAAAAGTAGGCTTTGAGACACACGCATAAATCAAAGAGGGTCAGCTTCCTTCGTATACCGCTATCATGACAAAAAATGTGTAATTCGACGCCTTTATCCAAGTCAAAATCAAATGTTGGAAAATACATTTTATGACTCACCAAGTGAGGAAGTCACCAAGGTTCCTGTAGACCCGGCACTACGACACACTTCGACATCTGATGAAAGGTCTAACTAATCAAATAAGACTCATTTATCGCAAAAAAATAATGTGTTTCGAAGTGCTGAGGTTTTATGATATAATGAATATTTGTGGTCGTTTGGCATTAACTCGTTAGTCAATTGATGAGTAATACTATTAGAGCTGTCCCAAATGTTATTATGAGAATTTGTAGCACTGCCCGTTATGAGTACAAAACAATTTCTACCACAATATGACACAACCTTTTTAAAATCATCAAAACGCGATGTAATATGTAGCATATTTACCGAACAATAAACGTATTTCTTGTCTATGCTGTCAACAACCAGATTGACAGCAAAAATATCGTAAGTTGTTATCTCAAATATAAGACCTGTGCACTATATGCAAAAATGAATGCACTAAGTATTTCACAAGGAGTGGTCATGCAATTTTTTTAAATGCAATGAAAACGGGGTTTGCTAAGTTTTCAACATAATAGCATCCTTCATGAAAATCCAGTCCACAACAACTAGAAGCTATCGAAAACGTTGGATAATGCTCTCCTATTTGTGTTAATTAGGGGCATGGCTAATTGTTGTTTTAATTGCCGCATGGTTCTACTGTATCGATTTTGTTGGCTATTTTCGGCAAACGAAAGCATGGCCATGGACATGATCGAAAGGAAATGTGAAGAAACCTTTGCCTTCTGCTAAGTAGGAGTTGGGCGTTGTACCCAAGTCTACCGCATGATCATTGATAGAACATAACTCATCATCATGCTTTACCGCCGACGCCAGCGTTTTAATATGATTATAACGCCAAACTCCTGCTTAGCAAAAGGCAAAGGATTCTGAACATTTCCTTTCGATCATGTCCATATGAGCCTGCTTAGTCCTAGTTTTCCGTTCTGATTAACTCTAGAATACCTATCCGTCTTTCAATTTCATTGCTTTCGTTTCTCTTAGTCTCAAATTTGCCGAAAATAACCAACAAAATCATACAATCATCCATTATGTTAGAGCTTCGGTTGACACAGCGATGGAAAGGTCAATTATGCTCCGTTTACTGACTTATTTTAGTCTTTCCAGCCTTTTGGTTTTCAGCTAGAGGTTATCTTGGGACTCCTATTTCTGCTGCCTTCCACGACGTGAGAGCAGGACTCCAGCGAAACGGCATCCAGGCTGATTTAGTCCAGAGAGAGATAATAGACTGTTATCTACCTCCTAATGGACCACAACCGAGAAAGTTTGTACTACTTGAATGGTATATGACACTAGATCCCAACTAACTTTTCCCAACTAAGTTTCCCAACTAACTTTTCAAATGTTTTTGGACAAAAAACTAACAACAAGTAATTTCGACGTTTCTTTCGAAAGTTCAATTTAATTGAATGCTTGTTTGTGTTTTAAAATCCCCAAAACAACATGTACGTTATTGTAAATGTCTTAGTCTGGCGGTTCAATGGCTAAAGACTTAGATGACCTTAGAAGTCACTCGGCGTATGCTCGAGCCCCAGCCAGAAGGAACTCTTAGTGATAAGTAGGATCGCAATACTAACCCTGCAATCGCACTGTAAAATTATGTTAGTACCAAGGTATTGTTTTGGATAGTGAATTATTGAAACTCAACGATAAAGTTGTAACGGACTGTTCATGACACACAACTTGTTCTATGTAGTATGAAAATATTTAGATCAAAATACTATTCTACCGTATAACTAATCTTACTAATTTCAAAGATCTTTCTTGGTCGGTGTCCATACTTACTGGTCGGTGTCCAACTGGACATACTGGCTCATAGTACCAGTGCATTACTTGCGGTATAAATCAGTTTCATTAACATTTTGTCTGTATAATATGATAATAAGATGGTAATAATATATACCCTGATCAGGAGGTAAGAAATAGGAAAATCACTGGTTCCAATAGCTAGTCTGTTCTGTCGAGTCTCGACCTAGATAGACGCTTTGTGTTAGTAGAAGTAGTTCTTCAGCTCTAAGCGTTGGGATTTCACTTAGATATCCGTTGAAATAACTGTTCAAGTTACGTACCGAAATTTGGCATAGATTTTTTTTACGATTTTGAATATAACACTATTTCTCATAGTTCAAAAAACCAAACCTCATATTCGTGGATTCAATACTTTTTGGTCTATCAACTATTACTTGAAAAGAATCGTTATCTTAAAAAACGTGGTATTTTGAAAACCGTGCAAAAATTTGGGCAAAAAATACCCATGAAAAACAGGCAACACGCTATAGGATTTTAGGAAAAATCCGCCCATGTGCCAGAGGTGAATAATCATTAGATTGATTTGAGCAAACTGATTGCTAGCATATATTCATAGCATAAAGTCATAAAGCTCAAAAGAAATATAGTACGTAGTTTTCCAAACGAAATCATTCTTTTATCATGATTTATTATAAGGGTGCAATATTTTAGCGCTTCTTGTAGCTAGTATGAGTAATTTAATAATTTTTTTTATAAATTTATAGTATCAATTGGAAAGAAATCGGCAATCGAAGCTTTTTAGTAGATTTCTCCACAAACGAAGCTTTATCTGTGAGTTCTAAAATACAAACAGGACAACTATCAATGATGTAACGCAAAATTTTCATTTCATTTACCCCCTCCCTCTTCTCAGGGTTATTGGTTATTTCCTTGGTAAATAAGTCACGAATAAGATGTCCAATATTTTTTTCTTCGGTAGAAATACATTTGGTATGTCTCAGGTTACTTTTTTCCACCAAATTTCACAAAATGTTGAAATTTATCATTGTCCCTCCTTCAATACAAGTGTTACATGATTTATAAATAGCCCCTACACCAAGCTTTCGGGTAGTACTAATTTAGCACAAACCCTGTGCTTTTCCACTGCGCAGAACAAGCGACGATATAATGCGTGCGACGGGAAAATTGAAAAACGCTGTTATGAAGTTTTCCAAATCAAGTTTTACTTGCTACCATTAGTTTCCTCGGATTCTTACGAATCCATTGGTATACTATACTTGGGTAGTTTTACGGGAAAAGCGAGAGAAAAAGCGGGTTGAAGAAATCATTCATTTCATTCGCGTGCACGCATACATTCATACGAGTATCGTATATGCGTATTATATTGATATCCTCAATTCTGCAGATAAGAAGAAAAAGAAGCCCGACGGGGGCCTTAAGTAATCTTTTCACAGTAATTTATTTAAAATTTATCAATTTTGATCGATTTTTCGTTCACTTCGCGAAAATCTTAATAGTTAACATCACTATTTTAATAATTCAAATTGTTAGTCTTGAAAAGTTGTTTAAGGCCCCCGTCGGGCTTCTTTTTCTTCTTATCTGCAGAATTGAGGATATCAATATAATACGCATATACGATACTCGTATGAATGTATGCGTGCACGCGAATGAAATGAATGATTTCTTCAACCCGCTTTTTCTCTCGCTTTTCCCGTAAAACTACCCAAGTATACTATACCAATGGATTCGTAAGAATCCGAGGAAACTAATGGTAGCAAGTAAAACTTGATTTGGAAAACTTCATAACAGCGTTTTTCAATTTTCCCGTCGCACGCATTATATCGTCGCTTGTTCTGCGCAGTGGAAAAGCACAGGGTTTGTGCTAAATTAGTACTACCCGAAAGCTTGGTGTAGGGACTATTTATAAATCATGTAACACTTGTATTGAAGGAGGGACAATGATAAATTTCAACATTTTGTGAAATTTGGTGGAAAAAAGTAACCTGAGACATACCAAATGTATTTCTACCGAAGAAAAAAATATTGGACATCTTATTCGTGACTTATTTACCAAGGAAATAACCAATAACCCTGAGAAGAGGGAGGGGGTAAATGAAATGAAAATTTTGCGTTACATCATTGATAGTTGTCCTGTTTGTATTTTAGAACTCACAGATAAAGCTTCGTTTGTGGAGAAATCTACTAAAAAGCTTCGATTGCCGATTTCTTTCCAATTGATACTATAAATTTATAAAAAAAATTATTAAATTACTCATACTAGCTACAAGAAGCGCTAAAATATTGCACCCTTATAATAAATCATGATAAAAGAATGATTTCGTTTGGAAAACTACGTACTATATTTCTTTTGAGCTTTATGACTTTATGCTATGAATATATGCTAGCAATCAGTTTGCTCAAATCAATCTAATGATTATTCACCTCTGGCACATGGGCGGATTTTTCCTAAAATCCTATAGCGTGTTGCCTGTTTTTCATGGGTATTTTTTGCCCAAATTTTTGCACGGTTTTCAAAATACCACGTTTTTTAAGATAACGATTCTTTTCAAGTAATAGTTGATAGACCAAAAAGTATTGAATCCACGAATATGAGGTTTGGTTTTTTGAACTATGAGAAATAGTGTTATATTCAAAATCGTAAAAAAAATCTATGCCAAATTTCGGTACGTAACTTGAACAGTTATTTCAACGGATATCTAAGTGAAATCCCAACGCTTAGAGCTGAAGAACTACTTCTACTAACACAAAGCGTCTATCTAGGTCGAGACTCGACAGAACAGACTAGCTATTGGAACCAGTGATTTTCCTATTTCTTACCTCCTGATCAGGGTATATATTATTACCATCTTATTATCATATTATACAGACAAAATGTTAATGAAACTGATTTATACCGCAAGTAATGCACTGGTACTATGAGCCAGTATGTCCAGTTGGACACCGACCAGTAAGTATGGACACCGACCAAGAAAGATCTTTGAAATTAGTAAGATTAGTTATACGGTAGAATAGTATTTTGATCTAAATATTTTCATACTACATAGAACAAGTTGTGTGTCATGAACAGTCCGTTACAACTTTATCGTTGAGTTTCAATAATTCACTATCCAAAACAATACCTTGGTACTAACATAATTTTACAGTGCGATTGCAGGGTTAGTATTGCGATCCTACTTATCACTAAGAGTTCCTTCTGGCTGGGGCTCGAGCATACGCCGAGTGACTTCTAAGGTCATCTAAGTCTTTAGCCATTGAACCGCCAGACTAAGACATTTACAATAACGTACATGTTGTTTTGGGGATTTTAAAACACAAACAAGCATTCAATTAAATTGAACTTTCGAAAGAAACGTCGAAATTACTTGTTGTTAGTTTTTTGTCCAAAAACATTTGAAAAGTTAGTTGGGAAACTTAGTTGGGAAAAGTTAGTTGGGATCTAGTGTCATATACCATTCAAGTAGTACAAACTTTCTCGGTTGTGGTCCATTAGGAGGTAGATAACAGTCTATTATCTCTCTCTGGACTAAATCAGCCTGGATGCCGTTTCGCTGGAGTCCTGCTCTCACGTCGTGGAAGGCAGCAGAAATAGGAGTCCCAAGATAACCTCTAGCTGAAAACCAAAAGGCTGGAAAGACTAAAATAAGTCAGTAAACGGAGCATAATTGACCTTTCCATCGCTGTGTCAACCGAAGCTCTAACATAATGGATGATTGTATGATTTTGTTGGTTATTTTCGGCAAATTTGAGACTAAGAGAAACGAAAGCAATGAAATTGAAAGACGGATAGGTATTCTAGAGTTAATCAGAACGGAAAACTAGGACTAAGCAGGCTCATATGGACATGATCGAAAGGAAATGTTCAGAATCCTTTGCCTTTTGCTAAGCAGGAGTTTGGCGTTATAATCATATTAAAACGCTGGCGTCGGCGGTAAAGCATGATGATGAGTTATGTTCTATCAATGATCATGCGGTAGACTTGGGTACAACGCCCAACTCCTACTTAGCAGAAGGCAAAGGTTTCTTCACATTTCCTTTCGATCATGTCCATGGCCATGCTTTCGTTTGCCGAAAATAGCCAACAAAATCGATACAGTAGAACCATGCGGCAATTAAAACAACAATTAGCCATGCCCCTAATTAACACAAATAGGAGAGCATTATCCAACGTTTTCGATAGCTTCTAGTTGTTGTGGACTGGATTTTCATGAAGGATGCTATTATGTTGAAAACTTAGCAAACCCCGTTTTCATTGCATTTAAAAAAATTGCATGACCACTCCTTGTGAAATACTTAGTGCATTCATTTTTGCATATAGTGCACAGGTCTTATATTTGAGATAACAACTTACGATATTTTTGCTGTCAATCTGGTTGTTGACAGCATAGACAAGAAATACGTTTATTGTTCGGTAAATATGCTACATATTACATCGCGTTTTGATGATTTTAAAAAGGTTGTGTCATATTGTGGTAGAAATTGTTTTGTACTCATAACGGGCAGTGCTACAAATTCTCATAATAACATTTGGGACAGCTCTAATAGTATTACTCATCAATTGACTAACGAGTTAATGCCAAACGACCACAAATATTCATTATATCATAAAACCTCAGCACTTCGAAACACATTATTTTTTTGCGATAAATGAGTCTTATTTGATTAGTTAGACCTTTCATCAGATGTCGAAGTGTGTCGTAGTGCCGGGTCTACAGGAACCTTGGTGACTTCCTCACTTGGTGAGTCATAAAATGTATTTTCCAACATTTGATTTTGACTTGGATAAAGGCGTCGAATTACACATTTTTTGTCATGATAGCGGTATACGAAGGAAGCTGACCCTCTTTGATTTATGCGTGTGTCTCAAAGCCTACTTTTATAGATTGTGAAACTATAACAAACCAGCATTTGAGCTCATTTTAGCATGTTTCAATTTCTGTGTATGATTAGCACTCTCCATGCATGTCAGAAAACTTGTTTCCGTAATTCGAAATTCCATTTTTCAAATTGTGCATCAGATATATTTTGCCAAGCAGGCGTACCCCTCGTTTACCATCCGGCTGAAGCATCCTATTGAAACTAATACCTTTGCTTGGTTGAACTCTCAATGTGTGAAATGTGGCCGAAAAGATGATAATCCGCGGAATGTACCAAAACTTCAACCAATCGAAGCATTATGGGAAGCTGCAGCACAATTAAAATCAAGGATATGCAGAGTAGATCTCAATGTCGCCTAGACCATGATGGAAGCAGTAAAGGAAGTTTAGGTACACTTGAGAAAGATAGACCATAAGCTGTCCTACATTTTTTGAATAGCTACTAGATATAAAACTTATTTGTTATAAAGAAAACCTACCCTGGGTTTTAGTTTAGTTCAGCTACTTCGGACTCACCCGTTATTTTGCGAAAATTCGAAGTTGTAATCTTGCAATATCATGCAAGATCAAAGCAAAATCGCAGACCAAAACTGCCTTGTCGGACAATACTTGAGATGAGTACAGGTATAGTAATGATTGGAACACTTTGCTGTTGCATTGACGTTCTCTTCAGAGATATTGAGATACTGTCTGAGATATACTGTGAGTCAAGCCGTCAACTGCGAAAATAATGCTCTCCCAATGTAAAATCGAAAGCGGTTTTTCAAAACCTTGCTTGTGAAATTATTGAAAAAAAAATCTCTTCTCGAGTTGCCACGCGATGAAAGAAACAATCGTATGTCCGTGATCCGTAGAAAATAAGCTCAAAAAAGCACAAAGTCGAACCTAAAAGCCGAGCCATTCGAACTGGTTACTGATGTATGAGGCTCCGCCTGGTCACATTGGTCTGCTGGTGCAAGAAGAAGAGTGCCGTTTGTATCAAGGACAGGGAGGATTCTAAACAAATATTGCTCGAATGACGAAATAACCGGTCAATATGCTATAACTAATTTGAAAAACCTGTTTTAATCAACCTAGTGGTGCAATCGTTCCTTTCTCATATATCCAAGCTATGATTCCATAACTCAATAAGTCTGCTACATTCTTATTACGCTTGGTACCTATATGTATTTCGCTTTTGGCATTTGGCATGTAAAATACAAATTCGATTTTTGAAATTTCTGGTATTGTATCCTACATTTGAAACCAAGTTTGTAAAAATCAGTAAGCGTTTGCGGAAAAATAGGTGTTACATAAACTTAAGAACTTGGCATTGGTCATTAGTTAGAATGAAGAAAGTTATGAGAAGAGCTTGGAACCGGCGTCAGCGTGATGACTCCAGGGCTTTCAGGTCAGCTCGTAGTGCATATAAGAAATGTCTTAGATCTGCAGAGCGGCCTGGCTGGCAAAGCCTATGCACTAATGTCTCTAGTCTGAACGAGGCTAGCAGATTAAATAAAATTCTCTCCAAATCGAATGATTTTCAGATGAACTCCTTGAAAACCAGAGATGGTGTTTATGTGACGGACGAAAAAGATGTTCTTAATTGCCTCTTCGACACACACTTTCCAGGTTGTATCGATCCGAAGTTGAATAATGTTCACAGATCTCATTCTGGTGATTCGGACTCGTGGGCGTTAGCACGCACATTGGTTTCCACTGAATCGGTCAAGTGGGCAGTTGACAGCTTTGCTCCATACAAATCACCCGGAAAAGATGGAATACTTCCCGTGCTACTGCAAAAGGGATTTGATATTCTTAAACATGTCTTGAAAAAGATTTTGCTTTCCAGTCTTGCTACCGGGTATATCCCGAAAGCATGGTGAGAAATAACTGTTAGATTTATTCCCAAGGGGGGGGGCGCTCAAGCTATGAAGAAGCCAAGAGTTTTAGGCCTATAAGCTTAAGTTCTTTTCTTCTGAAAGCTTTGGAACGGATAATCGATCATCACATCAGGAACGTTAGTTTAGTTGAATATCCACTGCACAAAATGCAACATGCATATCAGTGTGGGAAATCCACGATCACTCTGCTTCACGACGTTGTTTACAACATTGAGAAAGCCTTCTCGCTCAAGCAATCTAGCTTGGGTGTATTCCTAGATATTGAGGGTGCTTTTGACAATGTGTCCTTCCAGTCTATTCTGGAAGCGACGCGCGGTCATGGGATACCTGCATGTACCTCAGGTTGGATAAACGCAATGCTTAGTAATCGCATACTTTGCTCGTCACTGCGACAGGTTGAGATACGGAAGTTGAGTATTTGCGGTTGTCCTCAGGGCGGCGTTCTGTCACCTTTGTTATGGAACTTAGTAGCTGACGGCTTGTTGAAGAAACTTAATGAGCTTGGATTTCCAACCTACGGGTTTGCTGACGATTACCAAATACTAATTACTGGATTTTGCATCGGAACAATCTTTGACTTAATGCAACAGGCATTAAGAGCTGTCGAACAGTGGTGTCGACAAGTTAAACTATCAGTTAACCCAAGCAAAACTTCAATGGTTCTTTTCATGAAGAAGCGAATAACAACCGGGTTTCGTCCCTTGCAGTTCTTTGATTCTGAGCTACTGTGTGCAGATCAAGTCAAATACGTTGGAGTCATATTGGATTCCAAACTGAATTGGTCTGCTCACATTGAGTTCAGAGTCAAGAAAGCGTGCATGGCCTTCGGGCAGTGCAGACGAACTTTTAGAAAGACCTGGGGTCTCAAACCTAAATACATCTATTGGATTTACACGACAATTGTACGTCCAATACTGTCATACGGATGCCTTGTGTGGTGGCAGAGGGGAGAGGTGGTGACAGTCCAGCCAAAGCTAAACCATCTGCAAAGAATGGCGCTCATGGCGTTGACTGGTGCTTTCACCACGACTCCGACTGCTGCTCTTGAGGCACTTCTAAATATCAAACCATTACACATACACTTAAAACAAGAAGCACTATCATGTGCATACAGGCTGCAGGTTACTGGGCTTTGGAACAGCAATCATGTTGATCTTGCTACCAGTCATACACGATTGTGGTCACAAATGGTTACATGGGATGAAGATATTCTTGCTCCCAGCGATATTACACTCACTTGTAGTTTTCCTTACAGGACATTCCATGAGAAGATTCCCTCTCGAGAGGAGTGGTTGTCTGGCTTTATGGAAAGACAACAACAAACGCAAGTGGTTTGTTACACTGACGGTTCTCTGATGGAGGGACGTGCTGGTGTCTACTGTCGTGAAATGAGATTGGAACAATCTCACTCACTAGGTAGATACTGTACTGTATTCCAAGCAGAAATCTTTGCGATTATGTGCGGGGTGCAATCGGCCCTTCAACTGAGTTTGTCCGGCAGAGTTATAAACTTCTGCTCCGATAGTCAGGCTGCAATCAAGGCCCTTAGCTCAGACAAATCCCGGTCCAAGCTAGTGATCGCGTGCCGAACCCAAATCGAAGAACTAAGCATTGTCAACACTATCTACCTTGTCTGGGTGCCCGGACATTGCGGTATTACTGGAAATGAATGGGCTGACGAATTGGCCAGGGCAGGTTCAGCGATTGACTTCGTTGGTCCTGAGCCCGCGCTGCCAATTTCGACAAGTTGGATAAGGGAAAAAATACGGTCCTGGGCTTCGTCCGAGCACCGCAATTATTGGAGAAATCTACAAACGTGTCGCCAAACAAAGGCGTTTCTAGAACAACCATGCCCAGTGGTTGCGAAAAATCTCTTACATTTTTCGAAGCTCCACTGCGGCATGCTGACCAGGGCTTTAACCGGCCACTGCAAACTCAATTATCACATGGCAACTATTCAGCGCGCTGAGTCTTTTTCATGTGATCTTTGTGAATCCGACTACGGAACCTCATATCATCTGATATGCAACTGTCCAGCGGTAGCGCAATTGCGATTTCGAGTCTTCAGCCGTCCTTATATAGACGAAACCATGTTTGGTCGACTGAAACTCAGAGACATACTAAAGTTTCTTATCCAATGTGGTTATTTTTCCCACCCTTCCAATTCTACTTCCCGACACCTCCTTGTCCTTTCTTTCCGCTCAGGAAATGATGAAAACACACGGCAAGGCACAAATCCCCGACTATGTACGGGGAACGTGCCATTTGAGCCAATATATTCTGATTCCTGATCCTACATTTGAAACCAAGTTTGTAAAAATCAGTAAGCGTTTTCGGAAAAATAGGTGTTACATAAACTTAAGAACTTGGCATTGGTCATTAGTGATCTAGACCCGCAAATTCAAAGAATGTTGCACCCATTTTAATAATCAGTACAGTACCTATTTATATGGAAATTTACTGTGGGATCGCTCTCTTCAACCTGTACATCCGAAAGCGGAAGTCCGTTCAGTAAAAAAAATAACAGCAGCTTGTGGGAGCGCTATACCGTTTGTTTGAAACAAAGTTTTTCCATATCGGTTCAGCCATGTCTTCCTCCTCATACTCACACAAACACACACAATGTATTAGCGACAGTCCGAAGTTACACGGGTCAAGCAGCGTGCTAGCAAAAGCATCGGATGAGGGGAAATAAGAACGTGCCATCGTTGGACAAATGAGAATTCAGTGTCTAGCTTCTTTGCCAGGAACTAACACGTTGATCGCGACAAAGCAATGAGCTCACTGGCTCTAAGTTTCGGATCGATGTGGAACCTCAATGGCTCAACAAATGCAAGAGTCCGCGGGTTAAGAAAAGAGCAGGTACAAGAACACAATCCTTCCCTAAGTAATATCTACAGAAGGTGTAGATTTAGTCTGTTGATATAATGGGGAAAGAATAGTATGAATCCGACAGTACCACGTACCAAGTCGTTTGAAGTTTCCCACTCGAGAGTAACAAACACAGATATTTTCTGATCTCGACGATCGTTCTCGTAGGTTATATGGTATACGGTACTTGGCCCTCCGAGACTTGACTGGAAAGTCGATTTGAAGTGATTGGAAAGCATTTCTCTACATCAGAATGGCAAAGAGGGGAGATATAATGCTGCACCAAAGTAATGAGACCCGAACAAGTTGCGTGTAAGAATCACAGAGGATATGAAAATTTCCGGAATCAAAATCAGGACGGCTTTCAAAGCAAATCTAGCACATTTCGGCGTGAATATAACCACCAAACGAAGCTAGTCGCAGTATAGTTCGAAATATACGCCGGAAGATTTCTTCGAAAATTGGGTTTATAAACTACAACTGAACTGTAAAATAAAACATTACGGCTAAAACGCGAGTTAGCAAGCTATACGACAAGGATCTGTCCAAATTCAACAAGTTTGACTTCAAACAGCTACAAGATGGGTTGTCTTGTTTTGTCTTTGTCTTGTGTTTGTCTTGTCTTTATCTTGTCTTTGTCTTGTCTTGTCTTTGTCTTGTCTTTGTCTTGTCTTTGTCTTGTCTTTGTCTTGTCTTTGTCTTGTCTTTGTCTTGTCTTTGTCTTGTCTTTGTCTTGTCTTTGTCTTGTCTTTGTCTTGTCTTTGTCTTGTCTTTGTCTTGTCTTTGTCTTGTCTTTGTCTTGTCTTTGTCTTGTCTTTGTCTTGTCTTTGTCTTGTCTTTGTCTTGTCTTTGTCTTGTCTTTGTCTTGTCTTTGTCTTGTCTTTGTCTTGTCTTTGTCTTTGTCTTTGTCTTTGTCTTGTCTTTGTCTTGTCTTTGTCTTGTCTTTGTCTTGTCTTTGTCTTGTCTTTGTCTTGTCTTTGTCTTTGTCTTGTCTTTGTCTTGTCTTTGTCTTGTCTTTGTCTTGTCTTTGTCTTGTCTTTGTCTTGTCTTTGTCTTGTCTTTGTCTTGTCTTTGTCTTGTCTTTGTCTTGTCTTTGTCTTGTCTTTGTCTTGTCTTTGTCTTGTCTTTGTCTTGTCTTTGTCTTGTCTTTGTCTTGTCTTTGTCTTGTCTTTGTCTTGTCTTTGTCTTGTCTTTGTCTTGTCTTTGTCTTGTCTTTGTCTTGTCTTTGTCTTGTCTTTGTCTTGTCTTTGTCTTGTCTTTGTCTTGTCTTTGTCTTGTCTTTGTCTTGTCTTTGTCTTGTCTTTGTCTTGTCTTTGTCTTGTCTTTGTCTTGTCTTTGTCTTGTCTTTGTCTTGTCTTTGTCTTGTCTTTGTCTTGTCTTTGTCTTGTCTTTGTCTTGTCTTTGTCTTGTCTTTGTCTTGTCTTTGTCTTGTCTTTGTCTTATCTTTGTCTTGTCTTTGTCTTGTCTTTGTCTTGTCTTTGTCTTGTCTTTGTCTTGTCTTTGTCTTGTCTTTGTCTTGTCTTTGTCTTGTCTTTGTTTTGTCTTTGTCTTGTCTTTGTCTTGTCTTTGTCTTGTCTTTGTCTTGTCTTTGTCTTGTCTTTGTCTTGTCTTTGTCTTGTCTTTGTCTTGTCTTTGTCTTGTCTTTGTCTTGTCTTTGTCTTGTCTTTGTCTTGTCTTTGTCTTGTCTTTGTCTTGTCTTTGTCTTGTCTTTGTCTTGTCTTTGTCTTGTCTTTGTCTTGTCTTTGTCTTGTCTTTGTCTTGTCTTTGTCTTGTCTTTGTCTTGTCTTTGTCTTGTCTTTGTCTTGTCTTTGTCTTGTCTTTGTCTTGTCTTTGTCTTGTCTTTGTCTTGTCTTTGTCTTGTCTTTGTCTTGTCTTTGTCTTGTCTTTGTCTTGTCTTTGTCTTGTCTTTGTCTTGTCTTTGTCTTGCCTTTGTCTTGTCTTTGTCTTGTCTTTGTCTTGTCTTTGTCTTGTCTTTGTCTTGTCTTTGTCTTGTCTTTGTCTTGTCTTTGTCTTGTCTTTGTCTTGTCTTTGTCTTGTCTTTGTCTTGTCTTTGTCTTGTCTTTGTCTTGTCTTTGTCTTGTCTTTGTCTTGTCTTTGTCTTGTCTTTGTCTTGTCTTTGTCTTGTCTTTGTCTTGTCTTTGTCTTGTCTTTGTCTTGTCTTTGTCTTGTCTTTGTCTTGTCTTTGTCTTGTCTTTGTCTTGTCTTTGTCTTGTCTTTGTCTTGTCTTTGTCTTGTCTTTGTCTTGTCTTTGTCTTGTCTTTGTCTTGTCTTTGTCTTGTCTTTGTCTTGTCTTTGTCTTGTCTTTGTCTTGTCTTTGTCTTGTCTTTGTCTTGTCTTTGTCTTGTCTTTGTCTTGTCTTTGTCTTGTCTTTGTCTTGTCTTTGTCTTGTCTTTGTCTTGTCTTTGTCTTGTCTTTGTCTTGTCTTTGTCTTGTCTTTGTCTTGTCTTTGTCTTGTCTTTGTCTTGTCTTTGTCTTGTCTTTGTCTTGTCTTTGTCTTGTCTTTGTCTTGTCTTTGTCTTGTCTTTGTCTTGTCTTTGTCTTGTCTTTGTCTTGTCTTTGTCTTGTCTTTGTCTTGTCTTTGTCTTGTCTTTGTCTTGTCTTTGTCTTGTCTTTGTCTTGTCTTTGTCTTGTCTTTGTCTTGTCTTTGTCTTGTCTTTGTCTTGTCTTTGTCTTGTCTTTGTCTTGTCTTTGTCTTGTCTTTGTCTTGTCTTTGTCTTGTCTTTGTCTTGTCTTTGTCTTGTCTTTGTCTTGCCTTTGTCTTGTCTTTGTCTTGTCTTTGTCTTGTCTTTGTCTTGTCTTTGTCTTGTCTTTGTCTTGTCTTTGTCTTGTCTTTGTCTTATCTTTGTCTTGTCTTTGTCTTGTCTTTGTCTTGTCTTTGTCTTGTCTTTGTCTTGTCTTTGTCTTGTCTTTGTCTTGTCTTTGTCTTGTCTTTGTCTTGTCTTTGTCTTGTCTTTGTCTTGTCTTTGTCTTGTCTTTGTCTTGTCTTTGTCTTGTCTTTGTCTTGTCTTTGTCTTGTCTTTGTCTTGTCTTTGTCTTGTCTTTGTCTTGTCTTTGTCTTGTCTTTGTCATGTCTTTGTCTTTGTCTTGTCTTTGTCTTGTCTTTGTCTTGTCTTTGTCTTGTCTTTGTCTTGTCTTTGTCTTGTCTTTGTCTTGTCTTTGTCTTGTCTTTGTCTTGTCTTTGTCTTGTCTTTGTCTTGTCTTTGTCTTGTCTTTGTCTTGTCTTTGTCTTGTCTTTGTCTTGTCTTTGTCTTGTCTTTGTCTTGTCTTTGTCTTGTCTTTGTCTTGTCTTTGTCTTGTCTTTGTCTTGTCTTTGTCTTGTCTTTGTCTTGTCTTTGTCTTGTCTTTGTCTTGTCTTTGTCTTGTCTTTGTCTTGTCTTTGTCTTGTCTTTGTCTTGTCTTTGTCTTGTCTTTGTCTTGTCTTTGTCTTGTCTTTGTCTTGTCTTTGTCTTGTCTTTGTCTTGTCTTTGTCTTGTCTTTGTCTTGTCTTTGTCTTGTCTTTGTCTTGTCTTTGTCTTGTCTTTGTCTTGTCTTTGTCTTGTCTTTGTCTTGTCTTTGTCTTGTCTTTGTCTTGTCTTTGTCTTGTCTTTGTCTTGTCTTTGTCTTGTCTTTGTCTTGTCTTTGTCTTGTCTTTGTCTTGTCTTTGTCTTGTCTTTGTCTTGTCTTTGTCTTGTCTTTGTCTTGTCTTTGTCTTGTCTTTGTCTTGTCTTTGTCTTGTCTTTGTCTTGTCTTATCTTTGTCTTGTCTTTGTCTTGTCTTTGTCTTGTCTTTGTCTTGTCTTTGTCTTGTCTTTGTCTCGTCTTTGTCTTGTCTTTGTCTTGTCTTTGTCTTGTCTTTGTCTTGTCTTTGTCTTGTCTTTGTCTTGTCTTTGTCTTGTCTTTGTCTTGTCTTTGTCTTGTCTTTGTCTTGTCTTTGTCTTGTCTTTGTCTTGTCTTTGTCTTGTCTTTGTCTTGTCTTTGTCTTGTCTTTGTCTTGTCTTTGTCTTGTCTTTGTCTTGTCTTTGTCTTGTCTTTGTCTTGTCTTTGTCTTGTCTTTGTCTTGTCTTTGTCTTGTCTTTGTCTTGTCTTTGTCTTGTCTTTGTCTTGTCTTTGTCTTGTCTTTGTCTTGTCTTTGTCTTGTCTTTGTCTTGTCTTTGTCTTGTCTTTGTCTTGTCTTTGTCTTGTCTTTGTCTTGTCTTTGTCTTGTCTTTGTCTTGTCTTTGTCTTGTCTTTGTCTTGTCTTTGTCTTGTCTTTGTCTTGTCTTTGTCTTGTCTTTGTCTTGTCTTTGTCTTGTCTTTGTCTTGTCTTTGTCTTGTCTTTGTCTTGTCTTTGTCTTGTCTTTGTCTTGTCTTTGTCTTGTCTTTGTCTTGTCTTTGTCTTGTCTTTGTCTTGTCTTTGTCTTGTCTTTGTCTTGTCTTTGTCTTGTCTTTGTCTTGTCTTTGTCTTGTCTTTGTCTTGTCTTTGTCTTGTCTTTGTCTTGTCTTTGTCTTGTCTTTGTCTTGTCTTTGTCTTGTCTTTGTCTTGTCTTTGTCTTGTCTTTGTCTTGTCTTTGTCTTGTCTTTGTCTTGTCTTTGTCTTGTCTTTGTCTTGTCTTTGTCTTGTCTTTGTCTTGTCTTTGTCTTGTCTTTGTCTTGTCTTTGTCTTGTCTTTGTCTTGTCTTTGTCTTGTCTTTGTCTTGTCTTTGTCTTGTCTTTGTCTTGTCTTTGTCTTGTCTTTGTCTTGTCTTTGTCTTGTCTTTGTCTTGTCTTTGTCTTGTCTTTGTCTTGTCTTTGTCTTGTCTTTGTCTTGTCTTTGTCTTGTCTTTGTCTTGTCTTTGTCTTGTCTTTGTCTTGTCTTTGTCTTGTCTTTGTCTTGTCTTTGTCTTGTCTTTGTCTTGTCTTTGTCTTGTCTTTGTCTTGTCTTTGTCTTGTCTTTGTCTTGTCTTTGTCTTGTCTTTGTCTTGTCTTTGTCTTGTCTTTGTCTTGTCTTTGTCTTGTCTTTGTCTTGTCTTTGTCTTGTCTTTGTCTTGTCTTTGTCTTGTCTTTGTCTTGTCTTTGTCTTGTCTTTGTCTTGTCTTTGTCTTGTCTTTGTCTTGTCTTTGTCTTGTCTTTGTCTTGTCTTTGTCTTGTCTTTGTCTTGTCTTTGTCTTGTCTTTGTCTTGTCTTTGTCTTGTCTTTGTCTTGTCTTTGTCTTGTCTTTGTCTTGTCTTTGTCTTGTCTTTGTCTTGTCTTTGTCTTGTCTTTGTCTTGTCTTTGTCTTGTCTTTGTCTTGTCTTTGTCTTGTCTTTGTCTTGTCTTTGTCTTGTCTTTGTCTTGTCTTTGTCTTGTCTTTGTCTTGTCTTTGTCTTGTCTTTGTCTTGTCTTTGTCTTGTCTTTGTCTTGTCTTTGTCTTGTCTTTGTCTTGTCTTTGTCTTGTCTTTGTCTTGTCTTTGTCTTGTCTTTGTCTTGTCTTTGTCTTGTCTTTGTCTTGTCTTTGTCTTGTCTTTGTCTTGTCTTTGTCTTGTCTTTGTCTTGTCTTTGTCTTGTCTTTGTCTTGTCTTTGTCTTGTCTTTGTCTTGTCTTTGTCTTGTCTTTGTCTTGTCTTTGTCTTGTCTTTGTCTTGTCTTTGTCTTGTCTTTGTCTTGTCTTTGTCTTGTCTTTGTCTTGTCTTTGTCTTGTCTTTGTCTTGTCTTTGTCTTGTCTTTGTCTTGTCTTTGTCTTGTCTTTGTCTTGTCTTTGTCTTGTCTTTGTCTTGTCTTTGTCTTGTCTTTGTCTTGTCTTTGTCTTGTCTTTGTCTTGTCTTTGTCTTGTCTTTGTCTTGTCTTTGTCTTGTCTTTGTCTTGTCTTTGTCTTGTCTTTGTCTTGTCTTTGTCTTGTCTTTGTCTTGTCTTTGTCTTGTCTTTGTCTTGTCTTTGTCTTGTCTTTGTCTTGTCTTTGTCTTGTCTTTGTCTTGTCTTTGTCTTGTCTTTGTCTTGTCTTTGTCTTGTCTTTGTCTTGTCTTTGTCTTGTCTTTGTCTTGTCTTTGTCTTGTCTTTGTCTTGTCTTTGTCTTGTCTTTGTCTTGTCTTTGTCTTGTCTTTGTCTTGTCTTTGTCTTGTCTTTGTCTTGTCTTTGTCTTGTCTTTGTCTTGTCTTTGTCTTGTCTTTGTCTTGTCTTTGTCTTGTCTTTGTCTTGTCTTTGTCTTGTCTTTGTCTTGTCTTTGTCTTGTCTTTGTCTTGTCTTTGTCTTGTCTTTGTCTTGTCTTTGTCTTGTCTTTGTCTTGTCTTTGTCTTGTCTTTGTCTTGTCTTTGTCTTGTCTTTGTCTTGTCTTTGTCTTGTCTTTGTCTTGTCTTTGTCTTGTCTTTGTCTTGTCTTTGTCTTGTCTTTGTCTTGTCTTTGTCTTGTCTTTGTCTTGTCTTTGTCTTGTCTTTGTCTTGTCTTTGTCTTGTCTTTGTCTTGTCTTTGTCTTGTCTTTGTCTTGTCTTTGTCTTGTCTTTGTCTTGTCTTTGTCTTGTCTTTGTCTTGTCTTTGTCTTGTCTTTGTCTTGTCTTTGTCTTGTCTTTGTCTTGTCTTTGTCTTGTCTTTGTCTTGTCTTTGTCTTGTCTTTGTCTTGTCTTTGTCTTGTCTTTGTCTTGTCTTTGTCTTGTCTTTGTCTTGTCTTTGTCTTGTCTTTGTCTTGTCTTTGTCTTGTCTTTGTCTTGTCTTTGTCTTGTCTTTGTCTTGTCTTTGTCTTGTCTTTGTCTTGTCTTTGTCTTGTCTTTGTCTTGTCTTTGTCTTGTCTTTGTCTTGTCTTTGTCTTGTCTTTGTCTTGTCTTTGTCTTGTCTTTGTCTTGTCTTTGTCTTGTCTTTGTCTTGTCTTTGTCTTGTCTTTGTCTTGTCTTTGTCTTGTCTTTGTCTTGTCTTTGTCTTGTCTTTGTCTTGTCTTTGTCTTGTCTTTGTCTTGTCTTTGTCTTGTCTTTGTCTTGTCTTTGTCTTGTCTTTGTCTTGTCTTTGTCTTGTCTTTGTCTTGTCTTTGTCTTGTCTTTGTCTTGTCTTTGTCTTGTCTTTGTCTTGTCTTTGTCTTGTCTTTGTCTTGTCTTTGTCTTGTCTTTGTCTTGTCTTTGTCTTGTCTTTGTCTTGTCTTTGTCTTGTCTTTGTCTTGTCTTTGTCTTGTCTTTGTCTTGTCTTTGTCTTGTCTTTGTCTTGTCTTTGTCTTGTCTTTGTCTTGTCTTTGTCTTGTCTTTGTCTTGTCTTTGTCTTGTCTTTGTCTTGTCTTTGTCTTGTCTTTGTCTTGTCTTTGTCTTGTCTTTGTCTTGTCTTTGTCTTGTCTTTGTCTTGTCTTTGTCTTGTCTTTGTCTTGTCTTTGTCTTGTCTTTGTCTTGTCTTTGTCTTGTCTTTGTCTTGTCTTTGTCTTGTCTTTGTCTTGTCTTTGTCTTGTCTTTGTCTTGTCTTTGTCTTGTCTTTGTCTTGTCTTTGTCTTGTCTTTGTCTTGTCTTTGTCTTGTCTTTGTCTTGTCTTTGTCTTGTCTTTGTCTTGTCTTTGTCTTGTCTTTGTCTTGTCTTTGTCTTGTCTTTGTCTTGTCTTTGTCTTGTCTTTGTCTTGTCTTTGTCTTGTCTTTGTCTTGTCTTTGTCTTGTCTTTGTCTTGTCTTTGTCTTGTCTTTGTCTTGTCTTTGTCTTGTCTTTGTCTTGTCTTTGTCTTGTCTTTGTCTTGTCTTTGTCTTGTCTTTGTCTTGTCTTTGTCTTGTCTTTGTCTTGTCTTTGTCTTGTCTTTGTCTTGTCTTTGTCTTGTCTTTGTCTTGTCTTTGTCTTGTCTTTGTCTTGTCTTTGTCTTGTCTTTGTCTTGTCTTTGTCTTGTCTTTGTCTTGTCTTTGTCTTGTCTTTGTCTTGTCTTTGTCTTGTCTTTGTCTTGTCTTTGTCTTGTCTTTGTCTTGTCTTTGTCTTGTCTTTGTCTTGTCTTTGTCTTGTCTTTGTCTTGTCTTTGTCTTGTCTTTGTCTTGTCTTTGTCTTGTCTTTGTCTTGTCTTTGTCTTGTCTTTGTCTTGTCTTTGTCTTGTCTTTGTCTTGTCTTTGTCTTGTCTTTGTCTTGTCTTTGTCTTGTCTTTGTCTTGTCTTTGTCTTGTCTTTGTCTTGTCTTTGTCTTGTCTTTGTCTTGTCTTTGTCTTGTCTTTGTCTTGTCTTTGTCTTGTCTTTGTCTTGTCTTTGTCTTGTCTTTGTCTTGTCTTTGACTTGTCATGAAAATTTCTTTAAAACACATGCACATGGTGATACATTTCTCACCTTGCAGTACAGGGTAACAGAATCATTATGCAAGGTTTCGTAAACAAAAATATTTCTTTCTATAAAAATCAATTTGATCGTCCTCCCAATTTTTTTCCAACCCACCAATTTCCACTACTGATCATGGAAATTACTTGAAAACACATGGCGATAAAATTTTCTTCTTCTGATGGATACAAGATAGGCAAACAAAATCATCCGGCAAGGTTTCCTAAGCAAAAACAATTGTTTCAATAGAAATCAATTTTATAATCCTCTCAATTTTTCTAATTCACCAATTTCCACTACTGATCATGGAAATTTCTTGAAAACACATGGCAATAAAATTTTCTTCTTCTGATGGATGCAGGATAGGGAAACAGAATCGTTCTGCAAGGATTCTTTCTATAAAAATCAATTTGATCGTGCTCCCATTTTTTTCCAACCCACCAATTTCCACTGGTGATCATGGAAATTTCTTGAAAACACAAGGCAATAAAATTTTCTTCTTCTGATGGATACAAGATAGGCAAACAAAATCATCCGGCAAGGTTTCCTAAGCAACAACAATTGTTTTAAGAGAAATCAATTTTATTGTCCTCTCAATTTTTCCAACCCACCAATTTCCACTACTGATCATGGAAATTTCTTGAAAACACATGGCAATAAAATTTTCTTCTTCTGGTGGATGCAGGATAGGGAAACAGAATCATTCTGCAAGGATTCTTTCCATAAAAATCAATTTGATCGTGCTCCCATTTTTTCCAACCCACCAATTTCCACTACTGATCACGGAAATTATTTGAAAACACATGGCGATAAAATTTTCTTCTTCTGATGGATACAAGATAGGCAAACAAAATCATCCGTCAAGGTTTCCTATGCAACAACAATTGTTTTAAGAGAAATCAATTTTATTGTCCTCTCAATTTTTCCAACCCACCAATTTCCACTACTGATCATGGAAATTTCTTGAAAACACAAGGCAATAAAATTTTCTTCTGGTGGATGCAGGATAGGGAAACAGAATCATTCTGCAAGGATTCTTTCTATAAAAATCAATTTGATCGTGCTCCCATTTTTTCCAACCCACCAATTTCCACTGGTGATCATGGAAATTTCTTGAAAACACAAGGCAATAAAATTTTCTTCTTCTGATGGATACAAGATAGGCAAACAAAATCATCCGTCAAGGTTTCCTAAGCAACAACAATTGTTTTAAGAGAAATCAATTTTATTGTCCTCTCAATTTTTCCAACCCACCAATTTCCACTACTGATCATGGAAATTTCTTGAAAATACATGGCAATAAAATTTTCTTCTTCTGGTGGATGCAGGATAGGGAAACAGAATCATTCTGCAAGGATTCTTTCTATAAAAATCAATTTGATCGAGCTCCCATTTTTTCCAACCCACCAATTTCCACTACTGATCATGGAAATTTCTTGAAAACACATGGCAATAAAATTTTCTTCTTCTGATGGATATAGGATAGGCAAACAAAATCATCCGTCAAGGTTTCCTAAGCAAAAACAATTGTTTTAAGAGAAATCAATATTATTGTCCTCTCAATTTTTCCAACCCACCAATTTCCACTACTGATCATGGAAATTTCTTGAAAACACATGGCAATAAAATTTTCTTCTTCTGATGGATGCAGGATACGGAAACAGAATCATTCTGCAAGGATTCTTTCTATAAAAATCAATTTGATCGTGCTCCCATTTTTTCCAACCCACCAATTTCCACTACTGATCACGGAAACTATTTGAAAACACATGGCGATAAAATTTTCTTCTTCTGATGGATACAAGATAGGCAAACAAAATTATCCGTCAAGGTTTCCTAAGCAACAACAATTGTTTTAAGAGAAATCAATTTTATTGTCCTCTCAATTTTTCCAACCCACCAATTTCCACTACTGATCATGGAAATTTCTTGAAAACACATGGCAATAAAATTTTCTTCTTCTGGTGGATGCAGGATAGGGAAACAGAATCATTCTGCAAGGATTCTTTCTATAAAAATCAATTTGATCGTGCTCCCATTTTTTCCAACCCACCAATTTCCACTACTGATCACGGAAATTATTTGAAAACACATGGCGATAAAATTTTCTTCTTCTGATGGATACAAGATAGGCAAACAAAATCATCCGTCAAGGTTTCCTAAGCAACAACAATTGTTTTAAGAGAAATCAATTTTATTGTCCTCTCAATTTTTCCAACCCACCAATTTCCACTACTGATCATGGAAATTTCTTGAAAACACATGGCAATAAAATTTTCTTCTTCTGGTGGATGCAGGATAGGGAAACACAATCATTCTGCAAGGATTCTTTCTATAAAAATCAATTTGATCGTGCTCCCATTTTTTCCAACCCACCAATTTCCACTACTGATCATGGAAATTTCTTGAAAACACAAGGCAATAAAAATTTTTTCTTTTGATGGATACAAGATAGGCAAACAAAATCATCCGGCAAGGTTTCCTAAGCAAAAACAATTGTTTCAATGGAAATCAGTTTTATTATCCTCTCAATTTTTCTAATTCACCAATTTCCACTACTGATCATGGAAATTTCTTGAAAACACATGGCAATAAAATTTTCTTCTTCTGATGGATGCAGGATAGGGAAACAGAATCATTCTGCAAGGATTCTTTCTATAAAAATTAATTTGATCGTGCTCCCATTTTTTTCCAACCCACCATTTTCCACTGGTGATCATGGAAATTTCTTGAAAACACAAGGCAATAAAATTTTCTTCTTCTGATGGATACAAGATAGGCAAACAAAATCATCCGGCAAGGTTTCCTAAGCAACAACAATTGTTTTAAGAGAAATCAATTTTATTGTCCTCTCAATTTTTCCAACCCACCAATTTCCACTACTGATCATGGAAATTTCTTGAAAACACATGGTAATAAAATTTTCTTCTTCTGGTGGATGCAGGATAGGGAAACAGAATCATTCTGCAAGGATTCTTTCTATAAAAATCAATTTGATCGTGCTCCCATTTTTTCCAACCCACCAATTTCCACTACTGATCACGGAAATTATTTGAAAACACATGGCGATAAAATTTTCTTCTTCTGATGGATACAAGATAGGCAAACAAAATCATCCGTCAAGGTTTCCTATGCAACAACAATTGTTTTAAGAGAAATCAATTTTATTGTCCTCTCAATTTTTCCAACCCACCAATTTCCACTACTGATCATGGAAATTTCTTGAAAACACATGGTAATAAAATTTTCTTCTTCTGGTGGATGCAGGATAGGGAAACAGAATCATTCTGCAAGGATTCTTTCTATAAAAATCAATTTGATCGTGCTCCCATTTTTTCCAACCCACCAATTTCCACTACTGATCACGGAAATTATTTGAAAACACATGGCGATAAAATTTTCTTCTTCTGATGGATATAGGATAGGCAAACAAAATCATCCGTCAAGGTTTCCTAAGCAACAACAATTGTTTTAAGAGAAATCAATTTTATTGTCCTCTCAATTTTTCCAACCCACCAATTTCCACTACTGATCATGGAAATTTCTTGAAAACACAAGGCAATAAAATTTTCTTCTGGTGGATGCAGGATAGGGAAACAGAATCATTCTGCAAGGATTCTTTCTATAAAAATCAATTTGATCGTGCTCCCATTTTTTTCCAACCCACCAATTTCCACTGGTGATCATGGAAATTTATTGAAAACACAAGGCAATAAAATTTTCTTCTTCTGATGGATACAAGATAGGCAAACAAAATCATCCGGCAAGGTTTCCTAAGCAACAACAATTGTTTTAAGAGAAATCAATTTTATTGTCCTCTCAATTTTTCCAACCCACCAATTTCCACTACTGATCATGGAAATTTCTTGAAAACACATGGCAATAAAATTTTCTTCTTCTGGTGGATGCAGGATAGGGAAACAGAATCATTCTGCAAGGATTCTTTCTATAAAAATCAATTTGATCGTGCTCCCATTTTTTCCAACCCACCAATTTCCACTACTGATCATGGAAATTTCTTGAAAACACAAGGCAATAAAATTTTTTTCTTCTGATGGATACAAGATAGGCAAACAAAATCATCCGGCAAGGTTTCCTAAGCAACAACAATTGTTTTAAGAGAAATCAATTTTATTGTCCTCTCAATTTTTCCAACCCACCAATTTCCACTACTGATCATGGAAATTTCTTGAAAACACATGGCAATAAAATTTTCTTCTTCTGGTGGAAGCAGGCTAGGGAAACAGAATCATTCTGCAAGGATTCTTTCTATAAAAATCAATTTGATCGTGCTCCCATTTTTTCCAACCCACCAATTTCCACTACTGATCACGGAAATTATTTGAAAACACATGGCGATAAAATTTTCTTCTTCTGATGGATACAAGATAGGCAAACAAAATCATCCGTCAAGGTTTCCTAAGCAACAACAATTGTTTTAAGAGAAATCAATTTTATTGTCCTCTCAATTTTTCCAACCCACCAATTTCCACTACTGATCATGGAAATTTCTTGAAAACACATGGCAATAAAATTTTCTTCTTCTGGTGGATGCAGGATAGGGAAACAGAATCATTCTGCAAGGATTCTTTCTATAAAAATCAATTTGATCGTGCTCCCATTTTTTCCAACCCACCAATTTCCACTACTGATCATGGAAATTTCTTGAAAACACAAGGCAATAAAATTTTCTTCTTCTGATGGATGCAGGATAGGGAAACAGAATCATTCTGCAAGGATTCTTTCTATAAAAATTAATTTGATCGTGCTCCCATTTTTTTCCAACCCACCATTTTCCACTGGTGATCATGGAAATTTCTTGAAAACACAAGGCAATAAAATTTTATTCTTCTGATGGATACAAGATAGGCAAACAAAATCATCCGGCAAGGTTTCCTAAGCAACAACAATTGTTTTAAGAGAAATCAATTTTATTGTCCTCTCAATTTTTCCAACCCACCAATTTCCACTACTGATCATGGAAATTTCTTGAAAACACAAGGCAATAAAATTTTCTTCTTCTGATGGATACAAGATAGGCAAACAAAATCATCCGGCAAGGTTTCCTAAGCAACAACAATTGTTTTAAGAGAAATCAATTTTATTGTCCTCTCAATTTTTCCAACCCACCAATTTCCACTACTGATCATGGAAATTTCTTGAAAACACATGGCAATAAAATTTTCTTCTTCTGGTGGATGCAGGATAGGGAAACAGAATCATTCTGCAAGGATTCTTTCTATAAAAATCAATTTGATCGTGCTCCCATTTTTTTCCAACCCACCAATTTCCACTGGTGATCATGGAAATTTCTTGAAAACACAAGGCAATAAAATTTTCTTCTTCTGATGGATACAAGATAGGCAAACAAAATCATCCGGCAAGGTTTCCTAAGTAACAACAATTGTTTTAAGAGAAATCAATTTTATTGTCCTCTCAATTTTTCCAACCCACCAATTTCCACTACTGATCATGGAAATTTCTTGAAAACACAAGGCAATAAAAAATTTTTCTTCTGGTGGATACAAGATAGGCAAACAAAATCATCCGGCAAGGTTTCCTAAGCAAAAACAATTGTTTCAATGGAAATCAGTTTTATTATCCTCTCAATTTTTCTAATTCACCAATTTCCACTACTGATCATGGAAATTTCTTGAAAACACATGGCAATAAAATTTTCTTCTTCTGATGGATGCAGGATAGGGAAACAGAATCATTCTGCAAGGATTCTTTCTATAAAAATCAATTTGATCGTGCTCCCATTTTTTTCCAACCCACCAATTTCCACTGGTGATCATGGAAATTTCTTGAAAACACAAGGCAATAAAATTTTCTTCTTCTGATGGATACAAGATAGGCAAACAAAATCATCCGGCAAGGTTTCCTAAGCAACAACAATTGTTTTAAGAGAAATCAATTTTATTGTCCTCTCAATTTTTCCAACCCACCAATTTCCACTACTGATCATGGAAATTTCTTGAAAACACAAGGCAATAAAATTTTTTTCTTCTGATGGATACAAGATAGGCAAACAAAATCATCCGGCAAGGTTTCCTAAGCAAAAACAATTGTTTCAATGGAAATCAGTTTTATTATCCTCTCAATTTTTCTAATTCACCAATTTCCACTACTGATCATGGAAATTTCTTGAAAACACATGGCAATAAAATTTTCTTCTTCTGATGGATGCAGGATAGGGAAACAGAATCATTCTGCAAGGATTCTTTCTATAAAAATCAATTTGATCGTGCTCCCATTTTTTTCCAACCCACCAATTTCCACTGGTGATCATGGAAATTTCTTGAAAACACAAGGCAATAAAATTTTCTTCTTCTGATGGATACAGGATAGGCAAACAAAATCATCCGGCAAGGTTTCCTAAGCAACAGCAATTGTTTTAAGAGAAATCAATTTTATTGTCCTCTCAATTTTTCCAACCCACCAATTTCCACTACTGATCATGGAAATTTCTTGAAAACACATGGCAATAAAATTTTCTTCTTCTGGTGGATGCAGGATAGGGAAACAGAATCATTCTGCAAGGATTCTTTCTATAAAAATCAATTTGATCGTGCTCCCATTTTTTTCCAACCCATGGATACAAGATAGGCAAACAAAATCATCCGGCAAGGTTTCAAAAATATTTCTTTCTATAAAAATCAATTTTATCGTCCTCCCAATTTTTTTTCCAATCCACCAATTTCCACGAATGATCATGGAAATTACTTAAAAACACATGACGATACATTTTTAAATTTTTGTTTGATGCAGTATAGTGAAACAGAATCATTCTGTAAGGTTTTCTAAGGAAAATTAATTCTTACAATAAAAATCAATTTGATAGTCCTCCTAAATTTTTTCCCACCTTCCTATTTTGGGATATTGAAATAAAAAAGTGTGTGCTCACTAGCGCCGCCTTGAGGGTGATATCCAATTTAATCATTACATCATTAAATAGTCCTTGCCCCAGTAACAATTTAGGCTTTATGGTGGTTTTATAGCCACTCATACAACCTAGATTGCACTTGTTGCGTGCTATAAAACTTCAATTGTGACGTAGATTACATTACAGTAAACGTCATTTTCCTAAATTAATAAACTTTACCTAACACGAATTGGAAGTTTTAGTCTCCCTAGCGCCGCCTGATGGGCGAATTCTGTAATTATCTATTCGCCGTCGGGTAGCACTCGACTCGCTGATGAATATTGCCGAAGACATCACACTTCTAAATAATGTTCTCGAGATTCAGAAATTGAAAAATAATTCATGCTCACTAGTGCTGCCTGGTCTATCTATTTCAATTAGTTTTGTCCATAATCGCGTAGCTCTTAACCTTCTCTAATTTTTTTCCGAGAGCACCATCTCCTCTAAGTTATTAGACGTTTGTGACATTCTAAATTCCACATTGTGCTGAAAGCTGGTACGCTCACGTTAAACTTATTCAATGATAGTTGCGTTTACGAGAGGTTAGATTTATTTACTCAATTGTATAGCACCCCTGGCGCTGCAGTTATCAATTAATTGGATATCCAATTGCTCTAAATTGTAGGTCTAAGCAAACACAAAACAACTTTACCAAATAAAGTATGGTGCTAAATGTTAACTCAGATGAAATATTCGAGCCCCAATTAGTCGAAATCCCATAAGCTAAGTGATTCCTATTAGGTGGGTACCGCACAATACGAATCCACGTAGTAGGAATCAGCGTAGTAGGAAAAAATGAAATTGATCTAATTATTATTTCCTTATTTCAATGAACTTTAATATTCAATAAAGCGATAAAATATTATCAAGTGATTCATTTTCAATCGTCCTGGTCGGGACTATTGATTGATTCATAAATGAAATACGATACGGCCGTTATAAAATATACTTCCTGAAAAACTCAAATTTTCATGGTGTAATAACGCTATGGAAACAAAAAAAAAGTTGTTGCTTTCAGCGTGATTTTCGTGATACCTACTCTCGAATCTCAATAAAACAAAAGAAAAAGAAATATTATCAAAACAAATATATTATTTTGGTTTACAGTCTCGCAAAATGCGTCATTTAAATTTTTTTAAATCCAAGTATCAGTATGATAATTATTCCATGAGAATCTGAGGAAACTTTGCTAAGATTTCTGTAAACACGAAACAACATCTGTGTTCAAAAATGTTTCAAAGCAGTCAAATCCAGTATGAAAATTAATTATAGGGATCCCAAAAATTCGTTGGTATTTGTGGAATGTCGAAAATATTTGCTTCAACTGTTATAAATTTCATCAGGTTTTCATCAATGCTGTGTGGAAATCGGTTTCTGAGAAATAAAACCAATCTTGAATAATTGATGGAACTTCTAAATAATTTTCAATTTGGCAAGCCTCCATTATTGTTTGGAATAAAGCCAAAGATGTTTTTAAATATGTGTTATCAATTCAACACAAAACCATTGGTTTCAAACGATCATTAGTTTCAAAATCATCAAATATCAACATGCAAATTCGACATAGAAAATGTTTTTCCATTATTTGGCGTATAAAGATAAAATAGCATCGCAATTTGTTTCAGTCTCGTAAAATAATAAAATATCATAGATTTCCCAAGAGAATCGAAAATCATCAAGTTTCAATGGAGAAATTTATTTGAAATCATTTTCAACTATTTCTACATTCAGAATTACTCACAAACAGTTGTGCTAAAAGCTTTCGATATTTCGAGCTTTCGTAGCACGCCATCTGCATCAACCCAAGGATAACTTTTAGTACACTTGTTTTTCTTTTCGTATCTTTCCACGCTGTTTCGCGTGCGACGGTACACTACGTATCGCGAGGAAAATTGAAAAACGCTGTTATGAAGTTTTCCAAAACGAGTTTTTCTTTGTACCATCAGATTCCTTGGTTTCTAACGAATCCGTACATATGCAACACTTGGGTAGTTTTGTAGGAAATATCGAAGAAACAGCAGGTTAAAAATATTGCTCCACTTTTGCGCACCTATACATACAAATTTTACTTTAGTGGTGTCTGTGCGGGTGGAAAAACTGCTTCTAGTAAAATGGAAATTTTTCAATGAAAAGCGGAAAATATGGAAAATCGGAGAAAATCACGTCCTAGAAAAATTGTTTAGCTATGTTGTATTGGAAAAATCAAAATTTTGAACACATGATTGGAAAAACTGTGTGCTTTTTCAACCGGAAAAAGCACACAGTTTTCCGAGTTGGAAAATTTTGAATTTTCCATTTCGGCCAATTCATAGTAAAAACAATTATCTAGGTCGTGATTTTTTTCTTTTTTCCATATTTTGTCATCTTCTTTGAAAATAAAATAAAAAACCGCAAAAAAACACGAAAAATGGCGGATTGCCCGACGGGGGCCTTAACCTCATTAGCTGAAACGTTTGAGGACATTTTTCAGTTCAAAATTTTCTCTCCTATCCAATGGATCTAAAAGATTTGAAATACAAAGTATATTTTTTGAGTTAGAGCTATTTAAAGACAACTAAGTTTTTAACACAAAAAGTTAAATAACTTAGTAACGGTTGAGATTTCATGGTATGTGTAGAACGATTTTTTTCTCCAAATATGAGAGTCAATCATCCCTCGAGAGGTTCTAGCAGGAGTTAAGAATCTCTCGGGGGGTGATAGACTGTTATATTTGGAGAAAAAAATTGTTCTACACATACCATCAAATCTCAACCGTTACAAAGTTATTGAACTTTTTGTGTTAAAAACTTATTTGTCTTAAAATAGTGAGTTTGGGTTATTTAACTTGGATATTTTTATCTCATTTTCACTAATATCAGCTCTAATTGAAAAAGTATGGCACTTATTGCATTATTTTTCTTTTTATTCGAAAGCCAGGAAAATTTTACAGAGAAAAATGTATAAATCCCTTTCAGTTAAGTGAATTTAGTATTCTTTTAAAATTAAATTAGTTTAAAGTTAGTGCTATTATTAGCATTTTCGTTAATTTTCTTATAATTGTAAATAATAAACATCACCATTATTATCATGAAAAAAGTGCATTTCAGCAAGTTCTACAGTTCATTCTTCAATTCCATCCAATTATCTCTTTTGGTTTCGACGCAAAATCGTTTTTATCACATCGTTTCATATGCAAAAATAACGATTTCGAACCAACTACATTTGCGGCGAGGTCATGCTGGGTTAACTATTAAATAGCAGCAAAATGAAAAGAGATATAGACAAAGTGTCAAATAAAAAGTTATAGAGAACATTAAGGGGCATCAAATGAACAAGAGTAACGAAAATTTTTGTTGATAAATAATTAAAATAATTAAAAAACTCTCCAAAAACACAAATTTTTAGATATTTCGTTAGTAAAAAATCATTTAGTGCACTTAACTAAAAGATATTTGTACATACACTGATAGGAAATTTTCTGAGCTTTCCAATGAAATCTTGTAAATAACGATATAAAGCATATTTTTAGATTAGAGTCTTTTAAGCACTTGCAAGTCGGTTACAGGAAAAGTATAGTAATGAAATTACAAAGAAATGATAAGAGATAGGAATATGACGTCCAAGAACGAATTATAAATCGTCCTAAAACCCAACTTTTGGATAATGGATATTGCTATAATCATACTTCATTATTTCGAGAAAATTAGCAAAAACCTCCTCAAAAACACTAACTTTTAACTACTTTACAGCTAAAAGGTAATTAAAACTAATTAACTAAAAGATATGAGAAAATCGTTCAATAGGAAATTTTCTCACCTTTCGAATGGAATTAAAACATTTAAAATACAAAGTCCACTTTTAAAGTTAGAGGTATTTTAAGATAAATAAGTTTTTTACACAAAAAATTCAATAACTCTGTAACGGTTGAGATTTGAGGGTATGTGTAGAACAATTTTTTTCTCCAAATTTGACAGTCTATCACCCCTCGAGAGATTCATAACAATGAACCAAACACCCTATATATACAGGGTGTTTGGTTCATGGTTAAGAATCTCTCAGGGAGTGATAGACTGCCATATTTTGAGAAAAAAATTGTTCTACACATACCATCAAATCTCAACCGTTACAGAGTTATTGAACTTTTTGTGTAAAAAACTTATTTGTCTTGAAATACCTCTAACTTTAAAAGTATACTTTGTATTGTAAATGTTTTAGTTCCATTCGAAAGGTGAGAAAATTTCGCATTGAGTGATGCCCCCACATGTTTGAGCTAATGAGTTTAAGTAGCCTTTTCAAAATAATTTATTGAACATTAAACAATTTTGAACGATTTTTCGTTCATTACTTGAAAACCCTAATAGTTAACCTCATCATTTTAATAATTCAGATTGTTAGTCCTGATGAGCTGCTTAATTCGTTTTTTGACATGATACACTTACCTTTTCTTATTTTCATGAGTTTGGGTTATTCAACTTGGATATTTTTATCTCATTTTCACTAGTACCAGCTCTAATTGAAAAAGTATGGCACTTATTGCATTATTTTTCTTTTTATTCGAAAGCCAGGAAAATTTTACGGTGAAAAATGTATTAATCCCTTTCAGTTAAGTGAATTTAGTATTCTTTTAAAAGTAAATTAGTTTAAAGTTAGTGCTATTATTAGCATTTTCGTTATATTTCTTAAAATAGTAAATAATAAACATCACCATTATTATCATGGAAATAATGCATCTCAGCAAGTTCTACAGTTCTTTCTTTGACTCTATTCAATTATCTCTTTTGGTTTCGACGCAAAATCGTTTTTATCACATCGTTTCATATGGAAAAATAACGATTTCGAACCCACTACATTTGTGGCGATCTCATGCTGTGTTAACTATTAAATAGCAGTAAAATGAAAAGAGATATAGACAAAGTGTCAAATAAAAAGTTATAGAGAACATTAAGGGGCATCAAATGAACAATAGTAACGATAAATTTTGTTGATTAATAATTAGAATAATTAAAAAACTCTCCAAAAAACACAAATTTTAAGTTATTTCGTTAGTAAAAAATCATTTAGTACACTTAACTAAAAGATATTTGTACATACACTGATAGGACATTTTCTCAGCTTTCCAATGAAATCTTGTAAATAACGATATAAAGCATATTTTTTAGATTAGAGTCTTTAAAGCACTTGCAAGTCGGTTACAGGAAAAGTATAGTAATGAAATTACAAAGGAATGAGAAGAGATAGAAATATGTCGTTCAAAAACAAATTATGAATCGTCCTAAAACCCAACTTTTGGATAATGGATATTGCTATAATCATACTTCATTATTTCGAGAAAATTAGCAAATATATATATATATATATATATATATATATATATATATATATATATATATATATATATATATATATATATATATATATATATATATATATATATATATATATATATATATATAAATATATATATATATATATATATATATATATATATATATATATATATATATATATATATATATATATATATATATATATATATATATATATATATATATATATATATATATATATATATATATATATATATATATATATCATTCCCGTATGTAATGAAATGCTTACATGCTCCTTTTTGACGGCTCTGCGTGAGCTATGCTTGCAAATTGTGCATTTTCCTCGCTGTTTTCTATTAGTGTACTTTCGACTGTTAATGTGACAATTTATGATTTAGAGATCGACGTTTCAGTCAATAAAAATCAAGAACACTCGTTGTTCTCTTTCTCCAACGTTTCGGTCCTTATTGGACCTTTTTCAAGGAATCTGTAATGTTTTATTATGTCATTTTTTTCCCCAATTTTAAAAGTTTTAAAACAATTCTAAACTTTACCGAGAATTTTTGTGTGTTCTGTTGTCGTTTTGTTCATGCTAAACAATATAGCTGTCATACTATCCTGAATTTAGAGTGAATCGGAACATTAGATAAAATGGCAATTATATTCGTGCTAATTTTATCGTGCACTTACATTTATCCGTATGGCTGTTAAACCCACTCGTCGCAATAAACGTTTAAATCGGACACTTTGAATTACGCCACGATTGGCGTCACTGCACTATTTTATCAAGATGTCCGTTCACTCTCATTCTGTGTCTGTGCCTGTCGTGTTGCTATTTGGTGTAGTTAGTGTGTGTGATCTCGCTAATATGTCTAATCTCTGTTTGTTTTGATTATGGATTAGAGTTTTTTTCCAACGTATGTAGCAGCCCGGCATACACTGCATGCAAGTTGTCCGTGTCTGTACGTTTGTTCACCGTGTTGTGTGTGTTGTTAATGTGACAACTTTCCAGTATAGGCAGGCTGGTTAACTTGTATGTTCTGTCGATGATTCTAGCTGTGTCCAGTTGGAAATTGTGATCCATAGCTGCGGCATGATCAACGAGTGCTGTCTTCTCCCGAATGCTAATGACGGCTGCACACTCAAAGAAGCTGGATACACAAATGCTGATGCAGCCGTCATTAGCATTCGGGAGAGGACAGCACTCGTTGATCATGCCGCAGCTATGGATCACAATTTCCAACTGGACACAGCTAGAATCATCGACAGAACATACAAGTTAACCAGCCTGCCTATACTGGAAAGTTGTCACATTAACAACACACACACAACACGGTGAACAAACGTACAGACACGGACAACTTGCATGCAGTGTATGCCGGGCTGCTACATACGTTGGAAAAAAAACTCTAATCCATAATCAAAACAAACAGAGATTAGACATATTAGCGAGATCACACACACTAACTACACCAAATAGCCACACGACAGGCACAGACACAGAATGAGAGTGAACGGACATCTTGATAAAATAGTGCAGTGACGCCAATCGTGGCGTAATTCAAAGTGTCTGATTTAAACGTTTATTGCGACGAGTGGGTTTAACAGCCATACGGATAAATGTAAGTGCACGATAAAATTAGCACGAATATAATTGCCATTTTATCTAATGTTCCGATTCACTCTAAATTCAGGATAGTATGACAGCTATATTGTTTAGCATGAACAAAACGACAACAGAACACACAAAAATTCTCGGTAAAGTTTAGAATTGTTTTAAAATTTTAAAATTGGGGAAAAAATGACATAATAAAACATTACAGATTCCTTTAAAAAGGTCCAATAAGGACCGAAACGTTGGAGAAAGAGAACAACGAGTGTTCTTGATTTTTATTGACTGAAACGCCGATCTCTAAATCATAAATTCTCGCTGTTTTCGAAGGATTTTCTAAAAATCCTTGTTTTGGTTTATTTATAGTAGTCGCACTAATTCCGAAATTTAATGCGAAATACGTGCACGAATTTCCGATCAGATAGTGCAAAAATATTGCGATTTCGATCAGTAGAACGGAAGATATTTGCATTTCAAGCCTGGGAAAATTTCTCAAATGAACTTTTTGAAACGGGACCCCATATTGAAACGTTATAAGTATTCTACTTCAAAACCAGGACAAATCAAACATTTTCCTCGACTTTCCAGGACACCAGGACAGTCAATGCAAAACCACGACATGTCCTGGGAAACCAGGACGTATGGTCACCCTAGGTATGTGTGTATGTATGTTTTTTTTACAATGGAGAATGCAATTACCGCACTTTCTTAGCACACGTACTTACATGAACGCAAATTGTGAAACGTAAAGGTGGAGATTGCTTTGCAAAACACTATTTGCGCCTTTCATGGCGAATAGTTATATATCAACGACAAATAAAAATCTATTTATGTTGCGTCAGGTTGTCTAATAGCAATTATATCGCAATTTGTTCAATTACAAAAAAAATTTCCACCTATACTAAATGCATTCGGTAAATGTAATGTTGAGACGTGTTTGTCCATAGAAAATCGGTCTCTCTTTTTGTATCGAAACCTTCGTTTGCAATTCATCTGATCAAATATAGTTGTTTAACAACTCGCGTGTACCACACCATTGACATGAACAAAAAAGGCGAGGAGACTACACACCCGAGTCAACAGTAATCTCAATGAGCAGCATCAACCATACTTTGCGTTTTTTGAACCAATAACTCGAAGCAACCACTCCGCAACTGCGTTCCACCTAGGTCTGGTCCATCGTTACACTATCCGCATTGTTGTTGCTCAGTAAGGATGAATCTTTCTGCACCGATTCAAACAATGGCTGTAGCTCAGAAGAACTGCGAATCAGCGACAAAAATTCAGCTAAGTGTTGATTTTTATCTGCTTTAGGGATCTGTAGAAGTGCGGCTACGGCCCGAAGAACGGATTGTTTTAATTCATCTTGTTTCTCATATTTCTGTTTCACTGAGTTGGCCTTCACCTTTAATGTGCAAGTAGCACGCAGTGGATCTACAAATTGGTCAAACTTTTGAAGCACTGCAGAGGGACAAAGGACGGTTAGTCGAACGGTCATCAGGTAGGTCAACATTTTGATGTCGTAGTGGTCTTTCAAACCTGCTTGCACATGTTCCAAAAATTGCATAATGTCCACCCTGTCAAGACCTTGTTCCAGTAATGTATACATGCACTCAAATGCGGCCTTCCGAATATCCAGTAATTCACGAACCAAACTTGGCTTGTTATGTACAGCTGAATTAAATGCCACAAGCGCTACTCGACGTACAGCTGGCTCAGGATCTTGCAAAGCGAAATGAAACTGTCCGATACACTGTCGTAGCAATGGATCAATCGATTGCGGTTGATCGGAGATGGTAAATTTAATTGCAGAAATAACAGCCGTACACATCAGATGGCTATCGCTTCGTAGCGCCAGCTGCAATTGAGGCAGTAATTCTTCGGGATTAACAAGCACCAGTTTACCCAGACATTCAGCCACCACATTACGCGAGCCTTCTCGGAGAATTCGCAGTGTTTGAACAGCTGCTCCCAGATGGATGGTACCGATGGGAGAAGTTGTTCCAAGCCTTGTTTGGTGGTTGATAACGACATGATAACTTCCTTGAGTGAATGGAGTAACAAGTATTGCCGCTTTGGTTGAGCTTCTGTTTCATTCAGGATGAAGGACAGATAGTGACTCAAGTTTCCTACGGCAATCGCTCCCAAAGCATGTGATGCTGCTCCTTTCACATCCTCCGAAGACGCTGAAAAGCAGTTCAGTATAATCTGTGCAAGTGAGTCGATTGCGTTGAGATTAAAGTGCCTTCCAATTTCGCCAATGGTTAAAAGATAAAAAACTAAATGAGCATCGCTGCGGCTATTTTGAATTTTTCGAAGAAACTCGCGGGCCACGGTGACTGTTTCATTCGGTACCTGTAGCGTCAGGGCGGCAACACATTTAGCCAGCGAATGATATGCTTGCTTGTGAAGAGTTTGCCCTTGCTGTTGGCCGTATACAGGATGCATCAACATATTCAGCAAATGACGATAGCTGAGACCGGGTAAGTTTGCCTGTACCAAGTCCTGGAACAAATTCAACGTGCAGTTAAGAGCTGTTCCTTGCAGCAGCGGAGATCGAACCAGAATCATAATTTCTGGTAGAATCTGCTCGTTGACCCCAACCAGTGCCTGTGGCTGCTGGCGGGCTACTGATGTGAGTAGAGCAAGCGAAAGCTGGGCAACGTGAAGATCAGCTTCGCACAGCAATAGTGGCACTTTAGAGACAGCGTTACGCAGCAATGTCGGATCGATAAAGTGATTATAGTGAGTAACCAATGTGTTCAATAAAGTTAGTGAATTGAGTTTGAGGACACGTTGATTTTTTCATAGAAACGATCCCAACACTGGGACTACTTCTGCAATGATAGGACTAAGAATCACCAGCTGTGGAGAAACTGCTATCACAGTTAGGGCTTTGACCGAACTCAGTCGAGTCACTTCGTTGCGCAGTCGCTCCATGAACAATGGTAAACAGGTGTTCAGTTCTTGCTGCAAAACATCACACATGATGGCGATAATTTGACCCATGCAGGCAATGGCACGCTCTTTGACTTCTTGGTCAACTTCCGGAGATCGGAGCCTCTGCAAGGTACTTGAATATAATGGCTGGATGTAGGGGGTGAAATCAATTTGTATATTTAGCGGGCGAATAACTTTCACCAAGCAAAACCATTAGTGCTTCGGTGGCGATTTTATAAAATGCATCGAAAACAGCAGCTTCAACTAACGGAACCAATGTCTTAATATGTGGGTGGAAAACGTGCGGGTTGTGTCCTGCAAACATGCAATGAACGATCAAGTGCATCAATCTTCATGTTAGATGTCGAATTTTTATCATTCAACGAGTAATGGATGCCACTCATTAACTGATCGATATGATTGGACAAAGCGTTTAATAACTCACGTAGTAGCAGAAAACAATCCTGACGAGTCTTGACAGATTTTTCTCTCATTAACGGTTGCACTGAAATACGCACCGAATGGTATTCCAAACCAATAGCAAGTGGACGTTTTCTAAATTTCCACTCATATCATTCATATCAGCAAAAAATAAACGTTGCTAAAAACCTCATCAACAGAGTTGAAAGACTGTCCACAAACCTCAACAAACCGGATAAAGTCAACATAATGGAAACAACATTTAAAGATTAACGACTATCCAAGGTCGCTACGAAATAGATTAATCAACAACAGAACAACACACACAGTACCTACCGTACAACATTCTTCCCCCGATGAGAACCTGAAATATACCTACCGATCCATTCCAAACATACCTTCGCTGTCGCATAAAATAGCGAAAGACCTAAAAAATGATTATCCAGATGTCATACTAGCTCTCCGCAACCACAAAACAGTCGGTAACCTGTTTAGCAAGATCAAGGATAACATAGCCTAGGAAAATCTGAGCAATGTTATTTACAGCATACCATGTAAAACCTGTGAGTCTTCCTATGTGGGCATGACTTTGAACCAGCTCAAAACAAGGATGGCTGCACACCGATCTAACATAAAAAAGCTCAACTTACTTGTAGAAGCAGGATACATTAAAGATGACATCCAGATAGCCGAGTTAAATCAAAAAACTGCTCTACTTGAGCACAGCATAGCACATCAACATCACTTCGATATAAACAAAGTGAAAGTGCTAGATCAGCACCACCGAACGACAGCTCTTCCCATCTTGGAAATATGTCACATATTAAATCAACAAAAAACTGTCAACAAACGCACAGACACCGAAGGGCTTAGCTCTATATACGCAGGCATTATACATACACTAAAAATCAGCAACTATAAAACTGACACCACCACACACAATTATAGCAAACATTCAACAGCAGAGTTAGCAGACAAACCTTAGCGCTTTTTCCCAAGTATTTACCCAAAAACGCTTTTAATCCACCTAACAGTGTGATGAAACATTTCTTATAACTCTTATCACTCTCTTTGGGTATTATATCGTTTGAGAACATTTAGAACATGATGCTTCGCGATGTTTTTGATAACACATACTACATGGGATAGTGGCAAAACTCAGAGAATCGCTCAAATCAACATAGGACAACATCAGTGCAAGAAATTTCAAACCAAATCAATATGGGAAAGCGAAAAAATTACCCATAAAATAGACATACCAACGAATTATTGTTAATGCTCTTAATAAAATATCTAAATTGTGGTGGGAAAACTGAATTTTCCTAAAGGGGTTATATATTGTACTGAGCCAAATAATCGATTTTTTTTAATCGATTTGAAGTTTATACTTTACTCAAATTTCCAACGCGACTGAGAATTAAGGAATCAACGCTTTTTCTTGAAAAGGGCGATACTAGCAGTGATACCATTCTAAGAAAATCAACAGTGAATATTTCCAGACTTGGTTTTATTTCCTATTTAAGAACTATTGTGTTTTTTACATCCTAGATTGCATGATTCAGTGATCGAAACCCAAAACTTCATAAAGTATTTGAAATTATTAAATTAAAATTTGTTTTTGCTATTGAAATTGACAAAATGATAGTATCGCCCCTTTGGCGATTGTTTACTTTTTCGGTCCCACCTGTCAGCATTGATGTATCGCCCTTACGTTTTTGCCTTTCTCATATAAAGAAAGGCTATGCAATCACTGTAAAAATCGACTTTTGTTACAATAACTACCGTTCTGCATCACCGATTTCGTCCGTGTTTTTTCAATAGCGATCATTGTTACTATTTACAGCTGGTATCAGTTTGATAATCCTAAAAAAAATACGAAAATAACAGTTTCGCCTCTAAACTGCTATCAAAAAAAGTATCACTCTGTTTGTTTGCATGGAGCGTGGAGGGCGAAACTTTAAATAAACAAACAAAAATACAGTTTCACCCGTTTTATTTTTGCTGTAGTTTAAGAAAGCAATATCGTAGAATCAAAAATTTTAGGTTAATTATTTGCGTTTCAAAGCCCTCATTCGCACTATGAAAAAAGCCTTATGTTTACATTTGTAAGTATCGCCCTTTTCACAAAAAAGCGTTGAAATGAAATCGCAGCTCCTGATATCACGCTATCTCTGAAGTGCATGCGTGCATAGTTTCAAATTTTACTTCGACATCGACTTTTTCTAAAGGTGACTTCCCAATAGTATCCTTGATTTGAATTATTATCGCTAATCCTAATGCCAAAGAACAAATAAAAACCTCTCGAAAACGAACCGTTTGGGAAAATCATCATCATTACTGGAATTTTCATTTTCACAAATCTTTTCGATAACCTTCCGTCACTTGCGTTAATGCGCTGGATGCATAGTGCTCTGAAAATCTAGCGAAATCGTCTTAGGGCACCAGCGGGTCTAATTCAGAGCCATCTGCGCGGCGAGTTAAATCTGTAAAGAATACTGAAAATTAATTTCAATTCCATAATTTTCAGTTCAGCAATTCAAGAGATCGTGCTCACCGCAAGCCATGAAAAATAGACTACGTTGTGAAGCGATGGTCACTATTTATTAAAAGATCACGGTTAAATAAAAAATAAAACTATTAAAAAAATTCAAATAGTTTATAATTTTCACAAACTTATTAGGAAACATTGTTTAATAAGCTTTCGTAATATTGTGTAGGAAAAAAGCTGAAAATGTAAGTATTTTCTCTATCTGGAACATATAAACCCTTAAGTATACCAATTAATTGGTATACGAATTGGAATAGGTTCGCCAAATTTTGGAAGAAGTCTACAAAATAACCCCTTGAAAGCTACCTAAAAATTGTTGTAGTTCGATGCAATAAAAAATCCCCAAAAATGAAATGTACCTATTAACGTGAAACACAGTGAATAAAACATACAATAAAGACCCATTTTTTATCAATCTCATGGTGTATTTTAGGCTGACAAAATGGGGACATTGACTAAATCGGGCAATTTTTTTCTTTATAATAAACTGAAGCTGTTAAAATATTCTTCCCGTCCCTTGATGTAGTCTGATAACTATTTCTGATTATGATGAACTTTATATTTTTGCATAATTCCATCTTCATGATAAGGAAAACATGCTCAAGAAAGGATTTACTCGAATTCAGTCTTGTTCGTCTGCTAGAACCCATCAAACATATGTTCATATTTGGCTGATAAAATCGGGGCTTCAATGTATTATAATAGATATTCAGCATTCGAAGAAGTTTCTTGCGAACGAGTGTAGAACGACTTTGTTTCTACTTACTTGAAGTCAGCGGCGTAGCCAGAAATTCGGTTTGGTGGGGGTTTGGTGAAAATCAGGCATTCATTTATCGTTCATATGAGTAAATGCGCCCGGATAGTTTGCTACTGCGACAATAAAAACTCACATTTTCACACGAAAAGTTATTGGCACTCACACAACTTCTCCGGATAAATACAACGTGTTATTTCTCCGGATAAATAAAACAGCCGGAGAATGAGTGAATGAGTTTTTCACGGTATCTTTTCTTCGCTCGCTGCTTTCCTGCCGTTATTCCAAAACACGAAAAAACAAGTCTATCATTTGTCTTTGCCGCTTTTCTTTGTAATTAAGTGTATTTTTTTAAGTTTTTATTGATTTCCACGAAATTAAAATTTTATCACCTTCTCCGGTGAGAAGGAAAAAGTCAAATAAATTTTATCCGGAAAATCATTCTCATGCTATTTGTGGAGACGGAGAATTTTGCGACTCATCTTATCTCGGAAAAGTTGGACATCGGATAAGCTTCTTTTCGCGTGAGTGAGAGAGAATTACAATGCCTAGTGAAAATCGATCATACTGTCCAAACGGCATAATTCCGAAACCGTAATTTTTGGAGTTTTAAAATTATGCAGAATTAATTTTTCAGAAAATAGTAACAGAGTTCGTGTCTTCAGCTAATTTGTTGAGACTTTATTGTAGTCATGAATATTAACCTGAGAAAATTCACCATAAATACTTCTTGGACGATATACCGTCAAAATTATTTTATCAAATGATGCGCTGTTTAACGTTTGTAAAACTCATCGAAGATACTAAACCTCCGAAATTGGCGGTTTCAAAATGATGCTATCTTGACCTTAAATTACTGTTTTTAAACATTTGACCTATGCATATAATTGGTCATACAACAAAAATCAAATGCTCATCAAAATCGATCAGAACCTGCTAGAGTCGAATGGAAATCGTCATTTTTCATAAATTTCTCTCTACATTCGGAAAGTGTTATCCTCGTTATTAATCATATTACGTTTTCGTCTCAACTCGACGCATTCCCAAAATAAAAACCTGTTTTAATCCACCTAGTGGTGCAATTGTGCTTGTCTCATTTGTCCAGACTACGATTCCATGGCTGGTTATGTTCAATACAATGGTGGAAATGAATATTACATGTTCAGTACGATTGGCACATACGTACAATGGATCGACAGCCACGATCTTGAGATACTGAAACATCGCTTGAAACCAGCGGCTGATCATGGAGAAAGATCCGGGAGGTCCAGGTCCTGCCGAAAATTTTCAACTTGTTAAGAAATTTTAAACTAGTTTTAATTTAAAAATGGCAACCCCTCACTGCATACTCCCTCCGGGCCGGTATGATTGACGATTTTTAGAGTGATTGCATAACCTTTCTATATGAGGAAGGCAAAAATGCACCAAAGTCCAAAAAAGTCAATTTTTGTCAAGCATCTCAATGTTTCATACTTTATAAAGTCATTTGGCATCAAAAATACAAATTTGATTTTGAAAATTTTTCATTTCAGTTTATATGGGAATTTGCTGTCTGATTGTACTCTTCAACTCGTAACTCCGGAACCGGAAGTCCAATCAATAAAAAAAATCAATAGCAGCCGATGAGAAGGTTGTACCTTTCATTTGCGACTAACTTTGTGCAAATCGATCCAGCCATCTCTGAGAAACAGAGGTCACATTTTTTCCACATACGCACATATACACACATATATACACACACAGACATTTTCCGATCTCGACGAACTGAGTCGGTTGGCATATGACACTCGGCCCTTCCGGTCGGGATTAGATTGACGAATTTTAGAGTGAATGAGAAAGGCAAAAACATTTTTAGCAAATGTTGAAAGTTATGCATTTTTTGGTGAGCAGTTCTATGTTTCATAGACATTAAATCAATTTTAACTTCGCTTCCTATTAAATAAAGACCCTTATTACAGTACATCTCTATAAAACGAGCTCAATTTGAAAATAAATCTGAGGATTATGATTGATTACAGAACTCTGGAATTTTTTATTGGAATGTTTTCAGGCAGGAATTTGATATTGATGCTATTAGACAACTGTGAAATCAAGACCAATAGATCAGTTACATATCAGGACCCCATTCCGACAATTTATCAAAAGTCCTCATGTTTACAACAACAGGTTATCAATGTACGGATCAGATAATTGTTATTGTAATATTGAATTAAATCAGTCAGCATCAATAAATTTTCAACTTCAATCCAATATTTATTTTTGGGTGCGGGGGTTGTATGGTGTTAAACCCCAAAACCTTCTCTTGGATACGCCGTTGCTTGGAGTTATTTACTTCGCTTTCATTTTACGGTTTGTTTCAGATCGATCCGAAGGTTATAAGTTAGAAAAAGTGCAGTCAGAAGGTTCGCACAAATGAACATTTTTGCACTGATAAGTTATCAAGTTCCTTCCAGACAACTTGGAAGTGTTCGGTGATTATTTCTAGCGGTTGTAGATAGAAAAATGAAATACAAAATTCGTTTTATCGAAATAATGTTTGGCTTATTTCAATGGATTATTACTATATTGAACAATAAATAGGCGACAAAGAGTAATCCACACACAACAAGCCATAACTTTTAAAGTATTCAAAATAGATATTTGAAGTCTTCAGTAAAGTTATTCGCAAAAGTAAGAGCTACAAATTTTCTGAAGGCATCATTTCGATATAATCACTTCCACGAAAATTTGTGAAAATATCTCACTCATAGGGGGATTAATCAGCAAAAGCGCAATACCAAAAAAGGGCATATTGCCTCCATTAAATTCTCCTAAGATACTATTGACCTAAAATAAGCCGTTTTGGCGTTAATAACAGATTACATGTTTTTGGTCATATTTCTGGCAATGGGAAATGATAAAAATCTTTCGTCCGCATTTAATTATAAATATCTCTTTTGATAATAGTCCGATTTCAACAATCTATAGCTTGTTCGAAAGGTATTCGTTAAAGCAAACATTTAGGGGGTTAATCTATATTGTCAATTTCGGCAGATAATTCAAAAAAACTGCAAAAAACGCTATTTTTCGCATTCATGTCTTGGAAACTAAACATCAGAATCAAAAACAAATTAATAGCGTTCTTACTGTTTTTTAGTTCTTTCATTTAAAATTTGTTTGGATAAGATCGGTTCAGCCATTGCTGAGAAACACGAATGAGAATTTGTCCGTTACATACACACACACACACACACATACACACACACACACACAGACATTGTCCCAAATCGTCGAGCTGAGTCCATTGGTATATAAGACTCGGCCCTCCGGGCCTCGGAAAAAATCTTGAAAGTTTGAGCGAATTCTATACATTTCTTTTATAAGAAATGTAAAACGTTAGTTAATTATAACCCAGAAAAATTTCATCAGGTACAGTGAACTGCAAAATATGCGAACGACGGCAGTGAGTAATATTGTACAATAAGTTTTTAAATATTTGTAACAACTACAACATACGACTTCCATAGCCACTATTTGACGCTGACAAAATATTAGGACGGTTCACTTTTTCAACAAATCTTAACATAACAAGAAAACAAAATTTTTGTGAGTTTAAAATCAATATTATCTTTAAAATCAACAATTTTCATATGTACTCTCCAGTAACTACGAACTCTTTTTGGAATCCTTGATAAAAGTGGAATAAAGCCATCGAAACGTTGGAAGTAAAAACAATATAGTTGATTTCGCTGTCTAATTCACGACTGATAAGCCGAAAAATACCCTTTACATATTATCGGTACTTTATCCTGCAGCATGCTTATGGAGCTCGGTACTTGTTCCATCGAGTCAGGATCATGAGCAATGTCATCACCAATAGGTCGAGTTGACTTCAACAGGGCAATATACGCGTGAAAGATGTCCGATTTAACATTCTCCTCGCGTTCTTTAAACCTAGCTATCAATGCAGGCGAGAGGGTCTTATAAAAAGCCTCATATTCCTGCCTGTGGTGCTGCGTTGAAAACCAAGCGGAACCGCGAAAAGCTGAACAGGATATTCAGGTTGATGGCCGTATGAGTCACGAATGCATACAGAACAACATCGTAGGAGGCAGTATGCGTTATCGCCGGGATGATCCCCATCTGCATCACTCTGGCTGAGGATGTGGAATGCTACCAGCGGAGAAATGCAAAAAATGTAAGGAGACTGGTCCGATCAGAATCGTTGGCTGAGTGGCAGCAAGAGTAGGACAACGCGGAGAAGGAAAGGTGGACTCACCGACCTCTCTCGCCGTGGAATTCTCCATCGGAGTAGGCTAGATCCATTCTCGGAAACTAGACCGAGTAGTTCCAGGGACTAGACTGAATAGACCACGACTAGGCACCACCAGTCGCGGGTCGTCGGGGCACAAGCAAACTGGACTTCCTGCTCCACCGGAATCACCGAACTGACCTCGCCATCTGGTTGGTTGGCTCGGTTTCGGGAAAACTTCTCTCGCCGGGAAATTCTCCATCGGAGTAGGCTAGTTTCATCGTCGGGAACTAGACCGAGTAATTCGCGAACAAATCGGGAGCTCAACTAGTAAGTGATGCTGAATGGTACGAGAAGTGAGTTGCGGTGCTAAATGGCACAAGGGAGCCGAAGGGCTCGGTAAATTAATCAATCTGAAATTGCCGCCCACATTATCTTCGTAGAGCTATTTACCAGCAGCTAGGTCTCGGACTGCCATGGTCTGTATGGTTTGTGGTGAACTGATTGTATGTCAAAGAGTGGTGCTGTAACCCTACTGAAGAAGCTTCAGGGTTAACAGAAACGCTAGTAAGAGCATGCGACATCACAATGCAAAGGAAACTAGAGTCAAGGAACAGACGGCGTATTGGTGAAGCGAGGAACTCGAAACCCTCCTTAGACCACCTTAGAGCCTGAAGATACGCCCAGAGAACAAGCACCGAAGTGGACAGAGAGGAGCGAAATATAGTGTAGCGCGCCGCTGTGGCAGCATTTAAACGTGAGATAAAGCGAAGAAAATCGATTTGCTTTAAACAGTTGTGCCAGGGTGCTGACGCCAACCCCTGGGGCGACGCATACCGTGTGACGGTGACGAAGATCACAGGGTCCACGACCAGTGATGCCACAAGTACAGATTTATCTAGAAAGGTACAGATTTTTGAAGCGTTTTTGGTACAGATTCTGTACGGTACAGATTACAGATTTTTGTAAAAAAGTACAGATTGGTACAGAATTTTTTAGATGACAGAAGAGTAAAATAATAATTATTGAAAAAGTACTCGAGAATTTAACCTTGCGATGCATCCCATAATGTGCACAAAGAGCGAAGCACAAAAAAAGAGCGGCACAAGAACACTGCGATGTGGAGATCACCCGCCCAAAGAGAAACTTGAAAACGAAAAAGAGAAAGAGCTGTGCACCAAGAGATGCAAAATTTCGCACATTGAGTTACCTTGAAGAGCCACTTTTTTGTGCCTCCCCTCACTGGCAAATAGGGAGGAAGGGGAATCAAACTATTCAGATTCAGATAAAGATTGATCGGAAGAACGTTTTTAAAATGTTTTTTGGTTGTCTTCTCTGCTTCCGTGCGCATGGGACCATGATGCACACTAAAGAGCCTCTTTATTTCTACTCTTTGAGGTGTGCGGCCATGGAGTAGAATGCACACATGGGAGCAAAACACATAGGAGTGAAGAGGTTTATTGTGAAAGAGAAGAGTCGAAATTTCTGGTTTGATTTCCCCAAATGAAAAATATGTATAAGAAAAATAATTTTTTCTAAACAACCTTGTTATTGTTTCGGTACAGAATCCGGTACAGATTTTTCTATAGCAGAGTACAGATAGGAAAGATTTTTCAACTCCCGGTACAGATTTAATTGTGGCAACACTGTCCACGACACCTCTGAAAATGTGCCCTGATAAACTGAAGGTTAACGTAGAAAGGCTTTCACGATCCAATGATAAGGCCGCTTATACCGTATGGCGAGGTAGAGCAGGACAATCCCGAAGTGATACAAGTCTCCAATGAGGAACTCATCACATTGGCAAAGAGTTTGAAAGTGAAGAAAGCGAACGAACCAGATGGAGTCCCAAACATCGCATTAAGAACGGCAATCCAGACACTCCTGGATATGTTCAGTAAAGTGTTTCAAAAGCTTCTAGACGAAGGCCACTTCCCTGACAAATGGAAGATACAGAAATTAGTCTCCTAAGCCTGGTAAGCCCCCCGAGAATTCATTGTCGTATAGACCAATATACCTGCTGGATACGCTCGGGACACTCTTGGAGAGGATTGTCCTTAACAGGCTGACAATGTTTACGGAAAGCGATAACGGGTTGTCGAAAAACCAGTTCGGATTTCGGAAGGGCAAATCTACGGTGGACGCCATTAGGACAGTGATCGAGAGAGCCGATATGGCGCTTAAACAGAAAAGAAGAGGAAATCGATACTGCGCCGTGATAACGATAGACGTCAAAAATGTGTTCAATAGCGCAAGCTGTTCAATAGCGCAAGCTGTTCAATAGCGCAAGCTGTTCTATAGCGCAAGCTGAGGCCATAGCTACCTGTGTAGAATTCTAAGGAGTTATTTCCAGAACCGGATCCTGATCTATGAGACAAAAACGATTAGAATTACGGCGGGAGTCCCTCAAGGCTCTATCCTGGGTACAACGTTTTGGAACGGGATGTATAACAGCGTACTGACACTTAAGCTGCCTAGGGTCGTGGAGATCGTCGGGTTCGCGGACGACATTGTAATAACGGTACTGGGAGAGACGCCAGAAGAGGTGGAAATGTTGGCGATATACAGGACTGGAAACTGGATGCAAGGAGTGAAGTTGCAGATAGCCCACCACAAAACGGAGGGACTATTGGTCAGCAACTGAAAAGTAGTGCAGCGAGCAGAAATCACTGTCGGGGAGCATGTCATAGTCTTGAAGCGGGCGTTGAAATAGCTGGGCGTAATGATAGATGACCGTCTGAACTTCAACACTCACGTCGACTATGCTTGCGAGAAAGCAGTCAAAGCTATAAATGCTTTATCCAGAATCATGCCGAACAACGCTGGGCCACGCAGCAGCAAAAGGCGTTTTCTTCTGGCAAGCGTCCATACTGAGGTACGGAGGCCCGGGCTGGGTTGCAGCGCTGGAGACACAGCGGAATCGAGTAAAGCTGAGTAGTACGTTCAGGCTCATGGTCATGCGGGTCGCGAGCGCGTGCAGAATTATATCGTCTGAACTTCAACACTCACGTCGAATATGCTTGCGAGAAAGCAGCCAAAGCTATAAACGCTTTATCCAGAATCATGCCGAACAACGCCGGGCCACGCAACAGCAAGAGGCGTCTTCTGGCAAGCGTATCATCGTCCATACTGAGGTACGGATGCCCGGTCTGGGTTGCAGCGCTGGAGACACATGCGGATCGCGAGCGCGTACAGAACTATCTCATCATAGGCAGTCTGCGTTATCGCTGGAATGATCCCTATCGGCATCATCCTAGTGGAAGATAACGAATGCTATAAGCAGAAGGGGACCAGGGGAGTATGGAAAACAATGAGAGCTGACTCGATGGCCAATTGGCAGCATGGTTGGGACTCGTCGAAAAAAGGAAGGTGGACTCACAGACTCATACCGGTTCTCTCGACCTGGGTAAATAGGAGGCATGGTGAAGTGACCTTCTATCTGACGCAGTACCTATCTGGTCATGGTTCCAAAGCGCCATCTGGCGGGCAGATAATCTCCAACTAATAGCATACAAACACGCCGCCCCATACCAAATACCTGCTGTGTGCAAATTTTTACGGACATCGGTTAAGCCGTTTGGGAGTCTATAAATCATATACATACAAACATTGACTATATATATATATATATATATATATATATATATATATATATATATATATATATATATATATATATATATATATATATATATATATATATATATATATATATATATATATATATATATATATATATATATATATATATATATATATATATATATATATATATATATATATATATATATATATATATATATATATATATATATATATATATATATATATATATATATATATATATATATATATATGTTACGGCGGAAGTAAATCTAAACGCCGTTCACAAAAATCAGCTTGACCTTCAGTCGTCCTAGCAAACTTTATTTCGCTCGATTCGAGTATTCCTCTACCGCCGCTGTGAATCTTCAATGTCAAAAACAAAATTTGGATCCCATCGTAACGAGCACGTCTCTTCATAGCACTTTCGGCTCTACAACGATCACAGAAGGACTAAGCACTCTATGCTATGCTGATATGACTCATCGCACCCTGGGACGCACTGCAGCTAGCACTATGGAAGCCCTTGATCCCCCTGCCACAGTCGAGCCATTGCAGCCAGCGTTCACCAGTCGTCCCGGTCCTGTGTGCAGGAGTGGTGAAGAGGTCTTCCAAATCGATACCAACGGCAATCAATCGCGGCATTCAAACCTACAAATATATTACCAGAATGCCGGTGGTATGAATTCAGTAATCGAAGATTATTTGGTAGCAAGTTCGGATGAATGCTTCGACATAATCGCCCTCACAGAGACGTGGCTTAGCGATAGCACTCTGTCAGTGCAAGCATTTGGTGCCAACTACGATGTTTTCCGAACTGATCGCAGCTTACGCAACAGTCTCAAGGCTACTGGCGGCGGGGTACTTGTGGCTATCCATCGTCGATTGAATGCGCAACTGGGGGTCTGTGTCGAGCAGGTGTGGGTGCGAATCAAACTGGCTGGCTACGCACTTTTTCTTTGCGTGGTTTATCTTCCACCGGACCGCACTCGCGATTCGACATTGATTGATTCACATACTGAGTCACTGGAACGAATTTCCGCTCAAGCAAGCCCGGTTGATGAGCTCCTGATTGTTGGTGATTTCAATCTCTCCGGATTAAAATGGCGCTCTGCTTCTGACGGATTTATGTTCGCTGATGGACAGTATTCCCTCTTCCATCTTATGAAGCACGTTGTATGTTGATAGATATTCAAACATTGAAAGAACGTCGGGACTATGCTATGATCTCGTTGCTAAATGATATCGTCATGCAGCGTATTGACTCATCTTACATATTGTCAAAATTAAATTTATATGCTCCTACTCGTCAATTACGCAATAGAAATTTGTTCGCGATAGGTCATCACCGTACAGACTATGCTAAATTCGGACCACTAAACCAGATGATGGCTGTGTATAACGAGCATTGTGAAAGTATTGACCTTACCATGCCCCGAACAAGTTTAAAACAGTTTTTCAACTCTTTACGGCATCATAGTACATAGAAATAGTTTACAGGATAGTATATAAGCAATTAATATTTGTATAATGTAGTCTACACTTGATTGACGAAATAAATAAATAAACCTGATCCCGAACTGTCATCTTTTCATGCTGGTATCACCAGATTGCTTGACTGCTACAGTCTAAATCTGCTGCGCCAAACGAATAATGTGGTGAACGAGAACAACAGAATCCTTGATCTCTGTTTTTCGAGCAAATCTGACTACGCGCCAAAAGTTACCGCAGCACCGTTCCCCCTGATAAAGACTGTTAGACACCACCCTCCCCTGCATATATTGCTTGAAGCGATTCGAGTGAAGCATGACTGCAATGCTTCTAACACCGTTAGCTATAATTTTAGAAAAGCCGACTATAATAGGATTATTGGCTTCCTGTCGAATATCCACTGGACTGAAATTCTCGACAATGATGATGTCAACGTTGCAGTGCAGTATGAGCTATGCTATCGATCGCTATGTACCCAAAAGAAGTGGCCTTCAATCTAAGCACCCAGCGTGGCACACTGCCGAGCTGAGACGGTTAAAAGCGACTAAAAGAGCCGCTCTGAAGAAGTACTCCAAGTTTGGGGGCTACGTGCTGCGACAACACTACGTTCATGTTAACCAAGTCTATAAAAAGACATCGAAGCGTTGCCATGCCGATTACTTGCGAAACGTGCAACGTAAGTTGAAGTCCGAACCTAAAACATTCTGGAAGCATGTAAACGAGCAAAGAAAGGAATCCGGGTTGCCTTCAACGATGAGCTATGGAGGACGTATGAGCTCTAGTTTACAGGAGATCTGCCAACTATTCTCTGAAAAGTTCGCGAGTGTTTTCTCCAACGAGAAACTGACACCGACCCAGGCTTCACGCGCGGCTCTCAATGTACCTCAATCATACCAGTCTTTGAACTCTATCAATATCGACAATAATATGGTACAACTGGCGATTAGCAAAATGAAGACTTCAACCTCGGCAGGCCCAGATGGTATACCAACTATTATTCTAAAAAAATGCTCTGCCGGTCTAATTGAACCTCTTTGTCATCTGTTTCAATTGTCGCTAACAACCGGAGTATTTCCCGAACTTTAGAAATCCTCCTTCATGTTTCCAATTCACAAAAAAGGTGATAAAAAGGTAGTTGATAACTACCGTGGTATTACAACGCTATGCGCAGTTCCTAAGCTGTTTGAAATGGCTGTGTTGGAACCCATCTCCAGCCACTACAAACAGTATATCTCCGAGACTCAGCATGGATTTATGCCGAAACGTTCAACATCTACGAATCTTCTGTCGTTCACAACATATGTTACAGATGCTATGTCGGACGGCCTTCAAACTGACGTTATCTACACGGACTTTTCAGCTGCTTTTGACAAGATAAATCACGCTATTGCAGTGGCAAAATTGGATAGACTTGACTTTGGTACTAATATTCTCCGTTGGATGCAATCGTATCTCAGTGATCGTCGTCTAGCAGTCAAGATAGGTGATTGTGTATCCGAAGAGTTCTTTGCTTCATCTGGTATTCCACAAGGCAGCCATCTCGGTCCATTGATTTTTCTTCTGTATTTCAACGACGTTAACTTTTGTCTAGAAGGACCACGGTTGTCTTTCGCCGACGACCTCAAGTTATACCATAGAATCCGGAATACTGATGATGCAACTTTCCTTCAACGCCAACTGGAAACCTTTGCGGAATGGTGCGAGATCAACCGAATGACCCTAATCCCCAAGAAATGTTCGGTCATTACGTTCTCGAGGAAAAAAACGCCAATTCGATTCGATTACTGTCTAGCTGAATCCACAATTGACAGAGCGAATTGCGTCAAAGATCTCGGAGTTTTTCTCGATGAACAACTGACGTTTAAACAGCATATCAGCTATATTGTCATCACGCATCACGCTATTTGGGGTTCATAATGAGAATATCTAAGCACTTTTCAGATATTTACTGCTTGAAATCTCTCTACTGCTCACTCGTTCGATCAACTCTGGAATATTGTTCAGTTGTGTGGAACCCTCATTATCTCAACGGTGTCCATCGAATTGAGATAGTACAGCGCAGATTTGTTCGGTTTGCCCTTCGTCGATTGCCTTGGAGCTACCCTCACCAGCTGCCAAGTTATGAAAGCCGGGGTTTGCTTATTGGACTCGATACATTGCAAGTGCGACGGGATCTATTCCGTGCTATGACGATTTCGGATATTTTGCAAGATCGAATTGAATGGCCCGAGCTTATCAGTGCGATAAACATGAACGTTCGCCCTCGCGCCTTTCGCAATAATTTATTCCTCCGATTACCTCTTCGCCGGACTAACTATGGAGTAAACGGTGCCATCATTGATTTGCAGCGGACCTTCAACAGAGTGTCATCCGAGTTCGATCTTCACATTCCACGTAGCAGATTACAACTTGACTTTTTAAATAGATTAAAAAATTATCATTAGGACCACACTGTGTCTGTTGATATTAATTAATTAATTATCACGTGATGGAAAAACAACCATTGTATCTCAGTTTGCATTGTTTTTTCTTCTACTTTGATTGCCGCACTAAGCGGGTGCTATAAAGGGCGACTGTAGAAGGCAGTCAATTATCAGTTGAAATTATACGTTAGAACGGTAACCGTCGTGTGCATATTTATCCGAACGCGCTCCATCGATAATTGAAACCACGGTCGTTTTTTTGTAGCTCGCAAATCCATATGGTCCTTCGAACCGGATTGCGAAGGATTTTGCAAAGACTCGCAGTTTCGTTTAATTGTTCGCTCGCTTCTCAGTTACGTACTTTCGTGATTCTGCCAACCGGTGGCACAGTGAGTAAAAAGTGACTGAAAATTTATCGGCAATGGAGAAACTAATTCGCGAACGAAAATCCCTTGAGCCGCGACTCAAGCGCGTACATGACACGGTGGTGACAATCCAGCCAGAAGCGGCTGAGGAAATTGACGTGCAATCGGAATTCGATACGCTCAATGACATTTGGGCTGCGTATTGTTCAATGCATAAAAGAATTCTAGAGGCTTGTACGAATGATGAAACGTACGAAGAGGCCATTGAATGCCAGTGTAAATTCGAAGAAGCTTATGTCCGGTTAAAAAACCGACTGTTAAAATTGCTTAAAGTGATAAAATTGGCTGATAGTAATCGTGAGGAGCGCCCGCCGCCCCAGAATGACGTGATCACGCAACTTGCCCAGCAGCAAGCCGAGCTTCTAAACATGATGTCCACACGTATGGTTCTTGCTACCAGCAGCACAGCTGCACCACCAGAAGCTGCCATCACTCCCACTCCCTTGTCGGACCTGAAACTGCCCCCGATGACCTTGCCTGTGTTCAGTGGTAACTATCTCGAGTGGCAGTCATTCATTGATCTTTTCAACAGCATGGTTCATCAAAACCCATTGCTGAAAGATAGCCAGAAACTATACTTCCTGAAAACAAATCTTTCTGGTGAAGCTGCATCCATAATTTCACACTTGAAAATCGAGGATGTAAATTACAGTCCCGCCTTACAAAAACTTAAATCGCGCTACGACAAGCCACTCGAGATCGCTCACAAGAATATTGAACGCTTTCTAAGCCAGCCAGCCCTAACATCATCGTCTGCTGATGGCTTACGTTCACTGCATGACATCTCAGACGAAGTCGTTAGAGCCCTCCAAGCCATGCAACGAGAGGATCGGGACACATGGCTTTTATTTATCCTTATTGAGAAGTTGGATCGGGAAACCAAACAGCTATGGTACCAAAGTGTTGCTGATATGCAAGAAGCGAACATCACGCTGCAGTGTTTCCTCCACTTCATAGATTCTCGCAGTTTTGCCTTACAATCGGCGCAGCCCCCCAAATATGGAGCCGTTGCTGCCCAAAAACCTCCTGTGAAACCATCGCATAGAGGAGCAACTGCATTCATCACCACAAATGCACCGCCAGTATGCAACGTTTGTGCAAAATCGCCACATCCACTTTATCAATGTGGCAAATTCATTCACATGAGCCCCGAGGGAAGGCTGTCAACAGTCAGCAGACAAAGATTGTACAAAAATTGCCTGAAGCAGCACCTTGGAGAAGTATGCAGATCGGGAAATTGTAGAAAATGTGGCAACATATACTGCACCACGCGCTTCTGCATGCCGCATTTGAGCCATCAGATCCTCAACCAAGCCCGTTTACGTCGTATGCCTTACATGCCAACAATGGTCCGGCCGCCCAGTCGCTAATTTCGGCCCTTGATCCCACCGCTAATCTCGACGCGTCAAATGTTCTTCTTGCGACCGTAGCCATTAACGATTGCAGTTCTGGATTCCGCATCTCAAGTAAGTTTCATCAGTAAGAGCTTCTGCGACGAACTTGGCCTGGAGCTAATGGAAGCAGACATGGATCTGGAGGGAATTTCATCCATGGCTGCACATGCCGACAAATGTGCGCAAATCGTTATAGCATCTCGATGCACGGATTATCATACAGCCGTCCCGTGTATGGTGTTGGAAGAAATCGTTAAAACATTGCCAGCGAAACCAGCCGATATTGACCAATGGTCCATACCTGATTCAATTGAGCTAGCTGATCCACTTTTTAACCGCCCCGGTAAGATTAGTGTTTTGATCGGTATAGAACTTTTCTTCCAGTTACTCGAGCCAGGAAAAATCAATCTCAGCACGGATGATAGCCTACCTACATTACAAAACACCAAATTAGGGTGGGTGGTAGCCGGTCGCTATCGAAACAGCGCTCCGCTATCGAACATGAAGGTGTCGACGTACTTGTTGGCTTCCTCTGATGATGGTCTTTGCCAACAACTGCGAAAATTTTGGGAAATATAAGAGTATGCTGTACCTAAAATTCACATCAGTGAGGATGAAAAGCGCTGCGAGGAGCATTTCTCAATGCATACGGTTAGGAATAACAGTGGAAAGTTTACCGTTCGTTTGCCATTTTTGCACCCACCGAGTCAACTTGGCGATTCGAGACAGATGGCTGTTAGACGTCTGGAACACATGGAAAGGAAACTGCACCGGAATCCAGTCCTCAAGCAAGAGCACCATGCATTCCTCCGCGAGTATCTCGATCTTGGGCACATGACTATTTCGGAAAATGCAAATCCCACAGAGGCCGTCTTCTTACCCCACCACTGTGTGATAAAGGAAGCCAGCTCAACGACGAAATGCCGCGTTGTATTTGATGTTTCTGCGAAAACTACAAGCGGAAAATCTCTTAACGATATTCTCATGGCTGGTCCAGTCTTGCAAGATTCGCTGGTGAACATTCTTCTACGCTTTCGAATTCCTACTATTGTGATTACCGGCGATATCAAGCATCATCTTGGTGCACTTCAATCATTCGATACATTTGGATGATTGAAGTGCACCAAGATGATCGTGATTTCCAACGGATTTTGTGGCGGTGGTCAAGCGACGAGCCGGTGAAGGAATATCGGCTAAATACTGTAACCTACGGAACTAAAAGTGCTTCCTATTTGGCCACAAAATGCGTGCAGCAGTTGTTGGAGTCCCACAGACTGATGTATACGGAGGCAGTGGAAAAGGCGGAACGGGGCACATATGTGGACGACATTTTAACAGGTGCTGATTCAGAGGAGGAAGCCATTCTACTTCGCCAGCAGCTCTCAACAATTTTAGCTTCTGGTGGTTTTCACCTCCGAAAGCCGCACCGTCAAGGCCCTCGGCATCTACTGGCAACCGTGCAGCGACGAGTTCCTGTTCTCTAACATACCGAATCAGATCTTTCAGCCCACGAAGCGGACCATGCTTTCACAAATCGCCAGTATCTTTGACCCATTAGGGCTTCTGGCGCCAATTGTTATCAAAGCGAAAATGGTCATGCAACAGCTCTGGGAACTGAAGGTGGACTGGGACGAACCTCCCCCCGGTGAGTTAGTTCAAGTTTGGTTGACATTCGTGCAAAGCCTTTCCGATCTTAATTCCTTACAGGTACCCCGACGAGTGATCGGCACGCAAGCCGCCTCTCGATTATATCTGCACGGCTTCAGTGATGCATCCGAGCGAGCCATGGGTGCGTGTGTCTACATTCGTGCGATAGACAACGACGGCAACATATCATCACATCTGCTGTGTGCGAAATCTAAATTGGCGCCCATTGGAAATGGACGAACAACACTACCTCGGGCTGAGCTGTGCGCCGCAGTGATCCTGTCCAGACTAATAGCGAATGTGAAGGAAGCCCTAACCATACCCTTTAATGAAATTGCGTACTCGGACTCAACGGTGGCGCTGGCGTGGATCGCAGGTGGTGCTTCGAGGTGGAAAACGTTCGTCGCAAATAGTGTGGCAGAAATAACTACGCATCTTCCTGCAGTAAACTGGAATCATATCGACACCCATAGCAACCCCGCCGATCTGATCTCTCGGGGTACTCTACCAGAGCAAACCATCAACAGCGCTCTCTGGTGGCATGGCCCGTACTGGAATGCTTGTCCAAACATAGATAATTCCGCGCCCACGGTCGCTCTTGACGATAAGCAACAACGCCAGGTAGAAAGGGAACAGCGTTCTGCAGCAGTGGCGTATCTGGTGGTTTACGAAAACGACTTTCTCGGCGGAATGCTGGCCAGATATTACCCCAAACTCCAACATCTTTTACGTATTACTGCCTGGATGATTCGCTTTCGACATCGCGAGTATCGAGCCGCCAGGTTAACAGCATACGAAATCGACAACGCTATGTAGCTCTATGTGAAACACGTTCAGAGGTTCCATTTTGCGAAGGAAATCAGTCAACTAGAGAAGCATCATGAGGTGCATCACACCAGTCCACTTCGACAGCTGAGACCGTTCCTGGATGAAGCACATCTGCTCAGGGTGGGCGGTAGGTTACACCTGTCAGATCTCAGCTACGACACGAAGCATCCTATCTTGCTGCCCCACCGCTCAATTCTCACTGCGCTCGTTCTCCACCACGAGCATAACCAGCTGTTTCATTGCGGCCCGCAATCGCTATTGGCAGCTGTACGAAAGCGTTTTTGGATTATTAGCGGTACCAGCGCCGCTCACAAGACTTGCCGATCCTACGTCGAGTGTGTACGAGCGAAGCCAGTACCAATTCATCAGCTGATGGGCCAGCTACCAGCAGACCGCCTGAAGCCAGTTCCTCCTTTCTCCATCACCGGAGTGGATTACGCTGGGCCAATCAATGTTGTCAGTCGTAGAACGCGTGGTGCTGTGGCTACAAAGGGCTATATCGCACTATTCGTCTGCTTCTCAACTCGAGCGGTACATCTAGAAGCAGTTTCGGATCTCACTACGTCCGCATTCATTGCGGCGTTCACTCGCTTCAGCTGCCGATATGGACTGCCGAACAAGATGTACTCTGACAACGCCACTAATCTTCGGGGTGCAGCTAGAAAACTTCGTGAGTTATACCAGCAGATTAATTTAATCGAACATGAGAACCAAATAGTAGATTATTTTGCGGACGAAGGCATTGAGTGGTCATTCATTCCCGCTAGTTCTCCCCACCACGGTGGACTGTGGGAAGCAGGGGTGAAGGTGGCGAAGAGCTTGCTAAACAAGCTAGGAGGTGATTCTCGTTTCACGTTCGAAAAGTTAAGTACGGTTCTCTTGCAAGTAGCAGCCTGTATGAACTCTCGTCCTATCACCCCATTGTCGAATGATCCCAACGAACCACAACCTCTCACGCCAGCGCACTTTCTCATCGGTCGGACCTTGAATGCTGTTCCAGAGATCAACCAGCTGGAGCGACAGATCGGATCTTTGAACAGGTGGCAATATGTACAACGAGTCACCCAGGAGTTCAGAGTTCGGTGGCAGAATGAGTACGTTCTATTGCTTCAACGTATGGTAAAATTGCAGCATACTACACCGCATGTTACTGTCGGTGAGTTTGTTCTGCTGATTGCCGATAACGAAAAGGCTAAGCAATGGCTGATAGGTCGTGTCGTAGACACCTTTCCTGGCCCTGACGGACGCATTCGAGTAGTGGCCATTAACACAACCAACAGTATTTCACGGCGTTATGTCAGGAGAATTCGGAGAATCCCATTAGAATATGATGAGTACGTACCAAGACGGAACGGAGCAGAAATTCCTCGCAGTAATTTGGTGGGCGGTTTATGTTACGGCGGAAGTAAATCTAAACGCTGTTCACGAAAATCAGCTTGACCTTCAGTCGTCCTAGCAAACTTTATTTCGCTCGATTCGAGTAAACAACCATTGTATCTCAATTTGCATTGTTTTTTCTTCTACTTTGATTGCCGCACTAAGCGGGTGCTATAAAGGGCGACTGTAGAAGGCAGTCAATTATCAGTTGAAATTATACGTTAGAACGGTAACCGTCGTGTGCATATTTATCCGAACGCGCTCCATCGATAATTGAAACCACTTTTTTTGTAGCTCGCAAATCCTATATCCTATATATATATATATATATATATATATATATATATATATATATATATATATATATATATATATATATATATATATATATATATATATATATATATATATATATATATATATATATATATATATATATATATATATATATATATATATATATATATATATATATATATATATATATATATATATATATAATGTCCAAAAGCTTATGTATTGTTGAGATGATGGACTCCAAAGACTTGGCTGCCGAACGACTCACCTTCCAACTCATGTCGTCATGATCACTATACTCTTCGCTATCGATATCTTCATCATTTCCATATCCATGGCTACGCCACCATCCCCATCATCAGCCTCATAATTGTAGTTTGGATCATACGTAATGTACTACAGACAGAGCTCAAAAATTGATGGGATATGCGGTAGGATCGCCACCGGGCACCGCTGCACAAATGCTTCACATGCCTGTAGGCAAAATTCACACAGCTCATTGTCATTACGGTGGCTGTATTGATTCAACAAGAACATGACCCGCTCGATATGTTTACACAAACGATGGCCCGCTTATCGGTAGATAGCCGAGCATTGGATGTGAGTCCGCACCATTCCCTGGTTCTGAGGTTTCTCTAAACCGTCCAATAAATGCTCGATTACCTTGTTGTATGCATTATTGTTACAAGTTGTCAGAGATGCGATAGTGCAACTATCGTACGCTTGCGGACCGCCTGGCGAGCCGATCCCAGCTATGGGACAAGCGCATTCAGAATAATCTCATGGAACGGAACCAACAAACCACCGAAACGCGACAGAAAATCGGATAGAATATATAGCGCTTCTAACTGAACAGAGACGTCTTCCTTCTCGATAGTGTTACTCAACTTTCCGGTGATTCGTTGACACACATTCAGTACAAGCGAGTTTGAAGACTGCGGTAGTTCCGAGATGACCGTCTTGAGACCAATGCTGGAAATATCACGAAGCTGCTCGTTGTTCGATACCATATTAGCGCACAGTGAGTCGACTATTGTTTCCAACTGATTCTCCTTCACTTTATTTACCAATGGTCCCAGACATTTGACAGCCAAATTCTGCACCTCACCATTTTTGTCCTCCAGCAAGCACAGTACCATCCGAACGACCTTTTTCTATGATTCATCATCTAACTTGATACTGTCTTTTTGGAGCTCCGTCATCAGATCATTCGCCGCCATAAATCGGAAAGCGGATCGGATGTCATCTTTTCGAGTAAATTTGCAATCTGATACGACGCCATCGTTGTGCTTTTTTGCACCTTCCCGATAATTTTGGACAATAAGGCAACTTTTATTCAATTACACAACACAGCAACTATCAGGAATCAGGAATCGGAATATATTGGCTTAAATGGCACGTTCCCCGTATGTAGGATCGGGTACTTGTGCCTTGCCGTGTGTTTTCATCATTTTCTGAGCGGAAGGAAAGGACAAGGAGGTGTGGGGAAGTAGAATTTGAAGGGTGGGAAAAATAACAGCACAAAACAAAAACAAAGAACAGGTAAGTTAAACTCACAAGTAGTTCAACTTGCCTGCGAATAAGCCTAAAGCTCTTTACCACATTGGATAAGAAGCTTTAGTATGTCACTGAGTTTCAGTCGTCCAAACATGGTTTCGTCTATATATACACGGCTGAAGATTCGAAATCGCAATTGCGCTACCGCTGGACAGTTGTATATCAGATGATATGAGGTTCCGTAGTCGGATTCACAAAGATCACATGAAAAAGACTCAGCAGGCTGAACAGTTGCCATGTGGTAATTGAGTTTGCAGTGACCGGTTAAAGCCCTGGTCAGCATACCGCAGTAGAGCTTCGAAAAATGTAGGAGATTTTTCGAAATCACTGGGCATGGTTGTTTTAGAAACGCCTTTGTTTGGCGACACGTTTGTAGATTTCTCCAATAATTCGGTTCTCGGACGAAGCCCGTGACCGTATTTTTCCCTTATCCAACTTGTCGAAATTGGCAGCACGGGCTCAGGACCAAGGAAGTCAATCGCTGAACCCGCCCAGGCCAATTCGTCAGCTTATTCATTTCCAGTAATACCGCAATGTCAGGGCACCCAGACAAGGTAGATAGTGTTGACAATGCTTAGTACTTCGATTTGGGTTCGGCACGCGATTACTAGCATGGACCGGGATTTGTCTGAGCTAAGGGCCTTGATTGCAGCCCGACTATCGGAGCAGAAGTTTATAACTCTGCCGGACAAACTCAGTTGAAGGGCCGATAGCACCCCGCACATAATCGTAAAGATTTCTGCTTGGAATACAGTACAGTATGTACCTAGCGAGCGAGATTGTTCTAATCTCATTTCACGACTGTAGACACCAGCACCAGCACGTCCCTCCGTCAGAGAACCGTCAGTGGAACAGACTACTTGCGTTTGTTGTTGTCTTTCCATATAGCCAGACAACCACTCCTCTCAAGAGGGAATCTTCACATGGAATGTCCTGTAAGGAAAACTACAAGTGAGTGTAATATCGCTGGGAGCAAGAATATCTTCACTCCATGTAACCATTTGTGACCACAAGCGTGTATGACTTGTAGCAAGATCAACATGATTACTGCTCCAAAGCCCAGTAACCTGCAGTCTGTATGCACATGATAGTGCTTCCTGTTTGAGATGTATGTGTAATGGTTTGATATTTAGAAGTGCCCCAAGAGCAGCAGTCGGAGTCGTGGTGAAAGTACCAGTCAACGCCATGAGCGCCATTCTTTGCAGATAGTTTAGCTTTGACTGCACTGTCACCACCTCTCCCCTCTGCCACCACACAAGGCATCCGTATGACAGTATTGGACGTACAATTGTCGTGTAAATCCAATAGATGTATTTAGGTTTGAGACCCCAGGTCTTTCCAAAAGTTCGTCTGCACTACCCGAAGGCCATGCACGCTTTCTTGACTCTGAACTCAATGTGAGCAGACCAATGCTGGAAATATCACGAAGCTGCTCGTTGTTCGATACCATATTAGCGCACAATGAGTCGACTATTGTTTCCACCTGATTCTCCTTCACTTTATTTACCAATGGTCTCAGACATTTGACAGCCAAATTCTGCACCTCACCAATTTTGTCCTCCAGCAAGCGCAGTACCATCCGAACGACATTTTTCTCCGATTCATCATCTAACTTGATACTGTCTTTTTGGAGCTCCGTCATCAGATCATTCGCCACCATCATTGTCATTGGATGTCATCTTTTCGAGCAAATTTGCAATCTGATACGACGCCATCGTCGTACTTTTTTGCACCTTCCCGATAATTTTGGACAATGAGACAACTTTTATTCGATTACACAACACAGCAACTAATTTTTCCGGCAGTTTTAATGCTGTGTTAAACAAAATTTGCTTGATTTCTGGGCACTTTTCACAACTGCTCTCGAATGACGTTCCGATGAAAACGCAATGAAAAAATGAAATTTTGCTTGCTGATAAGATGCAGCGCACCGGTCAGTACAAAACACACACTTAGTAGTTGACAACCTACCACACGGGAGTGTATTGGCGTGTCGGGCTCGACCAGAGGGCCATACCGCTAGCGAATGACGGATCCCAATAGTAGCATGTCTGTAATAACATACGTACATGGAACTATTGAGAACCAGAGCTACAGGTCCAAAGCCCTGGTAAAGGAGGATGGTTGTGATGATCCGGGCCGAGATCACCACGTAAAGCAAGGTAGGGCATAACCCCAATTCCAAGGCGTGAAGCGACCCGTGCCGAGGGATGAGTGATCGAGGGGGTGAAAAAGATGCTCGATCGTTAACGGAGCCTGTGGGGTACCTGGGCAACCCCCACAGTAAGCGTCCCTTACCACGCTAATGCGGAGCTCTGGCGTGGCGGACATATATTTCTCGCGCTACTCGTGGAACTATACATGGAGGTAAATAAAAATAAAAACAAACAGACGGAGGTGCCAAACCCCTTCGCAAGAGGTGGTTTGGCGAGGTCTCCCCCCCGTGGGGAGAGTAGTGGAGCGATGAGTGCTGCATCCGAAAGCACCAGTGACCCCCCAGCAGCGGTAGGCAATATCCCTACCAATGCATCGGAGGGGCCAATAGCTGCGATGCGCAAAGTAGCGAAGCAACTCGATTCTATAATCGACTTCGCTAGCGCAAAGCAGAATATAGCCAAGGAGTTGAAGTTGAGCCTCTTGGAGCTCCGGAAAGCTGTTCGCGTCGCAAGAAAGGAACAGCAGGCCTATGTTGAGAGGGTGGAATGTCGGGAGAGGCCCGACAGAGAAACCCAGACAGTGGCCTCCAATAGGGAGGAAAGAGAGAAGGTCGATAGAGGTTCACAGACAGTGGCCTTTACCTGCTACGGAGCAGCCACGTGGATCGGAGCGGCGACCGAGTTCCCCTCGAAGGGAAAGGGAAAGGGCAATCGCAAGACGGCATCGAATGCGAAGCGCCCTAGGAAGTCGCCAGGCGAGGGTGCCAAAACCGACACCACTCGGCGTGCAACCGTCAAGGTCAAACGTCGCCTGGGTGAGGTAAGCGAGGGCGAGAGTGTGGAGAGCGATGGTACCAGCAACCCGGCACGACCGGGAAGGGGGGCTCAAACCCCTGGACGCTGGTTACCAAGAAAAAGCCGGCACCGAAACCGGAGGTACCGCGGCCTGCGAGGAAGGCCAAGGACAGAGGCGAAGCCTTGTGGTTAAAAACCGACAAGGACAAATACGCCGATGTCCTTAAATCGATGAAGGCGGCCGAAAGTCTCTCGGCCCTTGGGCAGGATGTGCGTAGCGTAAGACGCACCAATACAGGAGAGATGCTCCTGGTGCTAAAGCGAGGCGCACAATCAAGTGCAGTATATAAGGCCTTGGCCCAAGAGGTCCTTGGTGAGGGCGCCCAAATCAGGTCGCTAGGTGCGGAAACAACTCTCCAGTGCAAGCACTTCGACGAGTTCACGACCGCAGAAGACGTCGTCGCAGCCGTCAAGGAGCAATGCGGCGTCACAATCGAGCGGGCCTCTGTGCGATTGAGGGACGGACCCTCTGGCACCCAAGTAGCCTACCTCAGGCTACTGAATGCGGATGCCAAAAGGTAACCGAGAAAGGGAAGCTGAAGATCGGCTGGTCGGTATGCCCTATTAGTATACCCCAGCCGCCTTCAGTGGACAGGTGCTATCGGTGCCTAGAATCCGGCCATAAAGCTTACGAATGCAAAGGCATAGACAGGAGCAAGCTATGTTGTCGATGCGGCGAGGAGGGGCATAAAGAGCGGGGGTGCACTAAGGCATATAAGTGCCTTATCTGCACCGCTAAGAAGCAAGCCCATAAACATGCTATGGGCGGACCTTCGTGTCCCTTCGGCGAGTTAAATAAGAAGAAGCCGTGAGAGTCACGCAGCTAAATCTTAACCATTGTGCAGCAGCCCAACAGCTGCTGTGGCAGTCGGTCTCGGAGTCGAGGACAGATGTCGCCCTCTTATCAGACCCGTACAGCATCCCTGCCGGCAACGGCAATTGGGTGTCGGACGGGTCTGGAATGGTGGCAATCTGTACAACTGGAAGGTTCCCGGTTCAAGAGGTAATACACCCCTCCGCCGAGGGTGTGGCGATTGCCAAGATCAATGGTGTGTTCTATTGCAGCTGCTACGCCCCACCAAGGTGGCCAATAGAACAGTTCTACCAGATGATCGACAGGCTCTCGTCGGACCTCGTGGGCCGGAAACCGGTAGTAATAGCGGGAGACTTCAACGCTTGGGCAGTGGAGTGGGGCAGCCGCTGTACAAATAGCAGGGGTCAAGCGCTAATGGAAGCGTTTGCGAAACTCGATACTGTGCTAGCTAATGATGGCTCCGCTAGTACATTCCGTAGAAACGGAGTGGAGGCGTGGATTGATTTGACCTTTGCCAGCCCGAGTCTGGCTCCAGGCATGGAATGGAGGGTAGACGAAGGCTACACCCATAGTGATCATTTAGCAATCCGCTTTAAGATCAACTATGGTGTGCAGCATCCGAGGGCGGGAGATCCCTGTCAGGTACGCGGGTGGAAGTCCAATCACTTCGACAGCGAAGCTTTCACCGCGGCCTTGGGACTGGAGGCCAACACCGACAGTCTAAGCGGGGATGCGCTGGTAGCTGTTCTATCACGCGCGTGCGACGCCACTATGCCGAGAAAAACACTGCCAAGAAACGGTAGATGCCCGGTATACTGGTGGAGTGCCGAGATTGCAGCTCTACGGTCAGCCTGTCTCAGAGCTAGACGTAGGATGCAAAGAGCTCGCACCGAGGATGCAAGAGAGAACCGCCGTGAAGTGTTTCGAGCTGCGAAATTAGCCCTTAACAAGGCTATTAAAAGCAGCAACAGAGCGTGTTTCGACAACCTGTGTGAGAGTGCCAACGCGAATCCGTGGGGTGACGCCAACAGGATCGTGATGGCCAAGACCAAAGGGGGCTCCTCACCCCCAGAACGGTCTCCGGACCGGTTGGCAACGATTATCGAAGTACTATTCCCGTCTCAAGCCACAAGCCCCTGGCCACCTGCACTACGAGACAGTGCGGGCACGGTCGAAATGGTGGCTCCAGTGACGAACGAAGAACTACTCGCAGTGGCTAAATCCCTAGCAATGAACAAAGCTCCAGGGCCGGATGGAGTTCCGAACAACGCTCTCAAGGCAGCGATCATAGCGAACCCGAACATGTTCAGGCTAGCTATGCAGAGATGCCTTGACGAGTGCCGTTTCCCCGATAGATGGAAAAGGCAGAAACTGGTGCTGTTGCCGAAGCCCGGGAAGCCGCCAGGCGACCCATCGGCGTACAGACCAATCTGTCTGATAGACACGACTGGCAAACTGCTTGAGAGGATCATCCTCAATAGGCTCACCCCGTACGCGGAAGGTACGGACGGTCTGTCAAGCAACCAGTTTGGCTTTCGGAAGGGTAAGTCCACAGTGGACGCTCTCAACTCAGTGATAAATACTGCCGAGATAGCGATCCAACGAAAAAGGCGAGGTATTCGATACTGTGCGTTAGTGACACTTGACGTGAAGAACGCATTCAACAGCGCAAGCTGGGATGCCATCGCGCTCTCGTTACACCAGCTTAGCCTACCGGTGGGTCTGTACCGGATCCTGGAAAGTTACTTCCAAAACCGCGTACTGCTATACGAGACCGATGCCGGTCAGAAAAGGGTTCCGATTACCGCCGGAGTCCCGCAGGGCTCGATCCTAGGCCCGGTGCTATGGAACCTCATGTATGACGGGGTTCTGAGACTGAAGTTCCCTCCTGGGGTCAAGATCGTCGGCTTTGCCGACGACGTAACCTTGGAGGTCTACGGGTAGTCAATTCCTGAGGTAGAACTAACCGCAGAACACGCGATTAGCACGGTGGAGGAATGGATGAGCGCGAGAGGCCTGGAGCTCGCTCATCATAAGACGGAGGTAGTTATCGTCAACAACCGCAAGTCGCAACAACATGCAGTTATCCATGTGGGAGAAGTCGCGATCACTTCACAGCGAAGTCTGAAGTCTCTCGGAGTCATTATAGACGACAAGCTGACCTTCGGCAGCCATGTCGACTATACGTGCAAGAGAGCGTCGACTGCTGTTGCGGCACTATCGAGAATGATGTCCAACAGCTCAAAGGTGTGCGCCAGTAGACGTAGGTTAGTGGCAGGCGTTGCCGTATCTATCCTCAGGTACGGCGGCCCGTCATGGTCAAGAGCACTGAGGGTAACCAGTTACCTACAGAAACTGGAGAGCACCTACCGCGTGATGTGCCTCAGAGTGATATCTGCCTACCGCACGGTATCACACGATGCATCCTGCGTGATAGCGAGCATGATGCCAGTCGGGCTGGTCATTCGGGAAGATGAGGAGTGCTTTGAGCTACGTGGAAATAGGGGAGCCCGCGAGCGCACCAGGGTGACCTCGGTCGCCAGATGGCAGCGTGAGTGGGACAACTCCTCGAAAGGTAGGTGGACCCACCGGCTGATACCTAGCATATCGAGCTGGGTGGGAAGACCCCATGGGGAAGTTCACTTCCACCTGACACAATTTCTGTCAGGCCATGGCTGTTTCCGTCAGTACCTCCACAGGTTCGGGCAAGCGGAGGTCCCAGCCTGTCCGGACTGCCCAGGTGTAGATGAAACTGCCGAACACATACTGTTCGTATGTCATCGGTTCGACGTCGAAAGAAGAGCAATGCTTGACGTCTGTGGCTGGGACACAACCCCGGATACCCTTATTCAGCGGATGTGTCAAACGGTGGAGAAGTGGAACGCAGTCTCGGCTGCTACCATCCAGATTGCCAGTAGGCTACAGGTAATCTGGCGAACCGAGCAACAGACGGCGGGCACGGCTAACTAGTGATTGGTTAGTTGGAGCGAGAAAGGCCAAGCGCAAAATAAGAGAGTGAATGGTCTGTTCATGCCGAGGTAGGTTGGCGCAGCGAATGGCAACCGCGTAAGGGGTAAACCCAGCCACCCCGAAGCAAGACAGAAGAGTGAGTGTATAGGCGTATAAGTGGACTGCCTCATGCCAAGACGGGAGGGTCGTAGCGTAGTATGTTGGAACTTAGCTATCGATGCCTCCTGGCGTGGCAGAGGAGTGAAAGGGTGAGCATCCAAGTCAGTCTCACACTGCATGTTAAGGGTGAGCACAAAAGTCAGCCTCACAGGTTGGTAGAGGCTAGCACAAAAGCCAGCCTAGCAAGGAATGAAAAAGGTGAGCACAAAAGTCAGCCTCGCATGGTATGTCAGAAGTGGGGCCTAAGAAAAATGTCCCACATGGAATGCCAGAGGGAGTGACAAAGGTACAATAGAGTGGCACGATTGAGAGTGAATCAGGTGATAGGGTGAGCACCCAAGTCAGCCTCACATGGATGGGTAGGGCGAGCACAAAAGTAAGCCTAGCAAGGAATGAGTAAGGTGAGCACACAAGTCAGCCTCGCATGGAACGTAAAAGGTGAGCACAAAAGTCAGCCTCATGTGGGAGTGTTTGAGAGTGAATCAAAGTGTGATTGAGAGAGCACCCAAGTAAGCCTCGCGTGAGTGAGAGTGAATGAGTACATTTAGTACAGCCATCCCCCCAGAAGTAAAACCGAGAGGTAGTTCCTGGGAGGAATGATGGCGGAGCCCAATGGAGTTTAGTCGGTATTAATGGCTGGTCACCATTCGAGTCCGACACGCCCCCAGTGCACCCCGTGTGGTAGATTGGACCCTACTGTTAGCACGTGTACTGGGCTAGGACATAAAGGTCTTCTCCATTGTAAAAAAAAAAAAAGAGGCCATACCGACTAAACTCCATTGGGCTACGCCATCTTTCCCCATGAACTACCTTCCGGCATTTCTTCTGGGGGGATGGCAGTACTTAACGTACTGACTCACTCGTGCCTGATGTTCGCACTCACTCTCACCCTACATTCCTCTGCCATGCCACAAGGTGTCAATAGCTAAAGGTACCACCAATCTACGCTGCGCTACGACCCTCCCATCTCGGCATGAGCAGACCATTCATTCATTTCTCCGCGCATAACCCATTCCGCTCTAACTAACCAATCCCAAATTAGTCATGCTCATCGCCTGCTGCTCGGCGTTCATATTCTCTGCAACCTGCAGGCAATCTGAGTGGTACCAGTCGAGACTGCGTTCCACTTCTCCACCGCTTGGCACATCCCCTGTATAAGGGTATCAGGAGTTGTGTCCCTGCCGCATACGTCAAGCATAGCTCCTCTTTCGACGTCGAATCGGGGACATACGAATAGTATGTGTTCCGCAGTTTCGTCAACACCTGGCAGTCTGGGTAGACTGGGGCCGCCGCGTGCCCAAACCTGTGGAGGTACTGTCGGAAACAGCCATGACCTGACAGGAATTGTGTCAGAAGGAAGTGACACAATTCCTGTCCTCATGGGGTCTTCCCACCCAGCTCGATATGTTAGGTATCAGCCGGTGGGTCCACCTACCTCTCAGGGAGTTATCCCATTCGCTCCCGTCTGGCGACCGAGGTCACCCTGGCACGCTCGCGGACTCCCCTATTGCCATGCAATTCAAAACACTCTTCGCCTTCCCGGATGACCAGCCCGACTGGCATCATGCCCGCTATCACGCAGGATGCATCGTGTGATACCGTGTGGTAGGCAGATATCACTCTGAGACACATCAAGCGGTAGCTGCTCTCCTGTTTGCGTTACTTCCAGTGCTCTCGCCCAGGACGGTCCACCGTATCTAAAGATAGATACGGCGACACCTGCTAGCAACCTACGTCTACTGGCGCACACCTTTGGGTATGTATGTATGTACGTGTATGTTTTCTTTAGAGAGCAGCAAAAAACTTTTCAGGAAAACCCTAGACCTAAGGGAAAATGTACAAAACCCCAATGCCTCAGGGAACGGGTTTGGGCTGCCATCACCTGACCCGCTAAAAAACATTGCTCTTGCCAAGAACCTTATTCCTTCCCGGCACTACGATACGGCATTACTTCGGGGAGGGGTTTTTATGTGCATAGCACACACTCTAATTCAACTACTTACTAGTTCGTTTCTTCCGCAGGGTTACAGCCCTACTCCTCTACACACCACCAATTCTCTACCATCCACACAGAGTGGCAAGTTCTGCATGGCAGTTGGAAAGCTGGCTGTGAATCGAGGATTAGTGCTCCTCCCCTACGAATACAGTCTGGGCGGCAAACTTCAGACTGTCTAATTCACCGAGCCCTTCGGCTCCCTTGTATCAATTAGCACCGCTACTCCCTTCTCGCACCATTCAGCGCCGTTTACTCGTTGAGCACTAGACTTGTTCGCGAACTACTCGGTCTAGTCCCCGACGATGGACTTAGCGTACTCCGACGGAGAATTCCCCGACGAGAGAAGTTCTCCCGAAACCGAGCCAACCAACCAGATGTCGAGTTCAGTTCGGTGAATCCGGTGGAGCAGGGCGTCCGGTTCGCTGATGCCCCGACGACCTGCGACTGGTGGTATTTCATCGCGGTCTACTCAGTCTAGTCCCCGGCGGTGGATCTAGCTTACGCCAACGGAGAGTTCCCCGGCGAAGGAGGCTCCCCCGAAACCGATTTTTCTTTTGTTTTAGCACCACAATTTCTTGAGCCCTTTGGCTTCCTCTCGTTCCGTTTCGCTCTACTTTCCCGATGAGCCATTCAGCTCCCGCCCTCACTTGTTCGCGAACTACTCAGTCTAGTCCCCAACAATGGATCTAGCCTATTCTCCTCCAACCGAGCGGTAGATTTCTCCTGATTCCGATGTTCGTTTTTGTGAGCCATTTAGCTCTCCGCGTCGTCCCGATCTACTCGATCTAGTCCCCGGCGCTGGATCTAGCCTACTCAATGGGCCATACAGTAGGTGCTGAGGTCTATCCGGCGATCCTGGGTGGAGCGTAACTTCCGGTTCGCCAGCGCCCCAATGACCCACTGCTAGCTCTGCGACGCGGTCTACTCGGTCTAATCTCCGGCGGTGGATCTAGCCTACTCACGAGCTACCCGGTAGGATGTCGAGGTCGGTTCAGCGATTCCGGTGAAGCTTGACGTCCGGTTCCCAGGCGCCCGGCGACCCAACTCGGTGCTACGTCTTGTACTACTCAACTGGTCCCCGGCGGTGGACCCAGTCTACACAGTTGGAGAGTTCCCCAGCGGCGGAATTTCTCTCGAAACTCGATTTGTGGCTTCTTGTTGGTCTCTTCGCCACTTCCTCTGCAGCTCGGAGAGTATGCTCGAGACCACTCTGTTGACAGTGTCCCAGGTATGTTCGTCACGGCACATCTCTTCGACGATATTGTCCACTGTCATACCAGGGCAAAGGGGTGACGAAGCATGTCCAATCCGATGCAAGTACTTCCGGAAGCATCGTGCCCGAACAAAAACTGCGTCAAATGGAAGTTCACCTCCCCATGCTTCCTATGTATCCAGGCCAATACATTTGGGATGAGTCGGTGAGGCCACCTCCCTTTCTCCGCGTTGTCCCACTCCTATTGCCATTTTGCCAACGAGTCCGCTCGAACCAGTCTCCTAGCGTTACGTGCATTTCTCCGCTGATAGCATTCCACGTCCTCCGCCAGGCTAATGCAGATGGGGATCATCCCGGCGATAACGCATACTGCCTCCGGCGATATTGTTCTGTAGGCACTCGCGACTTGTACGGCCATCAGTCGGAATGTCCTGTTTAGCTTTTCACGGTTCCGCTTGGTTTTCAGCGCAGCACTCCAGGCAGGAACCCCATATTGGAGTATCGATGACGAAACAGTAGATAGCAGACGTCTCGTGCTGCTTCTCGGACCGCCGACGTTTGGCATGATTCTCGCTATTGCATTCGTTGCCTTCGCCGACTTTTCACAGGCGTAATCGTGGTTGTTGAAGCTCAACCGGTCGTCGTTTATAACTCTCAATTGCTTCAATGCACGCTTCGATGCAATCACGTCCCCCCGACGTCGATCTGCATCCGTTGAACCGATCTGCAGTTACTGACCAACAACACCTCCGTCTTGTGGTGAGCTATTTGCAGCTTGACCCAGTTCATCCAGCTCTCGATCGCGTCTATTGTCTCCATCACCGACACCTCCACTGCTTCAAGTGTCTCAGCCATCACCGTTAGTGACACGTCGTCCGCGAAACCTACGATTTTCACTTTCCTAGGCAGCTACAGCATTAAGACCCCATCGTACATCCCGTTCCAAAGGGTTGGACCGAGAATGGAGCCATGAGGAACGCCCGCTGTGACACGCAATGGCTTCTGCCCTTCGCTCGTCTTGTACACCAGCACTCTGCTCTGAAACTAGCTCTTCAGGATCTGGCATAGATAGTCGGGAACCCTCATTCTATGCAGCGCTGCAGCGATAGCTTCCCAGCTGGCACTGTTGAACGCGTTCTTTACATCTATCGTGACCACAGCGCAGTATCGATCTCCTCTTCGCTTCTGTTTAGATGACATCTTAGCACTCTTGAGCACTATCCGAATTGCATCCACTGTCGATGCTCCTTTGCGGAAACCGAACTGCATCTTGGACAGTCCGCGCTCTCCTTCCGTGAATTTCGTCAACCTGTTAAGAATGATCCTTTCCAGGAGTTTTCCGAGTGTATCCAGCAGGCATATGGGCCTGTACGAGGTCGGATCGCCAGGTGGCTTCCCTGGCTTCGGCAGCAACACCAGCTTCTGGACCTTCCACATTTCGGGGAAGTTGCCTTCATTTAGGCACTTCTGCATCACTATTCTGAACATGTCCGGATGTGCCAGGATCGCAGCTTTCAGTACCACGTTTGGTATTCCATCTTGACCAGGGCCTTTCTTTGATTTTAGGCGCTTCGATACTTCTGCTAGCTCGTCGTTAGTCACTTGCCGATCCGTGATTATTCCTTCTTCTTCGCCGTACGGTGTCGGTGACCATATAGTTGGATCGTGCTTCGGGAAAAGCCCTCGACGATTATCTTCAGCTTGCTCGGATACATTTCGGCTGGCGTCGTCGGACCCTTCATTTTCGCCATCACGACTCGGTATGCGTCACCCCAGGGATTGGTGGCTACTTCTCGGCACAGCTCCTTGTGGCACTCTGAGTCTGATCTCCCGTTTTAAAGCGGGCCTAGCTTCCCGAAACGCTGCCTTACGCTCTTCTCTATCTGGTTCCGACCTTGCTCTTTGGACCCGCCATCTGGCTCTGAGACAAGCAGCGCGTAACGTACTAAGCGTCTCGTTCCACCAGTAAGCTGGACGCCGTTTGTTGCGTGGTTCCAGTTTTCGCGGCATTGTGGCGTCACAAGCCGCCACAATCCTTCTTGTTAGGTCAGCCGCATCCACGTTTTCGGTCTCGCCGTTTGGCCGAAGTGCCTCAACAAAGAGGTCTTTGTTGAAGGCTTTCGTCTTCCACTTTCGTTCGCCGGTCACCCTTCTCTGTACTGCCGCGGGGCTCCGTTGACCGACACGGTAGCGAATCGCCTGGTGGTCACTATGCGCATACGTTTCGCATACTCTCCAATCCATGCTCGCCGTTAATGAGGGACTACAGAATGTGACATCGATGATAGACCCCCTCCCGTCCAACCCGTTGGTTACTCTACTGCCCCATTCCACAGCCCATGCGTTGAAGTCACCACCAATGACAACCGGCTTCTGATCGATCAACTGCTCGGTTAACTGCTCCAGCATTAGGCTGAACTGCTCTGCTGTCTACCTTAGAGGAGCGTAACAGCTACATACGAAGATACCGTTGATTTTGGCTATCACGAAACCCTCGTAAGAACGTTCTACCACCTCTTGAGTGGGGAATCTATGTGTATGTGCGTATGTGTGTATGTGGTAAAAATGTCACCTCTGTTTCTCAGAGTTGGCTGGACCGATTGGCACAAACTTAGTCTCAAATCAAAGGTACAACGTTCTCATCGGCTGCTATTGATTATTTTTTTATTGATTGGAATTCTGGTTCCGGACTTACGGGTTAAAGAGTTCGGCCACACAGCAAATTCCCATATAAACTGAACTGAAAAATGCACAAAGGGAATAGTAAAGGAAAATTTAAAAATTGAATTTGTATTTTTGATACCAAATGTCTTTAAAATTCATAAAACGTTGAGATTTGATGTAACCGCAAAAAAAAATTGACCCTATCACCTGATTCACTCTCGATCGTGCCACTCTATTGTACCTCTGTCACTCCCCCTGGCATCCCATGTGAGACATTTTTATTAGGCCCCATTTCTGACATACCATGCGAGGCTGACTTGTGTGCTCACATTTTTCATTCCTTGCTAGGCTTACTTTTGTGCTAGCCTCTACCATACCATGTGAGGCTGACTTTTGTGCTCACCCTTAACATGCCGTGTGAGACTGACTTGGATGCTCACCCTTTCACTCCTCTGCCACGCCATGAGGCATCGATAGCTAAGTCCCAACATACTACGCTACGACCCTCCCGTCTTGACATGAGGCAGTCCACTTATACGCCTATACACTCGCTCTTCTGTCTTGCTTCGGGGTGGCTGGGTTTACCCCTTACGCGGTTGCCAGTCGCTGCGCCAAACCTGCCTCGGCATGAACAGACCATTCACTCCTTTTTTTGCGCTTGGCCTTTTTCGCTCCAGCTAACCAATCACTAGTTAGCCGTGCCCGTCGTCGTTGAAAATTAACAATGAAATGTTTACCTGTTCAATAATGAAAAAATAATTAGAATCGGTCAACAAACCAAACCATTGAGATATGGCCTTTTAAAGTAAACATTCCAACTTTCATTCATTTTTTTAGTTTTCACATTATATTTAACGTTTGGTAAACAACCCTATTTTCATATTTTTTCTGTGCACCATATAAATAACACCTTATGTACATTATATTTATGTTACTAAATGGTCAGGTTTTCCTTTAAAAACCGCGACACGTATAAACGATCTAAATAGTCAATGGACAAACATGGATTCACGCTTGAAGTCTGGTAGAAAACCCATCTATGACCGCATACCACATCCAAACCGTTATAAATTTCGATTCCGTCAATGAAATATTTTCAAACTTGCAGGAGATATACTTGATTACTACATCTTTCGAATGCCATGTACTAAATAAGTAAACAAAAAAAAATTGTTCGTAGAGATAGGACCAAACCCGTGGGTGTTTGCTGGTAGCCTTATGAAACGTGTCATAAAACTTCAAATTGCAATTTCTCTCGAATCCCTCGATGGATTATTTTGAAATTCACTGAGAAGATGCTTGGATACTGTATCTTTTGAATGCCGTTTGACAAATTTATGGTCATTTTTTGTTAATAACTGTTTTAGGAACACCGTGGCACAGTATCAAATGCCTCGCCTTTTTTGTTGGATCGCTATCTTGGCAGTCTTTATCACTGAGTTGATAGCGTCCACTGTGGACTTACCCTTCCGAAAGCCAAGATGGTTGCTTAACAGGCCGTCCGTACCTTCTGCGTACGGGGTTAGCCTGTTGAGAATGATCCTCTCAAGCAGTTTGCCGGTCGTGTCGATCAGACAGATTGGTCTGTACGCCGATGGGTCGCCTGGCGGCTTCCCGGGCTTCGGCAACAACACCAATTTCTGCCTTTTCCATCTATCGGGGAAACGGCACTCGTCAAGGCATCTCTGCATAGCTAGCCTGAACATGTTCGGGTTCGCTATGATCGCTGCCTTGAGAGCGTTGTTTGGAACTCCATCCGGCCCTGGAGCTTTGTTCATTGCTAGGGATTTAGCCACTGCGAGTAGTTCCTCATTCATCACTGGAGCCACCGTTGCCGTGCCCGAACTGTCTCGTAATGCAGGTGGCTAGGGGCTTGTGGCTTGAGACGGGAAGAGTACTTCGATAATCGTCGCCAACCGGTCCGGAGACCGTTCTGGGGGTGAAGAGCCCCCTTTGGTCTCCGCCATCACAATCCTGTAGGCGTCACTCCACGGATTCGCGTTGGCATCGGGCATCTGCCGTTTCTAGACAGGGTTTTTCTCGGCATAGTGGCGTCGCACGCGCGTGGTAGAATAGCCACCAGCGCATCCTCGCTTAGACTATCGGTGTTGGCCTCCAGCCCCAGGGCCGCAATGAAAGCTTCGCTGTCGAAGTGATTGGACTTCCACCCGCGTACCTGACAGGGTTCTCCCGCCCTCAGATGCTGCACGCCATAGTTGATCCTACAGCGGATTGCTAAATGATCGCTATGGGTGTAGCCTTCGTCTACCCTCCATTCCATGCCTGGAACCAGACTCGGGCTGGCAAATGTTACGTGAATCCACGCCTCCACCCCGTTTCTACGGAATGTACTAGCGGAGCCATTGTTAGCTAGCACAGTATCGAGTTTCGTAAGCGCCTCCATTAGAGCTTGGCCCCTGCTATTTGTACAGCGGCTGCCCCACTCCACTGCCCAAGCGTTAAAGTCTCCCGCTATGACTACCAGTTTCCGGCCCACTAGGTCTTTTTTTACAATGGAGAAGACCTTTATGTCCTAGCCCAGTACACGTGCTATTGGTAGGTGTCCAAGCTACCGCACGAGGTGTACTGGGGGCGTGTCGGGCACGAATGGTGACGCTGCCAGTAATACCGACTAAACTCCATTGGGCTCCGCCATCGCCCCCCCCCAGGAACTACCTCTCGGTATTACTTCTGGGGGGATGGCTGTACTTAATGTTCTCATTCACTCTCACTCACGCGTTCATACGTCCTGTATGAGGCTTACTTGGGTGCTCTCTCTATCGCACCTTGATTCACTCTCAAACACTCCACATGAGGCTGACTTTTGTGCTCACCTATTTCGTTCCTTGCGAGGCTGACTTGTGTGCTCACCTTACTCATTCCTTGCTAGGCTTACTTTTGTGCTCGCCTCACCCATACCATGTGAGGCTGACTTGAGTGCTCACCCTATCACCTGGTTCACTCTCAATCGTGCCACTCTATTATACCTCTGTCACTCCCCCTGGCATCCCATGTTGGACATTTTTTTTTCTTAGGCCCCACTTCTGACATACCATGCGAGTCTGACTTGTGTGCTCACCTTTTTCGTTCCTTGCTAGGCTTACTTTTGTGCTAGCCTCTACCATACCATGTGAGGCTGACTTTTGTGCTCACCCTTAACATACCGTGTGAGACTGACTTGGATGCTCAGGTCTGTCGAGACCCTGTCGATCATCTGGTTGAACTGTTCTATGGGCCACCTTGGTGGAGCGTAGCAGCTGCAATAGAACACACCATTGATCTTGGCAATCGCAACACGCTCGGCGGAGGAGTGTATTAACTCTTGAACTGGGAACCGTCCTGTTGTACAGATTGCCACCATTCCAAACCCGTCCGACACCCAATTGCCGTTGCCGACAGGAATGTTGTACTGGTCTGATAGGAAGGCGACATCTGTCCTCGACTCCGAGACAGACTTCCACAGCAGCTGTTGGGCTGCTGCACAATGGTTAAGATTTAGCTGTGTAACGTTCACGGCTTCTTCTTATTTGCCTCACCGAAGGTCCGCCCTTAGCATGATTACGGGCTTGCTTCTTAGCGGTGCAGATAAGGCATTTATGCGCCTTAGTGCAGCCCCGCTCCTTATGCCTCTCCTCGCCGCAGCGACGGCATAGTTTGCTCCTGTCTGTGCCCTTACACTCGTAGGACTTATGGCCGGACTCAAGGCACCGATAGCACCTATCCACTGAAGGCGGCTGGGGTATGCTAATTGGGCATCTTCAGTTTACCTTTCTCGGTAACCTTTTTGGCATCCGACTTCAGTAGCCTGAGGTAGGCTACTTGGGTATCGGAGGGTCCCCCGCTAAAACGAACAGAGGCCCGCTCGATTGTCACGTCGCATTGCTCGTTGACGGCTGCGACGACATCGTCTGCGGTCGTGAACTCGTCCAGATGCTTGCACTGAAGAGTGATTTCCGCTCCTATCGACCTGACCTGGGCGCCTTCACCAAGGACCTCTTGGGCCAAGGCCTTATACACCGCACTAGATTGTGCGCCTCGCTTCAGCACCAGAAGCATTTCTCCTGTGTTGGTGCGTCTCACGCTGCGCACGTCTTGCCCGAGGGCTGAGAGGCTTTCGGCCGCCCTCATCGACTTTAGGACGTCGGCATATTTGTCCTTGTCGGTTTTAATCACAAGGCCTCGCCTCTGTCCTTGGCCTTCTTCGCGGGCCGCGGTACATCCGGTGTCGGTGCCGGCTTCTTCTTGGTCACCAGCGTCCAGGGGTTTACGCCCCCCTACCCCGGTTGCACCGAGTTGCTGGTACCTTCTCTCTGCCCAGCGGGGGTATTCTCGCCCCGGTTTACTTTGACCAAACGGCGTTTGGCCGTGACGGTTACACGCCGTGTGGTGTTGCTTTTTTCACCCTCGCCTGGTGACCTCCTAGGGCGCTTAGCGTTCGACGCCGTCTTGCGATTGCCCTTGCCTGTGCCCTTCGAGGGGAGCTCAGCCGCCGCTTCGAGCGACATGACTGCTGCATGGAAGGGGAAGGGGAAGGCCCCTGTCTGGGTACCTATATCGGCTTTCTCTCTTCCCTCCCTCTTGGAGGCCACTGTTTGGGTTCCTTTGTCGGACTTCTCCCGACATTCCACCCTCTTGGCGTAAGCTTGCTGTTCCTGTCTTGCGACACGAACAGCCTTCCGGAGCATCAGAAGGCTCTATTTCAGCTCCTTGATAATATTTTGTTTCGCGCTAGTGAACTCGATTATTGCATCGAGCTGTTCCACCACTTTGCGCATCGCAGATAGTGGCCCGTCCAGCGCGTTGGTAGGGCTATTTTCTACCACTGCTGGGAGGTCACTGGTGCCATCAGATACAACACTCGTCGCTCCACTACTCTCCCCACGGGGGGAGACCTCGCCAAACCACCTCTAGCAAAGGGGATCTACCACTGCTGGGGGGTCACTGGTGCCATCAGATACAACACTCGTCGCTCCACTACTCTCCCCACGGGGGGAGACCTCGCCAAACCACCTCTAGCAAAGGGGTTCGGCACCTCCGTTTGATTATTGTTTTTACTTTTATTCACTTCATTCATGTTGATACCCACGAGTTGCGCGAGAAAGAAAGGTCCGCCACGCCAGAGCTCCACAGTAACGTGGTAAGGGACGCTTACTGTGGGGGTTGCCCAGGTACCCCACAGGCTCCGTTAACGATCGAGCATCTTTTCACCCCCTCGATCACCTATTTTGCTTTACGTGGTGACCGCGGCCCAGATCATCACAACCATCCTACTTTACCAGGGCTTTGGACCTGTAGCTCTGGTTCTCAATAGTTCCAGGTACGTATGTTATTACAGACATGCTACTATTGAGATCCGTCATTCGCTAGCGGAGCTAATGTATGTATATATGTGTGTGTGCGTATGTGTATATGTGCATGTGGAAAAAGTCACCTCTGTTTCTCAGAGATGGCTGGAGCGATTTGCACAAACTTAGTCTCAAATGAAAGGAACAACCTTCATATCGGCTGCTATTGAATTTTTTATCGATTCGACTTCTGTTTCCGGAATTACTGGTTGAAGAGTGCGGCCAGAAAGCAAATTCCCATATAAACTGAACTGAAAAATGCTCAAAGGGGGGAATAATAGAACATTTCAAAATCGAATTTGTATTTTTGATGCCTGATGTCTTTAAAATGCATGAAACGTTGAGATTTTTGCCTTTCTATATGAAAAGTTATACAATCACTCTGAAAATCATCAACCTTATCCCGGCCCGGAAGGATTTGTGTCATATACCATTCGACTCAGATCGTCGAGATTGGAAAATGTCTGTGTGTGTGCGTATGTGTGTATGTGTATGTGGAAAAATTTTTTACCTCTTTCTCAGAGGTGGCTGGACCGATTAGCACTAATCTAGTCTCAAATGAAAGGTACAATCATACCATCGGCTGCTATGGAATATTTTAATGATTGGACCCATATAAACTGAACTGCAAATTCTTAAAAGGGGGTAGTAAAGGCACAGCAGAAGATGTTCCCTCCTGGGGTTCATCACAGTCGCCTTCGTCAGTAGACAAGTTGGTATAGATGTTCGTAGAGACAGGTGGCGTAGCTATCTTAAGCATTTCTGCAAAAGATCGCTTAGAGCGTCCTTGAAAGGAACGTTTACGATTCTCCTCGCCCTGTTTGTACGCGGGACATGAAGGGAGATCATGTGGGTTTCCCCCACAGTAGAGACACTTTTCGACATCTTTTCCACAGGAATCATCCGCATGATTCCCACCGCATTTCCCACAACGGGTTTTATTGCTACAATGGGAGGCTGTGTATCCCAATTGTTTACAATTAGTACAGTTCATGACCCGCGGCACAAAGAGGCGAACAGGTAGACGAATCTTGTCAAAGAGAAGATAGTTAGGTAGAGCAGAACGGGCGAAGGTCACCCTATAAGAGTCTGAGTTGACGTATATTTTCTTGCCGTCAGCTTCAACTGATGCTGAATGCAAACGTTTGCATTCCAGTATCTTCACTGGCTTAAGCATGGGGTCTTTGAAACAGCCAGTCCCATATTTTAGCAGATCCTCGCAACTCAGACTCGAATCGGAAACGACCCCGCTGACTTCAACCCTGCTAGCTAGAATATACACCCTGTACTCCCTCGTAAAGGGCCCGTAGCCAGCAATATCGTTTGCCTGAGTTAAACTGTTAACAACCACCCGAAGCTTATCAGAGCGAATTCTCGATATTTCTGTCACGGCCGAATAGCGATCCGTCAGAGCTAGAGAAATCTGCAACAGATTCAAACACGAAAATCACGAATGGCCCGGTGGCCGAGCTTGGATATTCTTTGAGCCGGGGAGCCGATTTTGTTTCGACGTCCATCTTACCTTGAGATGAATTGCCGTCAGGGGAAGTCATTTTTGCACGGGCCTATTGCCCGGTGCACGTTGGTAAGAGAACCAAGAAGGGGAAATGTAAACTAATACTTAACTTGTGTATGTATCGGTACCTGGACGGCTTACTAGAAGAACGCTGCTTAACTGGTCACTAACTGGCTAACGGTAATCAGAAACAGAAACACAAAAGTAGGGAAAAAACATTGAAACCTCGACGAGGCGGGGAGTGCGCAAAATAACCTTGAATGCAGATAAGCACTATTTTTTGTCGCTATAGAATGTACGGACTGGTAATTAAAGACTTCTGTCTCGACTGAACGCTCAACAACGAATGCCATCTGTCTTTAAAATGCATGAAATATTGAGATTTGATGCAAACTTGAAAACAAATTTTTTTGACGAAAATTAACTTTTTGGACTTCACATTTTTGCCTTTCTCATATAGAAAGGTTATGCAATCACTCTGAAAATCGTCAACCTAATCACGGCCCGGAGGGCTGTGTGTCATAAACCATTAAACTCAGTTCGTCAAGATCGGAAAATGTCTGCGTGTATGTATGTATGTGTGTGTATGTGTTTGTGCGTATGTGTGTATGAGTATATGTGCATGTGGAAAAAAGTCACCTCTGTTTCTCAGAGATGACTGGACCGATTTGCACAAACTTAGTCTCAAATGAAAGGAACAACCTTCCCATCGGCTGCCATTGAATTTTTCATTGATTGGATTTCTGTGTCCGGTATTACGGGTTGAAGAGTGCGGCCATAAAGCAAATTCCCATGTAAACTGAACTGAAAAATGCTCAAAGGGGAGAGTAATAGAAAATTTCAAAATCGAATTTGTATTTTTGATGCCAGATGTCTATAAAATGCATGAAACGTTGAGATTTGATGAAAATTGACTTTTTGGACTCCACATTTTTGCCTTTCTATATGAAAAGTTATACAATCACTCTGAAAATCATCAACCTTACCCGGCCTGGAAGGCTGTGTGTCATATACCATTTGACTCAGTTCGTCGAGATCGGAAAATGTCTGCGTACGTGTGCCTATGTGTGTATGTGTGTATGTGGAAAAAATGTCACATCTGTTTCTCAGAGATGGCTGGACCAATTGGCACAAATCTAGTCTCAAATGAAAGGTACAATCTTCCCATCGGCTGCTATTGAATATTTTATTGATTGGACCCATATAAACTGAACTGCAAATTCTTAAAAGGAGGAGTGAAGGAATATTTCGAAATAGAATTTGTATTTTGGATGCCAAATGTCTTTAAAATGCATAAAACGTTGAGATTGCAGTGCAATCTCGAAAAAAAATTGGCGAAAATTAACTTTTTTGACTACCAAATTTTTGCCTTTCTCTTGGTTAGATAACATAGTTTTCACTAAAGAGATTAGAATGGTAGGAGGACGCTATGTTCCGTTTGGAGTTTCAATTCAGCTGTAGAAGCTTATAGCTGAGTTCGGATGCCGGACGGAACATGTTGTTTCTTTGTTTTTCTAATCTCTTTAGATCTCACAAGTCTCCTATAGCATATCTCCACGCGAGTCTAAGTCTATTCATGACATTTGGTCCTTAGACTGGCGACGATTGGGTGCTAACTAGAGAAGGGGCAAATGAATCTTAAGTTTAATAAAAGTTGTAATTTCGAGGGAGAAACCAATTTTGAAAATGGCAAAATTTTTCAGTGAAAAATAGCAATTTTTATTTCAAATGAGTAAAAAACTCTTAAATGAAAAATTGTCTCGAAGACTCAACGTAAGGGTTAGGTTCTTGTATGAATGTGTATGCAAAGTTTGAAATAAATCGATTAAGTAATTTTTAAATACAATTAAAACCGCAAATCGTGTTTTCTTCAGAAACATTCCACAAAAAGCTTCGTCGTCGAGCCGCTTGTCGATATTTTTGCATATAAAAATAATGTTATTGAAATGATACATTATAATGTACAAAAGATTTGATCAATTCGCTTCACCCAAATTTTAACTCTTAACGCCTTATAAATATACATTTTCCCGTTTCATCTCAAACATTTTTCAAAGTACTAAACCGAATCACTAAACCGATCAAAAGAGTCGATTTAGTTTAGTGAGTGAACCGGGCATGATTAACTGCTTTCTGCCGATAGTAGCAGAATGAGAGGGTGCGAATAGATCTAATCAAGTCAACACTACCGTAAAAACGAATAGCTGATCGAAGATTAGCCGCAACAAGGTTTTAGTTTGTTTGTTTGTTTATTTGGGCTTTAACCCCAAGGGTCATTCGCCTTAATGAATTAAATGGATATATGTTTACATTGCATTTAACAAAAGTGGGTAAATTATCGTTCGATTGATAAATCTCCTTTTTTAATTTCAAAGTCTCTGTAGTTGTGTTGTTTCTTGCGCTGGACCAATGAGAATTACAGTTGTGTTAGTATTTGAAGCGTAGGTCTACGATGAATTTTCGGCCCCCAAAAAATTAGGCGAAGGAGCTTCACATGTTGTTTGAAGGGCTTGGTACTGGACTTCTACACAGCATCGAAGATATTGGCGTCCTTGAGGAAAAGCAGTAGAACTTCTTCTTGCGTCGAGTCGTTTGATAGGGCGTCTCTGATAGACGTGGGTATATTATAGAAGCGACGCAAATCAGCAAATTCCAGGCAGTTGGTCAGAAGGTGTTCAACGGTGAGCCTAGTGTTGCAGGAGCTGCATACTGGTGGATCCGCTCTGGAAACTGTATGCGGATGAGTGACTCTGGTGTGCCCCACACGCAGCCTAGAGAGCACCTTCTGCTCAGTTTGGTTCTGGCGGTCCGTCCATTTGTCAATGGATCCTTTAATTTTCTGGAGATAGCCGGTAGAAGATCTCCAATGGTTGGTAAAATGCTGAACAATGCAATGGTGAAAAGCCTTGACAATGTCCTCTTTCGGTACCTTCTTGGTAAAGGATGTGGGCGAGGTTCTACCGAGAGAGGCCAACCGATCGGCGTCTAAGTTTCCCTGGATCCCGCTGTGCCCCGGATCCCAACAGATGGTGGTCAGTGGGTCATAGGTTGCTTCGATGGCTTGTACAAACGGGTGTCGTGACTCCCCTGTTCGAAGTGCTGATAGCACTGATAAAGAGTCTGTTAATATCACTGTCGGAAGATTCTCTTGCTCCTGCGTATGGCCAGAAGGATTGCAGCTGCCTCTGCCGAGAAAACGGAGCAGGTGGCTGGAAGGCGGCGTGAGAGACCGGCTCCAATGCCACTAACTCCTATCCCTACACCCTGGTAAGTCTTGGATCCGTCTGTATAGAGCTTTGCGTGGTTTGCGTATCTTCTTTCAATCACTTCAAGAAATTTCGTTTGTGCAACACTTGGAGCTGCGCTCGCCCCCACTGATCTAGGGAGGCTGATGTCCAGGTTTGGGCCACGTGCACTCCATGGACGATGCCACACTCTGACTAGACCCGCTAGCGGTGGAAGAGGTGTTTGCGTATATTCCATGTGGATTTGTTTGGCTGTGTCAAGTGTCAGGCAATCTCCTCCGTAGGTTCTTTCCAGGAATCCGAGGGCTCGCCTCAGAGTGACTAGTGCTGTCGCCCATCTGCAGGGCAAGACTCCGGCTTCAACACATGCACTATTTGCTGGTGTGCTGGGGAGTAGGTTGGAGGCAGTGCGCACTGCTCCATGGTAAAGTGGGGCAAGGGTGTTGATCAGACCTTCGAGATTTTGGCATGTTAGCTCAATACCATAGAACAAGCGGCTGGGAATTAGGGCTTGGATGATGTAGAGGGCAGTATTGCGGTTGTTCCTCGGGTGTCGGGAGCAGATGGTGCGAACAAGCCTTTTCCGACTGCCACAGTCCCGTTTTAGTTGCCGAAAGTGCGTAAGGAGTGTGAGCTTCCTATCAACTGTTACACCAAGTATTTTCGGTTCCTTCTTAAAGGGTATTAGGAAGCCGTTGAGTTTTATTGGTCTGCCAGTTGCCACGTGATTATATGGACAACAGTGAGCAGTAACACATTTGCTGGTGGAGATCCGGAAACCTACCGAAGATGCCCATTTTCCGATGGCGTTTACAGCCGCTTGCAACTTGATTTTGTTGCGGTTTCTGGATTCACCAACGACGACTAGTATGATGTCATCAGCATAAATGAAAATGAAAATCCCCTTCGGAAGATGGGCAAATACAGACTGAATGCTGACGAGAAACAAGGTCACAGCCAGTACAGATCCCTGAGGGACTCCATTTTCTTCGCAAAAAACGTCGGATTGGCTACCACCAATGCCGACACGAAATCGCCGGTTGAGTAGATAGCGTTGAAGAAACTGCCCTAGATTGCCCCGGATTCCCCACTGTTGAAGTTGTCTAAGAACTCTGTGGCGCCACACGGTATTATAGGCCTTCTCCAAGTCCAGAACGGCGATGTCCGTATGCATTCCATCAGCGACGGCCTGCCCGACTATTTCCCGGAAAGACCCAAGGTAAACACCGGTTCCAAGGCCTTTACGGTAAGCGAATTGACGACGGTCAAGGCGATTTTCTGATTCAAGTAGGGTAATGAGTCTTCTGTTGACCATTCTTTCCATGACTTTTCCGGTACACGGCAACAGACTTATTGGTCGAAAGTCGTTCGGCGTTCTCTTGCCTTGATTCTTTTTGGGAAGTGGTATGATGAGGGCGGTACTCCAGGACTCTGGGAAAGACCCGCCTTCCCAGATCCTGTTGTAACTGGCCAGCAGTGCCCTTTTACCCTCTGGAGGCAGATGTTTCAAGAGAGGATATCCGATGTTATCTATACCGGTGGCTTTTCCTTTTCCTTGGTTGAGTGCTGCTGTGAGTTCCATTCCCGTGAATAACTGATTGTACTCGGGGCCGTTGTCAGGTGGAAAAACGATTGGAGATAGTTCAGCTTGTTGTTTCCTCCTGAGGAAGGCTTGCGAAAAAGATGTATTGGCCGATAGAGAGGAGAAGTAGCGGCCTAATTCATTGGCAATCTCGATTGGTTGGGTGGTTGTGATGCCGTCGATTTCGAGCGAGTATCCAAAATGCCTCCTTTTCCCGCTTAATGCATTGATTTTTCTCCATAGTTCGCTGGTTGGTGAGTCAGTATGGATCCCGTCAAGAAATTCGTTCCAACTGGCTTCTTTGGCGTCGGTGATGGTTTTTCTGACAGTGTTACGAAGTTGGCGGTAGTTGCTGGCTCGTGCTTCCCAGAGAGGGTGATTGATGGGTGTCCTTCGAAGGGTTCGGAGTGCCTTCCTGCGTTCGCGAATTAGTTGGGCTACTTCTGGGTTCCACCAATGTACCGCCCTTTTGGGGGATGCTCCACTTGTCCGAGAAATGCACGGTTTTGCCGCTTGGATGATGAGGTTGCCGATTTCATCTGGTGAGTACATCCGGTCCGGTCCGGTTCGATTCGATCAGCTAGGTTTGACTCGTACTCCTCCCAGTCAGCGTTGTTATAAAGCCAGCGTTTACGTCTGGTTGTCGTCGGAGGTATTCGGTCGTAGGAAATGTGAATCGGGTAGTGGTCACTTCCTCTCTGGTCATGAAGTACGGTCCACAAAAGCTTCTTTGCGATGGAACGAGAGCAGATGGTGAGGTCGAGTGAGGACATGGCTCGTCCCCGGAGGAAGGTGGTGGCTCCGTCATTAAGTATTATGAGGTCATTTTTCTCTACTGTTTGAAGGATGTAGTTGCCGCGGCGGTTGCATCGAATAGAGCCCCATGCGGTGTTATGGGCGTTCATGTCACCCATAATCAGGACTGGAGTTGGGAGTTGATCGATGAGTTGGTTCAATTTTACTCCGACTTGGTTCTTCCCCTGGGGGAGGTAGATTGAGACCACTGTGCACGCGAACGGGTAGTTGATTCTCCGGGCAACTGCTATCAGCTCCGTCTTGATTGCTACCGGTACTGATGGTACATCTGTTCGAATAGCTAAACCGATCGTTTGATGAATGTTGGCTCCGGACGAGGCCACCCAGGAATAACGGTTGCTGAGCCAGGGAGTCGGATCAGTCTTTCTCCGGATGTGGGTTTCCTGCAAGGCTAGACAGATAGGGTTTGTCTGGGCGATGGTCCTCTGCAGATCTCCGAGGTTGTTTCTTAGACTGTTAATATTCCACTGTATTGCTAGTGTGTATTGGTGCGTGTGGTAACTGGGTTCCGGGGAATTGACATTGGGGCGGTTGCTACTGGTGGATGGCCTTCCGTTGGAGAGCCAGCCGATACTGGCAGTAGATTCCTCTGCGGGGGAATTGATTGCCGGTGGTATTTCTGCAGTGGTCTTTCGTGCGTCCCTGCCCAAGGTCTGTCCGGAGGGAGAGGCGTTTTGCCTTGTCGATTGCTTTTTCCGGATTTGATGTGAGATGTTAAAGTTTCTGCTGTGGGCGTTGCGACCTTTTTCCGGAGGGGAGTCGGGCCCCCCGTACCGGCAGCCGCCTGGAGCTCGTCGACATCAGTCGGGACATCCCAGGACAGGGCCAGTGCAGGGAAATAGGCATTTTCCTCAAAGGTCCTACTTCTGGGTTCTGGACTGGTGCCTGTGTGGGGTGTTGTAGACCTTTGCCGTTTTCTGGGTGGTGGTAGGTTGGCAAGTCGTGCTTCCGGTGAAGACAGATGGTATGGTGGGCGGCCCACTTTGCTGTTTTTTGCTGCCTCTCCTCGGGAACTTCTGTTTCGGAATCTTGTTGGGTACCACGAACATCCAGCTATCGGGCTAAGGGCTTGTGCCTGGTCGGTTTGAAGTCTGTGGTCGGTGCGACCAGGCGGTCGTCCTCTGGGGCTTCCAGCTGGAGGCCTGCCGGGAGGCTCCGGGTCGCCAAGAGATGTGTTCGGAGTTGCGCAGGACTGACATGGTGTTGAGGGAAATACAGTCAACGTCTTTGTTGCCGGAGAGTCCGGCGTTATTTGTTTTACATATTCTAGGCGGGTGGTCTGCCTACACAGTGTCCCATCGTTAGGCGGGGCAGCGGAGACGGCCGGCTAATCCGCCGTACGTTGGTTGATGCGTTTGTGGTTTTTTGTTGTGGCTGTAGAACAAGGGAGCAGGATGGTCCCGCACCGACAGCCGCCGGGGGCTCATCGGTGTGGACCGGTACTTCCCCGGACAGGGTCGATGCGGGTGAGATGGCTAATGGTATGGTGCCCAATAGGTCTCCTGGTTTGTCTTGTGTTTTTTTGTTGTACTCTGTTCTCTGTTGGTTCATCATTTAGTTTTTCCGGTGCTGTGGTTGTTGTTACTGGTGTGTGCTGTTGTTGTTGTGTAGTTGTTGCTTTTTGTTGAAATTGTTTCTGTCTATTCGGAGATGTCAATCGAAGTGGCGCCGTCCTGGCTAGTTTCCCACTGGGAGGTGGAAAAGTGGTCGGTGGGGTTTAGTTTTAAGGTGGTTGCTTCATCCGGTGCGATGTTCTGGGTTCTGGTTTTGTTTTCCTTCGTTAGTGGACTTCGGGATTTGTCCTGATTTTCTATTTCGCGCTCTTTCTTATTTCGGTTTCGGCTTTTTCTTCTGTTCTCGAATTCTTGTTGGGTTGTGCTTGTGGTGAATATCAGATTTCCTTCCACTAGTGAAGCAACTTGATCCTTGTTTAACTTCTTGACCGGGATCGTTGAGACTGGCTTTGGTCGGGTGGTATCTGTGGGTGTCTGCAGTGCTATTTGTCTTTGTAGATCCGAGAAAGCGAGTCGCAGAGCAGCCATCTCATTGCGAAGATCTTTGTTTAAAATTTTGGCGTCAAGCAGTTCCTCTTTTAACTTGGAAATTTCGACATCCTTGCTGTCGCTTGATAGCTGATTGGCGGTTCGCTCCCTGAGCTGCGCTAGCTCCTCTCGAAGCAGGCGGATTGTTCTTTCCTTCTCATCAGATCCTGGCGTTAGTCTGCCTTTTAGGGTAGATGCGTATGATGTGTTTGGTGTTGTTTGCTTGACCAGTGCTCTGGCCTCAATGAATGTCAGATTATTGTCGGTTTTGAGTCTTATCACTTCGGTTTCCTTTAGGAAGGTCGGGCAGCTTCTATCACGGGCCGAGTGATTGCCTTTACAGTTAACGCATTCGCTCACCTCGCGACATGGGGCTTCTTTGCTGGTTTGGTGGTCTTTCCCGCAATTTAAGCATATTTCCTTCTGGTCGCAAGTTCTGCTTCCGTGTCCAAATTTACCACATCGGAAGCATTGCATGGGAGAGGCATAATATTTCCGAACATGGACTCTTACTAGACCGAGGAAAATAAATTCCGGCAGGTGCGAACCAGCGAAAGACAATACCAGTAACGGGGTGTTTGTTGACGTGCCGTTTACCAATTTGGTAATTCTCCTGACCTCGATGACGTTTTGTTCCTTCAATGCATTAAAGATTTCTTCCGTAGGAAGGTTCTTTGTGTCCAGGTCGTGAATAATGCCCTGCACTTTGTTTAGATGAGGATGGGGTATCACTTCCACATTTGTCCCGTTTGACAGTTGATTTATTTTGAGCAATTTTTCGTACACTTTCTTCGACGATGTACGCAGCACATACTGGGTACCTTTGGCCTCCTTCGACGCTTTTATTTATTTAGTTGGCTCCATCCCGATCGCTTCTTTAAGGTATAGGTGAACCAAGAAGGGATTAGTGGGTAGACTTTGGCTGTTTCCTTCTCCATCCTTAGTCGCACGCAGAAGTAGCGTTCGCTGGTCTATCTGGTCTCCTGAGTTTAGAAATGGCGGTAGTAAGTGACTCAAAGGCAGCACCCCACTAGGGGGTGGCGAGTCGACATCCATCTGCAAATGATTGTCGAGGCGGAAAAATTCTTTCAACTTTCGGAATGTCTAAAAGACTATACCGATGGTTGCTTTCCCGTATATGGTTCTGTGGACGCGCTCTGTATTGTGTGCAACTATTAACTTGTATACAATCTTGCAGAGCGTTCTGCAAGGCAGTATCTCTATCGATGCTCTATTGGTGTGATTGTTATCAACGAACGGCCGGGTGCATGTACTTTAATATGGCACTTTTGGAAAAAACAACAAAGTTCACCTGCCAGAAGACCACCATACAAGGTGGTCCGCGCCCCGCACAGGGAGTCGACGGCCCGTTATGCGGTGACGCGCTCACTTTCCTACTGATCTACCTCTTAGACTGAATATTCCTTACACTGGCGATAGGGAAAGCACAGCAGGGTGGCTGAAACCGAGCTGAAAAACAAATAACGATGCGGGGCTTTGACCGATTCGTACTGTTCACAGCGAGTGTTCAGATCGAACTGGACAAGGTTTTAATCTGACTAGTATCGATAATCGCGGGTCAATACGTACTGAAAATTCTCTGCGTCTGTTTTTATGTTTTTACGTTTATTTAATTTCAAGTTCCGTTATTGCGAACCAGACCGTGTATCAGGTTAATAATCCTTTGTATTTCTCTTCAATGGTCCTTATCGCTCGTATACGTGTATTTTACAAATCATCCAATATGTAAAATAGGAAATACTTACACCTCGCGCTATCATAACTCTTTGTCTGTATAACGTGTTAACACTCGGTCGTTTTCAAACTATTAAATATATCGTGGAGAAGGAACAATAAAATCCGTCTAAATACTGCTGCAATAGATAGTGATCCCATTAAGCAGATAAGATTAACTTTTCTAGGCAGTACCCCCACGGTCGGCCGTGTGGAGTTCAAATTGCTTTTGATTTGAAAACATAGGATACTCTCGGTAGCCGGCTACCCAGAGTTTAATAAGAACCAAAAATTAAACAAGATCTTTTCTTTTTCGAGCGACTCAAAATGTACTCGAAGACTAACTAAACAACTACCTAATAAACTATGCTTTACAGGTCGCATCGCTTGCTTGGAGCAAATTCTAGATCTTAACCCTTCCAAACTACCAACTCCGCGACAAATATGGAAGAGTCTGATGAATCGTCTACCTTCCGCATCAACCTTATCATTTATCCTTCCCCGTGAACGATGGAGATGGGGGCGGCCCGCTATGATGACTATCATGCTGTTGAGGTTTTAATATGGGTCGGATTGGTATGAATTCCTACTTACCACTTCCTAAGCAACTCTTATTAGATAATCAGCAGGCAAACATGATGAAGTCAGTGTGCAATCCGCCAAAATCATCGTCATAACTCAACGCAACGCAAAACTACGTTTTTTGCCTTTCTCATTAGAAAGGTTATGCAATCACTCTAAAAATCGTCAACCTAATCCCGGGCCGGAGGGCTGTGTGTCATATACCATTCGACTCTATTCGTCGAGATCGTAAAATGTCTGTGTGTGTTTTTATAGTAAGGTTTAAAAAGCTTCAAAAGCCAGGTTCGCAGTGTATTGGCTCTGTGTGGGACTCACGACTCACGTTCGTGCCTAATCACTAAAAACAATCCTTTCTTTTTACGCCCTTTTTCCCCACGAAACTATGACGACATATTACTTGGTGGAGGGATCGTTGTGCTTTCGTTGCACCTCTTTCTTCTGCTCTATCTCGGAGCTTCACTTGGTTCATGGAGTGGCTTTACCTGTGAGCTTTGATTCAACTTTCGACTCTTCTCACACTTCTTGTCTTCAGCTATTACGTCACCGTTTAGCTCTTGCCCCCTGAGCCGTTTAGGTGCTGATTAGAGCTTCCATTTCCCGACGGTTTTCAGCTTCCCGGGATTCGGGAAATAAATAATAAATTTCCCGGGAAATCCCGGGATCCCGGGAATACAGAAGAAAAATAAAAGGAGAATGATTTTCTTAAGAAAAACAGAATAAATTGAAAAGTTTTCAAACCCGTTTGATTGCATGTATATCTGTCCTAAAAGCAGTTGTCAGAAAAAGGCGATTTGGTGTCCTACACATCATTCAATCATATGATAACTCGTCAATAAGTTTACGCAACATCAACTTCTTTTGATTTTTCTTGGCTATATGTATAACCTAAATTTTGGTAATCACGGATACGATTGGGACGATATACTAAACGCAGCTGCTGGAGTTACTGTCCAAAATTGCAATTCGTTGTTCTGATACGATGGGTCAATTCAATGTAAAGCACCTTCTTTGGTAATCCTGAATGAAAAGATTAAGCTGCTTCAGGGTATTGTGCAGTTATTTTCGATCAAATGAGAAAATGTGATATATGGAATCCATTTCTGTCGCAGTAGGATGAGCATCATTCCGAATTAAGTGTGAATCAAAATCAAGCAGATAATGGACGACCTGTGCAGCGATGGATGAAGCCTACAATCAATTTCCTGTTATGGGCGAGTATCTGGATTGCTTGATCTTATCCCTTCAAAAATCCTGCCTGCATCCTTGAAAGCGACATTGAAATAGGTTGGATGCGCATGATATTGGACAGCTACAGCGTTATGTCTTTTTTCATACATCCAAAAATCTACAGATATTACGGTTACGGTATAACAAATAAGACGAAATATGTATTCGATGATCCGATCAAATATTTCTGCAGACGTTCTAGAAACGTTCTTTATTTTAAATAGCGTTTGCGTTAAGCATGATATCACTACAAACCACCCCAAGTTTTGAAACAAACACTCATCGAATTTTTAAGAAATTACCGCCATTTCAATTACTAATTTGATTGCATTCATTCAAGATCTTTCATTCAAGATCTAACTATTAAAATAATCTATGAAAAGAACTGTTAAAAAATCTGATCAATCGACTCACCGGTTGCAGAGATATCGTGCGCATCACTAACGCTACTGTAAGGAAATGCTTCGGTACAACGGCCGGCAAATTAATCCATTTTGCATGAAAATATCAACATTTTTAGTAGCATTTTGAGTAAGGCTTGGACTATATACCTAAGAATCATGAAATCAGCGAGCCTAAAGATATATAGTCCAAAGATCTGCAAATCAGTTGGAAAATCATCTGAATTCACTGCTCACTCCAAATGTTTGCCGATAAAGATATTTCCTACAGAATTTCTTTCGCAGAACCTAAGCCTTTTGAAATAAATTAAAAATCTTTTTTCCCGGGATTCCCGAATCCCGGGAATGAGAAAACACAATTTCCCGGGAATCGGGAATCCCGGGAAGTCCAAAAATCCCGGGATTCCCGGGAAATAAATTCCCGGGATGGAAGCTCTAGTGCTGATTCCTTGAGCCATTTAGTTCATTTTTCCGTGAGTTATTCAGCTCCCGGTCTTTTCACGATCTACATGGATAGTACCCAACTCACCCTACTCCGACCGATGGTTCCCCAACGGAGGAATTTCCCCCGACATCGATGCCCGCTTCCTTGAGCCATTTAACTCCCGACTTTATCGACATCAACTGGGATATTATCCTACTCCGACTCGGAGTTCTCCGGCAATGGGATTTCTCTCGGTACCTATGTTTGTTTCGTGAGCCAATTAGTTCCCCCTTTCATCACGATTATGTCGGGTAGTCCACGGCGGCGAATCTACCCTACCTTGAGTTCCCAGGCGGTAGATTGCTCCCGAGACCGATGTACCAATTAGCTCCCCGTTCCGTTTACTCGGTCTAGTCTCTGGCAGTGGACCTAGCGCATTCAACGGGCCAGTCAGTAGGTGCTGAGGTCCATCCAGTGCTTCCGGGTGGAGCGTAGCTTCCGCTGCACTGGCGCCCCAACGACCCGCTGCTAGATATTCGACACGGTCTACTCGGTCTAATCCCCGGCGGTGGATCTAGCCTACTCACGAGCTACCCGGTAGAGTGTCGAGGTCGATTTGGCGATTCCGGTGAAGCATGGCGTCCGGTTCACTGACGCTCCGGTGACCCAAGTCCGGTGCTATGTCGTACTACTCAACTGGTCCACGGCGATGGACCTAATCTACACCGTCGGAGAGCTCCCCGACGGCGGAATTTGTCCCGAAACCCGATTTGTGGTTTCTCGGCGGCGTTCTAGCCAATGGTGCTACTTTATTGGTCCCTTCGCCACTTCCTCTGCAGCTCGGAGAATATACTCGTAACCACTTTGTTGACAGTGTCCCAGATATGCTCGTCGTGCCACGTCGACGATATTGTCCACTGTCACACCAGGCATGCTCCTACGAACTTCTTCAAACCGAGTGCATTCAGATATCACGTGTTCCGATCTTTCCTACATGTCCACACACTCCGTGCAAAGGGGTGACGATGCATGTCCAAACCGATGCAGGTACTTCCGGAAGCATCTGTGCCTTGACAAAAACTGTGTCAAATGGAAGTTCACCTCTCCATGTTTCCTATGTACTTGGAATGACGCTGTCAGCACGAAGTGCTTCCACAAAAGGTCCTTGTCGAAGTCCTTAATTTTCCACTTCCGGTCGCCAGTCCTCACTCTCGTACAATTTTGCTGACCAATGGTGTAGTGGATCGCTTGGTGTTATCCATCAGCGAAGGGGTGTAGAATGTTATGTCGATGATGGATTCTCAACCGTCTTTCCGGAATGTGATAGCGGAACCTTCGTTGCACAGTCTTACAGCCGGTTCGCCAAGGCTTCCAACAAGCTGTAACCTTTTATGTTGGTCAGCCTGCTACCCCAATCCACGGCCCAAACGTTCAAGTCTCCTCCTAAAACAATCGGCGTTCGTCCGACTAACGAGTTGGTTCGTGCGCCCAGCATCTTATTGCAGTGCTCTGGTGTCCATCTTGGGAAAGCATTGCAGCTTCAGAAAAATACGCTGTTGATACTGGCGATCACGAAGCCTTCGTGTGTGTGTGTTATCTACTATCTCTTGGACAGCAAAACCGCCCATTACTTGTATTGCAGCCATCCCTACATATCCACCATCCAGTTACCGTTAACCGGAGGAACACGATACGGCTCTGCAATAATTGCAATGTACAATGGCGCAATGATTGATATTAAGCTGGGTTATCTCCATCATCATTGGCCTGCCATAGTCTTTATGTACGCAGTGCATTTGAAACCACCCGGCATATGGTCGTTTCCAGCCTCCGGCTTGCACCTTGGTTGCTTAGTGCAGTCTCTAGCAACATGCCTCTTTTCTCCGCATTTTCTACACAGTGCAGACCTGTCCGGGCCCTTGCAGTTCCTCGCCAGGTGTCCGAGGTCAAAGTATCGGAAGCATCGCTCCAACTGCTTGGAAACTCGCTGAGTGACTCTCAGCGAGCACACCGATTGCCTGACTTTTATCTTACCGGTCTCCACCAGCTTGTTGGCAGCAGCCACCGGTAGTCGAATCGCCGCCGTTTGAGTTCCTCCGTAAGATTTCCAAATTCGGATATCCACTGGTACATCCAGGGCGTCGTATCGTTCGCTTCGACGATCAGTGCATCTCCTTTTGGTGCCTTATGACGAGCCGAAGGTTTTCCTTCCTTCTTCTGCTCCCTTTTTCGCTCTTCCTTCTTTTTCTGCTGTTTCTCGTGTGTCTCCTTCCGACCTACAACGGTACTCCAACTTTCTCCCTGTTGTGTGTAGTCTTTTTCTTCGCAACAGCCACATCATCCTCGAGCGTCTGCTTTTTGGGTCCGCCTGGTTTTCCGTCTCCTGGCGATCCTCTTTGGAGCTTCGGATGGGCTAGGAAGATAGAAGCCTTAGCCGACGCCAATGCTCGCTCAGCTACATCAGTCCTCCGCGTTGCCGTATCGTACTCGTTCACGGCAGACAGTAGCGCCTTTCGGATTCTGATGACCATCTCTTTAATGTCCTTATGGACATTGTTTCTGGTATCCACAAACTTGTGGAGCTCCTCCACCAAATGCTTCGCTGCCACTAAATTTTTGGCTTCTGTGGGGTGTAATTCGTCCCGCTCTGCTCTGGCTGTTGTTGTAGTCGCTGCTGTTGCTGCTGCTTCTCCACCTCCTGCTCTTGCTGAAGGAGTTCAGCTGCTGCTGGTGGTGGTGACCTCACCAACCCACCTCTGGCGAATGGATTCGATGTACCTGTTCCGTATATGATAGTTTCTTGTTTGTACTCCATTTTATTGGGTCTCAACTCCGAGCCGCTATCGCCACTCGCTGCACATAGTCGCCTCTCGTGATCGCATGATTATCCATACTCCCAAAATGTAGGCAGCTGGGAGATCATGCAAGGGTTGACAATATACTTCATGGGGAGTAGATTTCAGAGCCGGATCGACGTAAATCGGGAATGCTCCAACCCAATCTAGTACCACCAACTAAACGGTGACGAGATTTGAACGTACCAGGAGACCTGTCAAGGTGTTATTGGGACGGAGGCAGCCGTGCTGTTAGCCCACTCGCCATTTCAAGTCAGTGTCATCCTTCCCAACTCTGGGAGTAGAACAGCACGTCTGTCAGCGGCACAGACTCGCTTCGTCGGAGCTGCTTTCGGAGTTAGGGCTTTTTTTAGAAGTTAAGAAGAGCCCAATCCAAACCCTACCATATCCCAGCAAAACTCTCCAACTCGTAGTAGGGCAGGGGGGGGGGGGGGTATTCGTTAAGGCCCTGGACTCTTGTCCTTCCTGTCCCTACTGCACCATATGTGTGTATGTATGTATGTATCCCATATAAACTGAGGTAGTCCCCCCAGGGACTACCTTTCGGTATTACTTCTGGGGGGATGGCTGTACTTGATGTACTCATTCACTCTCGCTCACGCGTTCATACGTCCTGTATGAGGCTTACTTGGGTGCTCTCTCTGTCACACCTTGATTCACTCTCTAACACTCCACATGAGGCTTACTTTTGTGCTCACCTTTTTCGTTCCTTGCGAGGCTGACTTGTGTGCTCGCCTTTTTCGTTCCTTGCTAGGCTTACTTTTGTGCTAGCCTATAATATACCATGTGAGGCTGACTGGCATGTTTACCCTATCACCTGGATAACTCTCAATCGTACCACTCTATTACATCCCTGTCGCTCCCCCTGGCACCCCATGTGAGACATTTTTCTTAGGCCCCACTTCTGGCATACCATGTGAGGCTTACTTAAGTGCTCACCGTTTTCATACTTTGTGAGGCTGACTTTTGTGCTTACTTCTAACATACCATATGAGGCTGAATTTTGTGCTCACCCTTAACATACCGTGTGAGACTGACTTGGATGCTCACCCTTTCGCTCCTCTGCCACGCAGCGAGGCATCGATAGCTAAGTCCCAACATACTACGCTACGACCCTCCCATCTTGGCATGATGCGGTCCACATATACGCTTATACACTCGCTCTTCCGCCTTGCTTCGGAGTGGCTGGGTTTACCCCTTACTCGGTTGCCAGTCGCTGCGCCAAACCTGCCGCAGCATGAACAGACCATTCACTCACTTTTCTGCTCTCGGCCTTTTTCGCTCCAACTAACCAATCACTAGTTAGTCATGCCCGTCGTCTGTTGCTCGGTGCGCCAAATTCGCTGTAGCCTACAGGCAATCTGGGTGGTACCAGTCGAGACTGCGTTCCACTTCTCCACCGATTGACACATCCGCTGAATAAGGGTATCAGGGGTTGTGCCCAGCCACAGACGTCAAGCATTGCTCTTCTTTCTACATCGAAATGAGGACATGCGAACAGTATGTGTTCGACAGTTTCGTCTACACCTGGGCAGTCCGGGTAGGCGGGGTACTCTGCGTGCCCGAACCTGTGGAGGTACTGTCGGAAGCAGCCATGGCCTGACAGGAATTGTGTCAGATGGAAGTGAACTTCCCCATGGGGTCTTCCCACCCAGCTCGATATATTAGGTATCAGCCGGTGGGTCTACCTACCTTTCGAGGAGTTGTCCCACTCACGCTGCCATCTGGCGACCGAGGTCATCCTGGTGCGCTCGCGGGCTCCTCTATTTCCACGTAGCTCAAAGCACTCCTCATCTTCCCGAATGACCAGCTGGCATCATGCTCGCTATCGCGCAGGATGCATCGTGGGATACCGTGCGGTAGGCAGATATCACTCTCAGGCACATCACGCGGTAGGTGCTCTCCAGTTTCTTTAGGTAACTGGTTACCCTCAGTGCTTTTGACCACGACGGGTCGCCGTACCTGAGGATAGATACGGTAACGCCTGCCACTAACCTACGTCTACTGGCGCACACCTTTGAGCTGTTGGACATCATCCTCGATAGTGCCGCAACAGCAGTCGACGCTCTCTTGCATGTATAGTCGACATGGCTGCCGAAGATCAGCTTGTCGTCTATAATGACTCCGAGAGACTTCAGACTACGCTGTGAGGTGATCACGACTTCTCCCACATGGATAACTGCATGTTGTGCCGACTTGCGGTTGTTGACGATAACTACCTCCGTCTTATGATGAACGAGCTCCAAGCCTCTCGCGCTCATCCATTCCTCCACCGCGTTGATCGCGTGTTCTGCAGTTAGTTCTACCTAAGGGATTGACTCCCCATAGACCTCCAAGGTTACGTCGTCAGCAAAGCCGACGATCTTGACCCCAGGAGGGAACTTCAATCTCAAGTGTCACTAACGTACAGTATCAAGAGGCTCGGCTTTTTCGTTGGATCGCTATATCGGCAGTCTTTATCACTGAGTTGATAGCGTCCACCATGGACTTACCCTTCCGAAAGCCAAACTTGTTGCTTGACAGACCGTCCGTATCTTCTGCGTACGGGGTTAGCCTGTGTAGGATGATCCTCTCAAGCAATTTTCCAGTCGTGTCAATCAGACAGATTGGTCTGTACGCCGATGGGTCGGCTGGCGGCTTCCCGGGCTTCGGCAACAACACCAATTTCTGCCTTTTCTATCTATCGGGGAAGCGGCACTCGTCAAGGCATCTCTGCATAGCTAGCCTGAACATGTTCGGGTTCGCTATGATCGCTGCCTTGAGAGCGTTGTTTGGAACTCCATCCGGCCCTGGAGCTTTGTTCATTGCTAGGGTATTAACCACTGCGAGTAGTTCTTCATTCGTCACCGGAGCCACCGTTTCGGCCGTGCCCGCACTGTCTCGTAGTGCAGGTGGCTAGGGTCTTGTGGCTCGAGACGGGAAGAGTGACCGTTCTGGGGGTGAAGAGCCCCCTTTGGTCTTGGCCATCACGATTCTGTAGGCGTCACCCCACGGATTCGCGTTGGCACTCTCACACAGGTTGTCGAATCACGCTCTCTTGCTGCTTTTAATGGCTTTGTTAAGGGCCAATTTCGCAGCTCGAAACACTTCACGGCGGTTCTCTCTTGCATCCTCGGTGCGGGTTCTTTGCATCCTACGTCTAGCTTTGAGGCAGGCTGATCGTAGAGCTGCAATCTCGGCACTCCACCAGTATACCGGGCATCCGCCGTTTCTTGGCAGGGTTTTCCTCGGCATAGTGGCGTCGCACGCGCGTGATAGAACAGCTACCAGCGCATCCCCGCTTAGACTGTCGGTGTTGGCCTCCAGGCCCAAGGCCGCGGTGAAAGCTTCGCTGTCGAAGTGATTTGACTTCCACCCGCGTACCTGACAGGGATCTCCCGCCCTCGGATGCTGCACACCATAGTTGATCCTATAGCGGATTGCTAAATGATCGCTATGGGTGTAGCCTTCATCTACCCTCCATTCCTTGCCTGGAACCAGATTCGGGCTGGCAAATGTTATGTCAATCCATGCTTCCACCCCGTTTCTACGGAATGTGCTAGCGGAGCCATTATTGGCTAACACAGTTTCGAGTTTCGCAAGCGCCTCCATTAGCGCTTGGCCCCTGCTATTTGTACAGCGGCTGCCCCACTCTACTGCCCAAGCGTTAAAGTCTCTCGCTATGACTACCGGTTTACGGCCCACTAGGTCTGACAAGAGCCTGTCAATCATCTGATTGAACTGTTCTATGGGCCACCTTGGTGGAGCGTAGCAGCTACAATAGAACATACCATTGTCTTGGCAATCGCAACACCCTCGGCGGAGGAGTGTATTACCTCTTGAACCGGGAACCGTCCCGTTGTACAGACTGCCACCATCACCCGTCCGACACCCAATTGCTGTTGCCGGCAGGGATATTGTACGGGTCGGATAGAAGGCCGCCATCTGTCCTCGACTCCGAGACCGAATGCCACAACAGCTGTTGGGCTGCTGCACAATGGTTTAGATTTAGATGTGTGACATTCACGGCTTCTTCTTATTTGCCACACTGAAGGTCCGCCCATAGCATGATTACGGGCTTGCTTCTTAGCGGTGCAGATAAGGCACTTGTGCGCCTTAGTGCAACCCCGCTCCTTATGACCCTCCTCACCGCAGCGACGACATAGTTTGCTCCTGTCTGTACCTTTACATTCGTACGGCTTATGGCCGGACTCAAGGCACCGGTAGAACTTATCCACTGGAGGCGGCTAGGGTATGCTAACTAAGCATACTGACCAGCCGATCTCCAGTTTACCTATCCATTTTACATTTCTTACAAAAGAAATGTATAGGATTCGCTCAAACTTTGAAAACTTTTTCCGAGGCCCGGAGGGCCGAGTCTCATATACCAATCGACTCAGCTCGATAAATTGAGACAATGTCTGTATGTGTGTGTGTGTATGTGTGTATGTATGTATGTACAAAATGTCATGTAATTATCTCAGCAATGGCTGAACCGATTTTAATGAAATTAGTTTCAAATGAAAGGCCTTTGCCATTTGATACTATTATTTTTGATTTTCGATATATTGTTTACTTTCTGAGATATGGGCGATTTTATCAAAACACAGCAGGTTTTTTGCAAATAACTTTCGAACAATACAATATTGTCCCACGATACCTTTCTAACAAGCTTTAGATTGTCTAAATCCATGTACGAGCGGCGGAGATATTAAACATTTTGTATTTTTAGTCCTCGCTTATTAATTTCCACTAAGGCCATTACAAATCTTTTTTAAAAATTATGTCCAAGTTCAAATTTTTTTCTGAAGGGGAGGAGGGGCAAACAAAAAATAAATATTTATTTTAATAAACATCAAAACTTTTTTTTTCTTTTTACATTTTCTTTCGATTGTTCTCGTGGACATTTCCGCAGGGTGATTTCGTATAGCGGGGTTGAGCTATTTGTTTTACTAGAAAAATTCAAGCAAACATTACTGAATCAATCAAAAGTTCACATAGGAAAGGGATGCTAAAGTTTTCGTTTTTAATAATTTTCCGAACAGTGCAATTTCTAAATTCCCAATAAAAGCTTGCAAGTTCTCTAAGAACTTAATGTAAACATTTAAGAGTACTTTAAGGTATTAACTTTTGGTTGCTTGAATAGTTTGTCGTTCCGTTGTGGCGGCACATGGACCGACTGTACACACAAGGCATGAAAATCGGTCAAAGGACCTGCTTGATAACAATGTACAGAAACAGGATTGCAACATTTCACTTATGGACTTTTGGAAAACATTCTGGAATGAAACCAAAGGTAAAGTGTGCGCCAATGGAATTTTTCATCTCAGATATGGTTTTCTCTGATATTTTTTCTATTGCGCATTTCGTATACAGTAGCCTGGCGAACGTACATCCTGCGCATACTATACTTTTTCGAACTCTAGTGGAAACATCAGCTTTGATTTATCGCTTGTGCTTGAAGACTTGTAGATTTGTTTGTTTGGTACATGATAGTAATTCGGCTTGGTTTCGTGTACATCTTCGAAATCTTTGCATTTTTCTCCATCTTGTTGCGCAGTAGGTAGCCACATCAGAGAAATTCATTTGATAGTCGTACAGATTTATGAAATGTATAGCAATCATCAGTTCATTTTTTGCCTTTTTCATATAAGGAAGACTGTGCAATAGACTGGTTCAATTTTTGACTTTTAGCTCCAGGAATCTACTGATTCCTTTTATGGCCCTTAGTAATTGTGCAAGTTTTGTGTCCAAAAATTTCAAAGTTTATATGGAAGTTTGTATGGAAAATCGGTTAACATTGAAAATAAATTCTTTATAAATCACCTTATCAATCAATTAATCAGAACACTATATATTTCTAAAGGTAATCTTCTACTGAATGTATACGTGGAACATAAAAAGTTTTTGAAAATTTGTTGACCACTAGATTCAGTTCGTCGATATCTGAAAATGTCTGTATGTTTTATAGTATGGTTAAATAGCTTCAAAAGTGCATTGGCCCTAGGTGGGACTCACTTTTGTGCCTAACCAATACTAACAGTCCTTAATTTTCTTCCTTCCTTTTGTTCCACGAGACTGCATCGAAGCGTTATATCGTGGGGAGGCTGATTCAGTCTTAAGACAAAATGATACATTAGAGCGGTTTAGCTCCGAACACATCCGGCTAATCGCAGTGGTGAACGTCCGTTAGCCATTTGGCTCCCATTTCTGTGAACCATTTAGTTCCTGTTTTCGCGAGCCATCTCAATTCATCGTTGGAAGTTCTCCCGATACCGATGCCGCATACTCCATAAATCCTACTCAAAGGGCCAACCAGTACTTGGCGAGGACGGTTCGGCGATACCGGATGGAGCGTAGCTTCTGGTTCGCTGCTTTCCGGTTCGTTGAAAACTACACTGGCGCCTCAAGCAAAGCTGTGGTTGCTCTCACAGCCTTCCCCTTAACATAATCGTCGAGACTTTAAAAGTTGAAGTCGATGATTTATTTTCTGACCGCGCTGTCTTTCGGCTGCTAGTCACCACCAACTCTGTTTTATGATGGGCAATCGTCTCCGTGTCTCCTCTTCTAGCGATTGTCCGATTACTTGGAACACCACATCATCCGTGAAGCCGAAAATCGTTATATCTCTGGGAAAGTTCAGCTTCAATACTCCATCGTACACTGCGTTCCACAGCGCCGAGTCGAGGAACCTCAGTTGTAGTTGTGATTCTCCCTTGTCTGTCGCGTAGATCAGTGTTCGGTACTGAAAGTAGCTCTATAATATCCTGCAGAGTTACTCATGCTGTACAGCGAATGGGCGATTGCTTCTCAGCTAGTACCATTGAAGCATTCTTCACGCCTAAGGGAACCACCACGAAATCCTTATCTCTGCTGTCTCCACAGCTCCCACAACCGTTTGGATGGATTTCATTGTAGACCGGCCTATAAGAAAGCCGAATTACATGAGATGCCGTTCTCACGGTCCGCGTACTTCGTTAGCTTGTTCAGGATTACTCCTTCTCTCTAACATTACCAAGGGATATATTGACTACGCTGAAAGATCTCCATGTTGTCCCGGCATCGGAAGCAACATCAGCTTTTGTCGCTTCCAATTATCGGTTCGTTTTGAACATATCCGGGCTCTCATGTATCGCTTCACTTTTATGGCTTTCGCCATCTCGATAAGCTGTTTGTTGGTAAATCGATCTTCATCTTTGTCATCATCCTCCTCACTGTACGGCGAAAATAGATTCATGTTGTGGGGAAAACCTTTCGATGATGACCTCCATCTTTTCCGGGCACCTTTCAGGTGGTGCAGCTGAGCCTTTTATCTTTGTTATGCCAAATGTTTAGGTCCCTCCTAAGGAAATTCGCGTTGGCTTTGTGGCAAGGCTCTCTTGTACAGCTAGACTGCTTTGTTGAGAGCGGTTCTTGCAGCTCGCTTCTCTCGAGCTTTCTGACTTCTTTTTAATTTTAAATATATTTGACACGGCTCAATGCGTTAGCACAACTGAGCCGTGGAGCGCACCTTGGTCCGTCTTCTCTCGCGTTTTCGTTTACGTCCATGTCATCATCGGTACTGCATTCATCTTGCTCATCGTCGGATGTTCTTATTTGTTGTTTGTGCTTACGGGTCGCTATTGTAAATCCTTCTTCATCGGTACTAGATTCCTTATTGGTTGGTTGTTGGTTTGGAAACATTTGCTGTAATCGTTGTTACTTCAATGTTGGTAATGGCAGTTGGTTTAGTGGTACTGGGGCCGATCGTTGTAGAGCTGGTGTTTGTGAATGCCCGGTCTGCAGTCGTTGGTTTACCAACTGGTTGTGGTTTAAAATACGGTGATTGTATACCGGCTTTGGTCGTATCAGGTGGAATTTCTTTAGCAGTCTCTGCGCAAGGTTTCCCGTGGTTTTAGCAGATGATCACAATATTGACAGGTAGGAACCTGCCCTGGATACGTGACTAGTGTTTGTTGAGAATATTCAACACCATGAGGTGATTTGCATGTGAAAGTCAAGTAAGAGGGAATAGGTTTTGTCGGACGCATTCTCACCACACGAACTCCGTTGCGGAGTCTTGGGAAGAAGTTCCTCCAAGTATCTTCCTTAACACTATTCACCTCTCCGTATTTTGACAGGATTTGTTTGATAGCGAAGGAACTAGTACGTGGTGCCAGGTCATGTATCTATATTTCAATACTGTCAACATCTATATACGTTGGGATACTGTATAAAATGTCATTACATTCGATGACGTGTTTTATGTTGTTCTGGGAAGCGCAGGTAAATTTGATTACTTGCCCTGCTCTTGTAGCGGAGCGATTTCTAGCTGAACTGAGCGAGATGAGAAACCGAAGTGATCTCCGACTTCTTCTCCAAGCTCGGAGGCAACTTATACGTAGATCGATAATAGTCGTATTGCACCCGGCGACCGTTCCGGTTTCCCATCCCTTGGTATGGTCGCGTTACACGCCCTTGTTAGTAGTGTCGTGAACTCGTTCGCATTTAGGTTGAAAAGGATACCCTCAAATTCAAGTTCTTCGACGGACACGTTCCTGTGAAAAATCGCTGTTTTCCATCTTCACTCGTTTATATATCTCCCACATATTCATATTCATGTGTAGTTCATAGTCCTGTTATCAATGCTGTACCAGATCGCTTGGTCGCTGTGGATATATCCTCTTTTCAGTCCATCTTTCCGGTTACTCCAAGGCTACAAAAATTGAAATCGATAATGGATTCCCGGTTCTTCCTGCGGTAAGTGCCGATGATACCATTATTTGTAAGATTTAGCTTTGCTAGAGCATTCTTGATCGCTGATGGCCAGACAAAGTTCTTTTGATTTCAGCGTCTATCTCGAAAATTTCGCATGTTTCTGGTTCTTGGAATATTTCAAAATTAATGTTTGTTCGGATTCTTGGAAAACGGCTTATTCGATTTTCACAAGCTTAGCCTTAAATGGAAGGTTTGGTAGCAGATTTTGATCTGATCAAGTTCATAAGAATCGCACATATGGCTGCGGAAATACGGTATGAACACAACGATCCCAATGAAATCTTTAAATGTCAAAAGCCTTTCGGTAAAGCTCATGTATATTGAATATTGAACCACATATAAATCGCTACGAGTCTGATTTGAATTCAGATTGTTTCCTTATCGAATTTTTTTTCGAATGCAACGATCGATTATGTCTCTATCGACTGTTGCGTTTAAAATGGAATCGATTCAGAAGTCGGTCTGTATTAGCCTTTCCATGAGATGTTTGTTTGATAATACACAGATGGGTCCTTCCTTCCGCGACCAGCAAACGTTTCATTTGATGTTGGATTGGATCGATGATCTCATTTAAACTTCACATTTACCCGAGAATGGTCAAAATAAAAATTATCATGGGATGGTAATTTCTAAAACTACCATAATAGTTTTCAGTTACGAAAAGCAAAACTCTATGGAAGCTATTGTTGTTCTATAAAACGTGACATTTTTTTGAATTCTGGTTATTTTAAAAAAATTATTTGCCCCCTGATTTTTTTCAGCGATTTTGAAGGGGGGGGGGGTGACATAATTTTTAAAAAAGATTTGTAATGGCCTAAATTAACTATTTCTCAAAAATCAATATATAAGTTCACTTCAAACACAAAATAATGTGTTGATAAAGAAACAGTGAGTTCTAGTATTTATCCCTTGGATTAGGCATTGCGTTCAATCATGAGGTAAATGTTGTATGGTACATCAATACACAGATCAACAAGTAATTCACCTAGTAGTGAGATAAAAGATTTCTAATATAATTATACTTGTCGCGTCACCGAAAGCGAGTATATGTTTGAAGCCCAAAAATCTAGCGAAAATTTAGCTCTTTTGCAAGATTTAGGTTATACTGGTTATGGCACAAAAATTACTACTTACATTATTTAAGATAAGAATGTAAGAATCAATATATCATAATAATATACCTATAAAAATAATGTCACTGCATTAACCATCATTTGCCATTCCTCACAGCCCCCCTCCCAATCTCTCTTTCTCTCTCTCTCTCTCGCTCTTTCTTTCTCTCTCTGTCTCTCTTCCATTGCATCTATCTAGCTATTTCTGTATCCTTTTCTAAGTTGTGTGATAAGATCTTCTGCCAATCTGAAATGTTTATTAATTGTAATTAAGAAGGTTTTAGAAAACAAAACCATTTTTTGTCTGCTGCTACATCAACTCAACTTTAATTCACTTGTATTCAAAGCCTGTATCTATAATTAAGGAAATTCATGGCTATATAAGAAAAATATTTGGCTTAACTGGGTAATATGAAAGTTTGACGATGGAAATTTTCAAAAGAGTCATTCCACGAGCGATATTTAAACTATTCGTATCTCTATTGAATTTTAAATGAAATATTTGCTCAAAGACTGAAAGCTGAAGCCAGCAGGATTGGAATTGCCATCAACGTTTCGAAGACAAAATACATGAGAGGAAGAGGTTCTAGAGACGACAATGTGAACCTCTCACCCGAGTTCGGATTGACGGTGACGAAATCGAGATGGTCGACGAATTCATGTATTTGGGCTCACTGGTAACCGACGACAATGATAACAGCAGAGAATTTCAGAGACGGATCTTAGCGGGAAATCGTTCCTACTTTGAACTCCAGAGGACGCTCCGGTCGAACAAAATTCACCGCCGCACGAAATTGATTATCTTCAAGACGCTGATTAGATCGGTGGTCCTCTACGGCCACGAGACCTGGACTATGCTCGTGGAGGACCAACGCCTTGGAGTTTTCGAACGAAAGGTGTTGCGTACCATCTATGGTGGCGTTCAGATGGAAGACGGAACGTTGCGCAGGCGAATGAACCATGAGTTGTATCAGCTGCACATTCGTTGTATTGGTACGAACTTTCATGAAAAATAACGGATCAAAGACCAAAAATATCCACAACTTAGATCCAGGAAAAGAAGTCTCCCAAAGTACCCACTCTCGATGGGGGATGCAACTACAATGTGTCTTCTAACTTATCGTCGTCCATATTTGGATATACTGAGTAGTTTGAACTATTTCTTTTTCACGGTATTGGTCTCTATAGGACTTATTTATCCATATTTCCTGCACGAGAATTCCGAACGAAACAATATGAAAGCTATAAGGATGAAGAGACTGCATTGCAATCAACTGAATGCACGGCTTTTATGCTATCGACATGGCCTAGACATTTCACACTATTTACTTCAATGCAAATAAAAACTTTGAAATATCTACCTGTCTCATTCACGAATCGCATTCTCCCTGTCGTTCTCTGTTCAAGGGGCTTGGAAGCACATGTGACCTTGTTTCATTTTACTATATTCAATAGCGCGTTAAAATACTGGACAAGTAAATTCTATTCTGTACATAAATCTTTTATTCGGGAATATGTGGCCAAAAAGTAAACTTCGAATTCGTCAAGTAAAGAAGCAAGAAAACAAAAAGAATAAAACCAAAAAAAAATGTAAGCCCTAGAAAGTCCATTGCATATTTATTAGCCTTTTATCAGAAGATGAGATTTTCAAAAACATTTCAAAACTTTCTGATGCAATGGTTCTCAAATTCGTACAATCCGGTTTATTCATTTTCTTTATTCAAAAATGTTTTTTGGATTCAAATATATGACCATTTCATTTTAAATAATTATTTCATTCCGCATCTTTTTATTCGTTTTGTTCATCTGCGTTCATTTTACTTATTTTATTCGTTTCATTCTTTGGATTCACTCTGATCAGTTTATTCTTTTTGTGCATTTTACTCATATCAGTCATAGTTTTCATTGTATGCATTTTATTCATTTTTTCCAGTTTATTCATTTTGTTCATTTTCCTCATTTTAATAATCTGACTACTTTTTCAGTTTTAATCATTTCATCCAAATAATTTATTTGATTCAATTTATTTCTTTATATTAATTTATAACCTTTTACCATTGTTCAATTTTTCATTTTAATCAATTGCAGCGCCCATAGTTTTCGGCCAGCATCAACCCTGGAAAATTTCTCCAAGTGGTGCACCATGGAAGCTAATTTCCTGGGTTACATCACCAGCTACAGCCTTAAGCTAAGCTGATATTTTGATGCACTCGCACTTTCCAAGCCATACGCTTACGGAAAAGAATAATCACTTTGTTTTATTAAACACAGTTTGTTGCTGCCAGCAGCAGACGGCGACGCTATTATAGAAAGTAAAGGCTTCCGAGTATGAGTCATAGTGAACTACTGATTCATCCACCGGGGTCTTTACTCTCGCGAGCGTGGAAAGAATGTTTTGTTTAGGTCTGAGACTCTCTCAGAGAGAAGTCTATACAGACGAAATGATAAAAGTCTTTTGCGTCAGATTGGAAGAAGTCAGTCGTGAAAAGTTAATTAGGGTTCGCACGCGCAACAGGCGCGCTGGCGAAGAAGTCAGTCGGATAAGTAAGTCGGATAAGTGAGTCGGATAAGCAAGTCGGATAAGTCAGTCGGATAGGTCAGTCGTTTAAGTTGTTCTCGCCCGGCCGCGTTAGGTCAGTCGGATAAGTAAAGACATATCAAGTATTCGAAAATCTGTGCGATATTTGTGCGAAAGAAAACGAAATAGCTTACGTTGGACCGAGTCCGGTATGGCAAGTCTGTAAGGAAAATCCACCCTGCTCCCGTCGTACAAAACCAGGGGCCACCGGCGACCGGCGGCTACATTCTGGTGACAGCGGATTTAAAGCCGCAAAAGTGAAAGGCTAGGAAACGCCAAAAACGATTGGAGTAGGCAGTGAGTGAAAGTTGTGGATTTGGACATATCTTAGAAAGTTTGCTTGTTGGTGGTAACCAGTTTTAATGCCTGAAATAAGTCCCGTCGCGAGGAAACCTTAACCATAAGTGTAGTCACCTCGACTAGATTCGTGAAAAGCAGAAATTCGGCGATTTCTGATTGTGTTAATATTGAATGTGAAGAAAAAAATTCTCCTGCGGAATTTTATGGTGAAAACTGAAGAAAAATTAACAAACCACGAAAAATGCGATAGTTTAAATGTGGAAAAGGGCAAACACTCAGCATATCTGATCGATTCAGTGCAAGTTTCTTTGTTCACAAAACTTCGACGGAGTGCGTCAACGATCTCTACAAATACATATGCGCTTGCTACGAGTTTGAAAACTGAGTTTGCAGAACGCATTTATGTCTGGAGTCCAAAACCAATTACAAAAGTGAATAACACGAAAAAAATAAAAGACGAAAAAGGATGCAGTTCAGGTAAGTGAACCGTTTCCACTTTATTTGCAACATTTTACTCGGCATTTAGTTATTCACTCCCTTAGAGTCCTTTGATCTGTTATGTTCATATTAATGACTCAAAAAGTTTAGTTCAGCCGAAAAAAAAAAATTATTGCCTAAAGAAAAGTTACAAACTAATACTTTTCATGTTTCTCATCTTGATTGAGCGCTGACATTTGATGTTTCTCATCTTGTTGAGCGCTGAGATTTGTCCTCTAATTCGAACCATCGAATTTTAAACAGCTATCACTTTTTAGCACAGCCGGCAAGTTTGTTAGTAACCTCATGGACTTTGATCAATAAGTTCTCTTAAGGAAAAACTTTGATTTTTGGAGATGAAGATGAAAGATATGGGATCTCTCGCAATATATTTCGCTTTCAGCCCATGTGGTAACCATAATATACGGGGTTTAAAGTAATTATTCAAGCAAATAATCATTAATTTTCAGATTGATGACAAATTAACACTAAATCGATGACAAATTTTTTATACTAACACTAAACAGACCGATAGAAATGGCGAGTCCAAGCTATCAGGTCAATCTTTTTGTTAATACCAACCATCCTTAAGGATATAAGGATCACTGATTAAAGATCCACTGAAAGCGCTACCAGGGTATCATGACCCGGAGCAGCACATTGTAGGTGACACGCAAAAGTAGCTGTCGAATTTACTTTATCCATTGCGTCGACGAAAACCGTCGCAAGCAATGCAGTTGTTTTCTAAACAAACGAAACCACGGTCAGACGTTGGATGCCGCGTACATGATGCACACAGTACCATAAGTACTGGTGTTTTCCTTTAACGAGTTAATTTATAAACAAAAACGTACGAGCTACGTCTTTGATCGAGACCTGGGAGTAGGTCAAGTTCATGCTATAACAGCAGCGTTCTGTTTCACGAAAGTAACGTTTTTGTTACGTATGCCTTTGATGTCGCCCGTACATTGGGGGTCACAGAGCAAGCAATCAAGAAACAACAAAAATAAACATTTCTTCAACCCACTATATATGAAATTGAGAAATCCAAGAGAAGAGATATACATGCAAAATGAATTTTAGAAATGCTACACCTATCAAGTAGATATGACAGATAGGGTAATCCAATTAAGAAATCGCGTGGTGAAGAAAACTGAAAAGTCTACGAAAATTAAACCAATCGACGAGGCAAAAATAAGGTATACGTCGTTATCAAACCAAAAAGGCGATAGAGTAATCAAGACTACTAGTCATTTAATCAAGAAACCAAAAGAATTAACGAGAAATCGACTTTGTAAGTGACACGCAAAAGTAACTGTCCAACGTTTCATTCAATATGAAAACCGTCTCGCACAAAAAAGCATATAATGCAACCCGACCTCCTGGCATAAAGCCGGAGGGTACTAAGTCGGTCATTCGAAAACACAGAAAGTTCGAAAATTAATAAGAATTAATCATCACCCAATACCAGGGAAACATACATTGTTAGTATCGCTTTGTTTGTGTTTGTGTTTGCTTTTATCAAATTAATAAATAAACCGAAGCGTACGAGCTTCGACTGAGTTTCACATTATCAATATAGATTTGATCCCAATCTGGGTACTGCTAGGTACAGTTCACATTCCAAAGTTGCATTGCAGCTGTTTTTTTTTAACACTTTCGAGCGATTCTTACCAATCTCCTACCAGGAGCTTCATAGAAAGCACGACTGCGAAGAGCCATTGGTGGCATGCTATAGGTTGCCATAAAAAGAAACAAAAAAAAAATAAAAACAAACCCATGAACCCATGAATTCTTCGCTCCGCTATGCAGCACAGCTGTTTGAATAAACAACGGCAGAACTAACTACATAGCGCAAAACAGTTGGAAGAACGAATTAAATGTCAGGTTCGAGCAAATGCAAGCGTCGAAAATTGAAGGTCAGGTTTCAATAACTTGACCGCGAAAATAATAACTTAAAACCATGTAGGCCATTGGAATACGGTGTTTACCTGTGGGTAAAAACACTGTTATATGCTGACTATATTATGTCACCCGTTGCTTTGCGCAAGGTGACTTATTACTGTATGAATCACGTGCAGCTATGATAAAGTTTATTTAGCCAGCCTTGACCATAGTCAAGCTTATGTTAGAACATCAGGGTGGCTTAATTATGATTAGCAAAATATTTGTTATAAGGTTTTGTTAGAAAACACTTCATAGGAAATTTAAAATATAATTGAATCGGCTATAATGCGTTGGAAATATATCGCTGTGAGCAAGGTTAGGGTGGTTCGTTTTTCATTGATTGTTAGAAGTCAATAAAGTTTTGATACCACTATAATTTATTATTTGGGGCAATTAAAATTAATAATAAAAGAATACACGATTATTGAAAAATGGATAAAATTATTGAAAAATTTATTAAAAATCGCATGGCAGCAGAGTGTGCTGTGGAACGAAAATATTTCAATAAAGATAAAAATATAATAATAAAAGGATTTAATCCAGTTAATATTCCAATTATACTTAGTAATAGCTAGCAACCATATTAAATATTTATTCTATTTTGGAAAAGATGGATTACGAGTTTCCGAAGACGGAAGCAATTCAATGCATTCCAGAATTTGATGGATCTACCGAGGAGCTAGATGCATTCATCTATCATATAGAACACTTTGAAAAGCAAATACCGCAGGGAGTGTCACGAGATGAGTTGATCTACGTGGTACTCTTAAAATTAAGAAAGAATGCAGCAGCCCAAATATTGAAAATTAAAGCCGATACTTGGCCAGCATTAAAAGAAAATTTAATAAAGAAATTTAGTAAACGAGAACGGATAGAAGAGGTAATTTCAAAAATTGAGACCCTTCGACAAAGTCCGAACGAATCGTTTAAAGAATATAGAATACGGGCTGAAATAATAAAAGTTCAAATTGATGTTTATAATGAAGGGACTGTCATCAATGATATGCCAATGATTATTAGCCTTAGATTACATTTTATCGCGGGTCTGCGAAATGAAGAGTTAAAATTATTTGCGCGTGGACACAGAGGGATGCCACTAGTACAATTACAAGACTACTTAGAGAAAGTAGATATTGAAAACCAGTGTCTGAAAGAGATAGAAAGCAGGCTGGAATTGTTAGAATTATCACGTACAGGTACTGTTATGCGACAATGTTGGACACCGAAGAGATATATCGGTAATCCAATTGAATATATAGATGAAGGTAGAGATTATGAGCTACCTGAAAGAAATTATCGGCCAGAAATAGGCGAAAGTAATTTCAAATATTCACCGCAGAATTATGCGGAAACTTACTGGTCAGATTTTGATCAAAATACAAAAACTAAAAATTTTAAACAGAATCAGAAGCCCCGAAGGCAATGATATGATATGATTCTAACATAGGTCACTACCAAGACCAAAATAGCCAATTGGGCGTAAATTGCTTCACGAATGAAAGAAGTATAAATACAAATTTACGGAATTATTACGCAACCAGACAGGGTGCAAATACTAACAGGCACTTGCCTGCCGAAAGATACAATGGCCACGAAAGGCCCAAGACAAGGCCAGATAACGGCAATAATAAATTGGGAAGAGATAATTCTCAATATGAAAAATTGAATATAGAATGTACTAGGAACAATCAGTTACTAGTAAATATCGCCTCGGTTGCAAGGCCAGATACTAAAGTTAAGTATATGCTTGATACAGGAGCATTCCTTAATGTAATAAGATGGGACACGCTCTCGAAAATTGGAGCCAGACTCATCAATTATAGAGATAAAGTAAATATTACCGGTTTTAATCTGACACAGACAGAAACCATTGGGTCAGTAGAGACCAATTTCATAATTGGGAATTCCGATTATAAAATTAAGTTTTATGTGGTAAAAGACCTATGTGTTCCAGGAATTATTGGAGCAGAATTTTTTAAAAGAACACACAGTTTTTATCTCCCAGCATTTGGACTACATCGCACTCAGTAAATCGAATGAGTTCGACAAAAAGTCAAATGGAGATAAGATACAAAATACTGATAATTTTACGTTAAGAGGGGAAAATATTCCGAACAACGCGGATGAAAAGAATCCAACTAAATACGTCGAAGAAAAACGTAATAAGACCCCCTAAGGAAGGGACGCGATTAATGATAGAAACCAAAATAAAATGGTAAGAGATAATGAAATGCCCTCAAATATGTCGCGCAAATGCGAAATTACAGCCGAGAAGGCAAGCCAGACAGAGGCAATTATAAATTATACTGATGCTGGGTCTCAGTACAATATGGAAGAATTAAATAATCAAATTGATACACTTCACAGAAGAAAGTGTATGACTAGTATGGTCCCAGAATACGGATCAGAAAATAGGACAGTTTTTAATGATTATGGTACAAATAAGAATTACTACAAAAAGAATTACATGAATGAATCCAACGACGAGAGCTTCGTGGATTCCTATTATGAAGAACAAATTTCAGAAAACTTGGATGACAACCAGGACTACTGTCTGGTTGAAAATAAAAAGTACGATCAGTTACGTGGTAATGAACGAACTGAAAAATTATTAGAAATTCTTAATTGGAATCATTTAAAAAGATATAATTTCCAAGCCATGGAATCAATAATGGCTGAATATAGTGATGTGTTCTACCAAAACGTGTTTAATCCACCTAACAGTGTGATGAGACATTTCTTATAACTCTTATCACTCATCGGCTATTATATCGTTTGAGACCATTTAGAACTTGATGCTTCGCGATGTTTTTGATAACACATACTACATGGGATAGTGGCAGGACTCAGAGAATCGCTCAAATCAGCATAGGACAACATCAGTGCTAGAAATCTCAAACCAAATCAATGGGAAAGCGAAAAAATGGCCCATAAAATAGACATACCAACGAATTATTGTTAATGCTCTGTTAATAAAATATCTATATTGTGGTGGGAAAACTGAATTTTCCTAAAGGGGTTATATATTGTACTGAAACAAAAAAAACGAATTTTTTTGAATCGATTTGAATTTTATATTTTACTCAAATTTCCAACGCGACTGAGAACTAAGAAATCAACGCTTTTTCTTGAAAAGGGCGATACTAGCAGTGATACCATTCAAAGAAAATCAACAGTGAATAATTCCAGACTTGGTTTTATTTCCTATTTAAGAACTATTGTACTGTATCGATTTTGTTGGCTATTTTCGGCAAATTTGAGACTAAGAGAAACGAAAGCAATGAAATTGAAAGACGGATAGGTATTCTAGAGCGAATCAGTTATAAACTTAGAACGGAAAACTAGAACTATATATTTTCATTGCTTTCGTTTCTCTTAGTCTCAAATTTGCCGAAAATAGCCAACAAAATCGATACAGTAGAACCTTGCGGCAATTAAAACATAGTAACATAAGAACTATTGTGTTTTTTGCCATCCTAGATTGCATGATTCAGTGATCGAAACCCAAAACTTCATAAAGTATTTGAAATTATTAAATTAAAATTTGTTGTCCCATCTATCAGCATTGAAGTATCGCCCTTACGTTTTTTTACAATAACTACCGTTTTACACCACCGATTTCGTCTGGGTTTTTTCAATAGAGATCATTGTTACTATTTACAGCTGGTATCATTTTGATAATCCTAAAAAATACGAAAATAACAGTTTCGCCTCTAAACTGCTAGCAAAAAAAGTATCGCCCTGTTTGTTTGCATGAAGCGTGGAGGGCGAAACTTTAAATAAACAAACAAAAATACAGTTTCGCCCGTTGTATTTTTTGCTGTAGTTTAAGAAAGCAATATCGTAGAATCAAAATTTTTAGGTTAATTTGTTGTGTTTCAAAGCCCTCATTCGCATGTAAGAAAAAAGCCCTATATTTACATTTGTAAGTATCGCCCTTTTCACAAAAAAGCGTTGAAATGAAATCGCAGCTCCTGATATCACGCTATCTCTGAAGTGCATGCGTGCATAGTTTCAAATTTTACTTCGACATCGACTTTTTTTTAAAGGTGACTTCCCAGTAGTATTCTTGATTTGAATTATTATCGCTAATCCTAATGCCAAAGAACAAATAAAAACCTCACGAAAACGAACCGTTTGGGAAAATCATCATCATTACTGGAACTTTCATTTTCACGAAACTTTTCGATAACCTTCCGTCACTTGCGTTAATGCACTGGGTGCACAGTAGGGTGACAGGAAAAAATGACCCCTATCGGCCCACCTCTGCGTCGATTCCTAGTCCCACCAAGAGTACTTGCACCAAATTTGAAGCAAATCGGAGAAGTCTAACTACCGGACCAACGGGCCTGAATTTTGTATGGGGATTTTCATTTTGGGTGGGCCGATTGAGTTTTCAAAAATTCGTCATTTTTCCGGGCAGTCTAGTGAACAGTGCTCTAAAAATCTAGCGAAATCGTCTTAGGGCACCAGCGGGTCTGTAAAGAATACTAAAAATTAATTTCTATTCCATAATTTTCAGTTCAGCAATTCGAGAGATCGTGCTCACCGCAAGCCATGAAAAATAGACTACGTTGTGAAGCGATGGTCACTATTTATTAAAAAATCACGGTTAAATAAAAAATAAAACTATTAAAAAATTTCAAATAGTTTATAATTTTCACAAACTTATTAGGAAAAAATGTTTAATAAGCTTTCGTAATATTGTGTAGGAAAAAAGCTGAAAATTTGAAAAGAAATCTGAGGATTATGATTGATTACAGAACTCTAGAATTTTCTATTGGAATGTTTTCAGGCAGGAATTTGATATTGATGCTATTAGACAACTGTGAAATCAAGACCAATAGATCAGTTACATATCAGGACCCCATTCCGACAATTTTTCAAAAGTCCTCATGATGTTTACAATAACAGGTTATCAATCTACGGATCAGATAATGTTATTGTAATATTGAATTAAATCAGTTTGCATCAATAAATTTTCAACTCCAATCCAATTTTTTTTTTGTGTGTTGGGGGGGGGGGGGGGCTGTATGGTGTTAAACCCCAAAACCTTCTCTTGGCTACGCCGTTGCTTGGAGTTATTTATTTCGCTTTTCATTTTCCGAAAGGTTTCAGATCGATCCGATGGTCATAAGTTAGAAAAATTGCAGTCAGAAGGTTCGCACAAATGAACATTTTTGCACTGATAAGTTATCAAGTTCCTTCCAGACAACTTGGAAGTGTTCGGTGACTATTTCTATCGGTTGTAGATAGAAAAATGAAATACAAAATTCGATTTATCGAAATAATGTTTGGCTTATTTCAATGGATTATTACTATATTGAACAATAAATAGGCAACGAAGAGTAATCCACAAACAACAAGCCATAACTTTTAAAGTATTCAAAATAGATATTTGAAGTCTTCAGTAAAGTTATTCGCAAAAGTAAGAGCTACAAATTTGCTGAAGACATCATTTCGATATAATCACTTCCAAGGCTTCGTTGATACCTTTGGGATAATCGAATGTAGCCATCGTCCAAGTTCCCCGTTGCTCCACGAGGTTTGCCAACTGTTGAGTGTCCTCTGACGACAAATACTAAAAAATTCGTTGAAGCAGATTGGTCTTTCGTATATGTCACCATTTAATGCGCCCGCCTTTGCTAATGAGTCGGCCTTTTCATTGCCCGGGATAGAACAATGAGAGGGGACCCAAACAAAGGTAATCTGATATGATTTTTCAGATAACGTACACAAGGACTTCTGTATCATCCCCAGGAAATACGGGAGTTGCTTTTTTGGCTTCACCGCACGAAGAGCCTCGATAGAGCTGAGGCTGTCCGAAACGATGAAGTAGTGATCTGTGGGCAGAGTGTCGATGATCCCAAGGGTGTACTGAATTGCAGCTAACTCTGCGACGTAAACTGAAGCGGGATCATTGAGCTTGAATGAAGCGGTGATAGTATTGTTGAAGATACCGAAGCCAGTGGACCCATCGAGATTTGATCCGTCAGTGTAGAACATTTTGTCACAGTCGACTTCTCGGAATTTATTATAAAATATATTGGGGATCACTTGCGGGCGTATATGGTCCGGGATTCCACGAATCTCTTCCTTCATGGATGTGTCGAAGAATACAGTAGAATCAGAAGTATCTAGGAAACGAACACGGTTGGGAGTATATGAAGAAGGATTAATGCTCTGTACCATGTAGTCGAAGTACAAGGCCATAAATCGGGTTTGAGAATTAAGCTCGACGAGCCTCTCGAAGTTTTCAATCACCAACGGGTTCAGAATGTCGCATCGGATGAGCAATCGATATGAGAGTTCCCAAAATCGATTTTTTAGCGGAAGAACGCCCGCCAGCACTTCGAGACTCATCGTATGGGTCGAGTGCATGCAACCCAAGGCAATGCGCAAGTAACGGTACTGGATTCTCTCCAGTTTGATGAAGTGTATGTTCGCAGCGGAGCGGAAACAGAAACACCCGTACTCCATCACCGACAATATCGTTGTTTGGTACAACCTGATCAGGTCTCCTGGGTGAGCACCCCACCATGTTCCAGTTATTGTTCGGAGAAAATTGATCCTTTGTTGGCATTTCTGTTTCAGATACCTAATGTGACATCCCCAGGTACCTTTAGAGTCGAACCAGACCCCGAGATATTTAAATGTGAAAACCTGGTTGATCGTTGCACCCATTAATAGATGCTGGAGTTGCGCCGGCTCACGCTTCCTAGAAAAAACAACCAACTCAGTTTTCTCCGTGGAGAACTCGATACCCAGCTGAAGAGCCCAAGCAGACAAATTGTCCAAGGTATTTTGTAATGGTCCTTGCAAGTCGGCAGCTTTGGGCCCTGTAACAGAGACCACCCCGTCGTCTGCAAGTTGCCTTAGCGTGCATGAATTGGCAAGACAATCGTCAATGTCATTCACGTAGAAATTGTAGAGCAGGGGACTTAGACATGATGTTGTTAAATCGCCATGCGAAAAGTGCATGTGCTTTTCAGACAACAGGTTTAGCAAAAAGTTATTTAAAATTGGCGAAAGACCATGCTGGTGCAGCTTCTCTGACAGAATGTTGATAGAAACTGAGTCAAAAGCCCCCTTAATATCCAAGAAGACTGATGCCATCTGCTCTTTGTTAGCATAGGCCATTTGGATTTCTGTAGAAAGCAACGCAAGGCAATCGTTCGTCCCTTTGCCTTTGCGGAAGCCAAATTGTGTATCTGACAGTAAGCCATTTGCTTCAACCCAATTGTCGAGGCGAAACAAGATCATTTTCTCGAATAACTTCCGAATACAGGACAGCATTGCAATCGGCCGATACGAGTTGTGGTCGGAGGCTAGTTTTCCTGGTTTTTGGATGGCGATGACCTTCACTTGCCTCCATTCATAAGGGACAATGTTGCCCTCAAGAAACTTGTTAAATAAATTCAACAAGCGCCTTTTTGCAGTGTCAGGCAGATTCTTCAGCAAGTTGAATTTAATTCTGTCTAACCCTGGGGCGTTATTGTTGCACGATAAGAGAGCAAGTGAGAACTTCACCATCGAAAACGGTGTTTCGTTCGCGGTATCGTGAGGAGACGCGGCGCGGCACGTTTTCTGTACCAGGACAGAGTCCGGACAGATCTTCTTGGCGAAAGCGAATATCCAACGGTTTGAATATTCCACGTTCTCGTTGGTACTATTACGGTTACGCATACGTCGAGCCGTACCCCAAAGAGTGCTCATCGCTGTTTCTCTCGTTAACCCGTCGACGAACCGGCGCCAATAACTGCGTTTTTTGGCTTTCATTAGACTCTTCATTCGCCTTTCTAACGACGCATACTGTTGATAGCTAGCGGGTAACCCGTCTTCCCGGAAGGCCTTATATGCAGTGGACTTTTCCGCGTACAGCTCTGAGCACTCTTTATCCCACCACAGGGTGGGAGACCGTCCATGGGTATTCGCGCTGGGTACTGGTTTAGTCTGAGCTTGATTCGCACTGTCGAGAATCAAGCCAGCCAAAAACCTGTACTCTTCCTCCGGAGGAAGTTCTTGAGTGGATTCGATTTTAACGGATATCGCGGTCGCGTAACTCTTCCAATCAATGTTCCGTGTGAGGTCATATGAAACATTGATTGTTTCCGATGGTCTTGAACCGTTAGCAATTGAAATCACGATAGGCAAATGATCGCTACCGTGGGGATCAGGGATCACCTTCCACATGCAATCTAACTGTAGCGATGTCGAGCAAAGCGACAAATCCAACGCGCTTGCGCGTGCTGGTGGTGTAGGAATCCGCGTCATTTCTCCCGTGTTTAAGATGGTCATGTTGAAATTATCGCAAAGATCTTGGATTAATGTTGATCTATTATCATCATGAAGACAGCCCCATACCGTACCGTGCGAGTTAAAGTCTCCCAGAACTAGCCGCGGTGCCGGTAAGGATGCCGTGATATTACAAAGCGTTCGGTGCCCTACCGAGGCTCTAGGAGGAATGTAGATGGAAGCAATGCAAAGGTCTTTACCTTTGATTAAAACTTGACAAGCGACAATTTCAATGCCTGGTGTCGAAGGGAGGTTAATTCGGTTGAAAGAATAGCACTTTTTGATCCCCAAAAGTACTCCTCCATAGGGGTTTTCTCGATCCAGACGAATTATATTAAAGTCGTGGAATTTGAGATTTATATCGGAAGTTAACCAAGTTTCACATAATGCGAAAGCATCACATTTTAAACTATTTAGTAAAAATTTAAAGGAATCGATTTTCGGGAGGATACTTCTGCTGTTCCACTGTAGAACAGTGATCGAATCGGTGACCTCGTTCGATGACTTAGCCATCGAAGGATACGATCGCTGCAAGAAGGGGCCATTTAGTAGTCAACTGCTTCAAAAATGTTTGCACTATAGGGAGAAAACGTATCAGAAGGCTTTTAAGAGGATCAGTAACATTTAAAGCTGTGAAAATTAAGTCCACTATGTCAGAAAATTTCATTAGTCCGCTACTGGACTGAGTATCTGTTTGAAAAAAGGGGACACTTGGGGTTTTGGATGTCCCTGGAAGTGGTGGGTACTCCTTGTTAGAATTAATATTTCCAAGTCCTGGAGCAAATTGCTTCGGCTTTTGTGCATCACTTCCGTTGGATTTATTGATTGTAGATGGCGCACTCTGAGTGGACGACACCTTGGCACCCTTACGAGGCAATGTAGGGGAGGCTGGATTTCTCCTCTTCCTGGATTCCCCTGGGTTAACCAAAGATGTTCCCTCTCGTGGGTCGTCAGATTCTTGCTCAACGTTAGCCAAACCAGCGTAGGGATTTTCGGACAGGACAGATGGCGAAGCATTCTTTAGCATTTCTGCATAAGAACGCCTTGATCGTTCCTTAAGGGAGCGCTTAATTTTATCCCCGCGCTGCTTGTACGCAGGACATGATTTAAGAGCATGTGAAGGGCCCCCGCAGCAAATACACTTTTCAGTTTCTTTGTCGCAAGAGTCATCCTCATGCTCTCCTTCGCATTTGCCGCATCGTTTCTTATTTCCACAATATGTGGCTGTGTGGCCCGACTGCTTACAATTGCTGCAGTTCATGACCCGCGGTACGAACAGGCGAACTGGTAGGCGCACTTGTCAAGAAGGATGTAGTTGGGAAGAGAGGACCCGGCGAATGTCACCCGAATCGAGCCTGATAGAGAGTAGGTAGTCTTACCTCCCTCGGTGTTTGCGGTATACAATTGTTTGCATTCTAAGATCTTAATCTGTTCAAGAGAGGGGTCCTTAAAGCAGCCAACCCCGTGCTCCAACAGTTCTTCGCATTTCAGGACCGGTTCGGACACTACCCCATCGATTTCACAGGCCACACAAGGCACGTACGCTTTAAATTCCCGCGTAAAGCGCTCATAGCAAGCAATCGCGTTTGCCTGGCCGCGATCACTCACTAGAACACGTATCTTGTTTGCCCGAACACGTATTATCTGAGTTACGGCCGGGTAATTAGCAGTCAGATCTCGAGAAAGTTTTAATATATTAACCGGTTTCTCTCCGGTCCGAAAATATACCACCCATGGCCCAGAGGAACCTTCTGGGTACTGCTTTATACGGGGAGCAATGCGAGTATTAGGGGGATCAGGGACTTCCATGATTACATCAGATGGTATTTCGCCCTCGGCCATTTAAGCACGAGGGCAGAGCGTTATATAGACGGGAATGTGTCTTATTATTTGATTACAAGGTAAAGTAAAAGTAGGGAAAAGGAAAGAAAGCAAACGAGGAAAAAAGTAAAGCAAAACTTATCTGCAAACAACGTCGATTGTTCCGCACCAGCGAAAACAATGTACTGGATTTACTGCCGGCACCAGCAGAATGGCAGCTAACGAACGAACAAAGGATGACCTTGAATCACTGAATTTACACACCGAACACCACTGTGAAATATAACGATCCGTTCCGTTCAAAGGTTGGGAGACGTATGGATCGCCTGTTGTTGAATTTTTTTATTGATTGGACTTCTGGTTCCGGAGTTACTGGTTGAAGAGTGCGGTCACACAGCCAATTCCTGTATAAACTGAACTGAAAAATGCTCAAAGGGGGTGGGAAGCAAAATTTAGAGTTTGTATTTTTGATACCAAATGTCTTTGAAATGCATGAAACGTTGAGATTTTATGCAACTTCGAAAAAAAAAATTTTAAGCGGAAATTGACTTTTTGGGCTTTACCACATTTTTGCCTTTCTCATATAGAAAAGCTATGCAATCACTCTGAAAAACGTCAACCTAATCTCGGCCGGAGGGCCATTTTTTTACACACGCACCCTCGCATGATAAAATAAACCGAAAGCTAAGTTTGAGTTAATGCTGATACAGTTAATAAAATATTATATATTTTTGTTTCAAGCTGGGGCGAATCCAGAATAAAGTTTCCTATTGGATTTGAAATTTCGATTTTGAAATGAGCATATTACGTGATACACAATAACTGAATTTATTAAACACTAATGAAAAATTTGGTTCGAAATGATTTTGAGTTTGAAACTACTTTAAAATTGAAACTAGTTTATAATTTCTTGTGAAGTTGAAATTTTTTTTCGGGGTCCGGATTTCCCGGACCCTTCTCCTGGATCCGCCTCTGGTTTCAAGTGTTTCAGCATCACCATTATAGTGAACATAACCAGCCATGGAATCGTAGTTTTGACAAATGAGAAAGGCACAATTGCACCACCAGATGGATTAAATCAGGTTGTGAATTTTAAAATTTGTGAATTTTTAAATTCTTAAATTTAGAAACTTTTAATTTCGACAAATTTTCAATAACTATATAAACAATTCATTATCTTTAACCGAGCTTTACTTATTTCCTTTTGTTTAAAATTCAATCTTAGTATAATGAATATTTTTCTTGGCTTTTTCTCTTTTTAGATTCAAAAGAATAATCAGGTACATATAGACTTCACATAAAAAAATATTAAAATTATAAGTATCGAAGGTAAGCTTATGAATTGCATAATCAAAATCATGAAATTGACATTTATGGTGTAAACGGTAATATATTAACATTATCTTAATTGTATGTGTGATTATGCCTTATGACCTCAGTTAAAGTCAAATTTTTGGTGATGCACAGCACGCACTGAACAAAACCTCAAAATTTTGTATTTTATGCTCTTTTACAACACTCAATTAGCTGGAGATTATTGGATAGGGAAAGTTATGAAAATTTAGAGCCATAGTACTTAAGTGAGAGCAAGGATGTGAAGTATACAGATCGGAAAAATAGTAGTGGCAGGGCCATTAGAACAAGCTTAATACCTTACGGGCTTAACTTTTGTCTTCTGTTATTGAGGATCGAGCCTAGGCAGTATAACTACGAATCGCTCAAGTCCACCAACATGCCTCCTGGTAAATACAGACTTACCCCTCTTTACCGTAACCTTGCCACTTCTAGTTTTCCGATCTGTATACTTCACATCCTTGCTCTCACTTGAGTATGAGTAGCTCTAAATTTTCATAACTTTTCCTGTCCAGTAATCTATAGCTAATTGAATGTCGTTAAAATGTAAAAAAGAAAATGTTACTACATATAGTTGAAATAAAAAGGAATTTACATTTTATTTGTTATACATTACTACTTGTTATGTTGTTGCATTTTTCATATAGAAAGGTTATACAATCGGTCGGAATTTCGACTTTTTAACCAGCAATCTCTTATACCATTCAGCTCAGTTCGTCGTGATAGGAAAAAGTCTGTATGTGTGTGCGTATGTTTTGCCTTTCTCATATAGCAAGGTCATGCAAACACTCTAACAATCTCCAACCTAATCCATCCATGTCACATACAATTTGACTCAGTTCGTAGAGTTCGGAAAATGTATGTGTGTGTATGTGGAAAAAAATGTCACCTCTGTTTCTCAGAGATGGCTAGACTGATTTGCACAAACTTAATCTCAAATGAAAGGTACAGCCTTCCCATCGGCTGCTATTGATTTTTTTTTATTGATTGGACTTTTGTTTCCGGAGTCACGGGTTGAAGAGTGCGACCACACAAAAAATTCCCATATTAATATCTATATTTGATGCCAAATGACTTTGAAATGCACGAAATGTTGAAATTTATGTAATCTCGAAAAAAATTACTTTTTTGGTCTTTGGCACATTTTTGCCTTTCTCATATAGAAATGTTACGCAATCATTCTGGAAATCGTCAGCCTAATCCCGGCTTTTATAGGCTTAGGTAGGAGTATGCAGTGAGGGGTTGCTACTTTAAAATTAAAACTAGTCTAAATTTCTGAACAAGTTCAAATTTTTTGGCAGGATCCGGACCCCCCGGATCTTTCTCCTTGATCCGTCGTTTGTTTCAAGCGATGTTTCGGTGTCGACACATAGTATCTCAAGATCGTGGCAGTCGATCCATTGTATGTATGTGCAAATCGTAATGAAAATGTAATTTACATTTCCACCATTGTATTGAATATAACCAGCCATGGAATCGTAGTTTGGACAAATGAGAAAGGCACAATTGAACCAATAGGTGGATTAAAACAGGTTTTTTTTGAGAGCATTTAAAAACTTTCATAAAACCCTGAGACAGGAAAAACATACAAAAACCTTAACGTCTCAGGGAACGGGTTTGATGTTGCCATCTCCCGACCCGCTAAAACCACTGCTCTTGGCCTGCACCTGATTCTTTCCCGGTACTACCTTACGGCATTACTTCGTGGAGGAGTTTTTATGTGCATAGACCACTCTATTTCAACTACTACGTAGTTAGTCTCTTCAGTAGGGTTACAGCACCACTCTTTGACACACAATCAGTTCACCACCAACCACACAGACTACGACAGTCCGAGACCTAGCTGTGGATCGAGACTCTACGAAGATAATGTGGGCGGCAAGTTCAGATTGATTAATTTACTGAGCCCTTCGGCTCCCTTGTGCCATTCAGCACCGCAACTCCCTTCTCGTACCATTCAGCATCACTTACTAGTTGAGCTCCCGATTTGTTCGCGAATTACTTGCTCTAGTCAACGACGATGAAACTAGCCTACTCCAATGGAGAATTTCCCGGCGAGAGAAGTTTTCTCGAAACCGAGCCAACCAACGAGGTGGCGAGGTCAGTTCGGTGATTCCGGTGGAGCAGGACGTCCAGTTTGCTTGTGCCCCGACGAACCGCGACTGGTGGTGTCTAGTCGCGGTCTACTCAGTCTATTCCCCGGAACTACTCGGTCTAGTTTCCAAGAATGGATCTAGCCTACTCCGATGGAGAATTCCACGGCGAGAGAGGTTCTCACGAAACCGAGCTGTAATTTTCTCCCGACACCGATGTTCGTTTCCGTGATGGCTTAGCTACCCGTTTCGTCCCGATCTACTCGTTTTAGTGAACCTACGAGCCAGCCAGTAGATGCCGAGGCCCATCCAGCGATTCCGGGTGGAGCGTAGCTTCCAGTTCACTGGTGCCCCAACGACCCACTGCTTGCTATTTGACGCGGTCTACTCGGTCTAATCCCCGGCGGTGGATTTATCCTACTCGCGAGCTACCCGGTAGGGTGTCGAGGTTCGGTTCAGTGGCGCCCCGACAACCCAAACCTTGTACTACGTCGCATACTACTTAACTGGTCTCTGGCGGTGGACCTAGTCTACACCATCGAATAGTTCCCCGGCGTTGGATTTTCTCTCAAAACCCGATTCGTGACTGCAGCTCAGAGAGCATACTCGTAACCATTCTGTTAACAGCGCCAAGGAATGCTCGTCGTAGCACATCTTTTCGACGATATTGTCAACTGTCACACGAGCCATTCCTCTTCGAACTTCTTCGAACAGATAACATTCAAAGACAACGTATTCCGGTGTCTCTTGCTGGTTCGTACACTCCGGGCAAAAGAGTAACGAAGCATGTCACTATTTTGCCCGGAGTTTGCGAACGTGCAAAACGATGCAAATAGTTCTGGAAGCATTCGTGCCCGGACAAAAACTGCGTCATGGAAGTTCACCTCTCCAAGCTTCCTATGCACCCAAGCCGACACATTTGGGAAGAGTCGGTGAGTCCACCTTCCTTTTCCGCGTTGTCCTACTCTTGCTGCCACTCAGTCAACGATTCTGATCGGACCAGTCTCCTTACATTTTTTGCATTTCTCCGTTGGTAGCATTCCACATCCTCAGCCAGAGTGATTCAGATGGGGATCATCCCGGCGATAACGCATACTGCCTCCGACGATGTTGTTCTGTATGCATTCGTGACTCATACGGCCATCAACCTGAATATCCTGTTCAGCTTTTCACGGTTCCGCTTGGTTTTCAGCGCAGCACCACAGGCAGGAACCTCATATCGGAGTATCGATGACGAAACAGTTGATAGCAGACGTCTCGTGCTGATTCTCGGGCCGCCGACGTTTGACATGATTCTCGCTATTGCGTTCGTTGTTTTCACTGACTTTTTGCAGGCGTAGTCGACGTGGTTGTTGAAGCTCAACCGGACGTCGATTATCACTCCCAATGTTTTTTTTTAATTTTTTTTTTACAATGGAGAAGACGTTTACGTCCTAACCCAGTACACGTGCTATTGGTAGGTGTCCAAGCTACCACACGGGGTGTATTGGGGGCGTGTCGGGCTCGAATGGTGACGCTGCCATTAATACCGACTAAACTCCATTGGGCTCTGCAATCGTTCCCCCCAGGAACTACCTCGCGGTATTACTTCTGGGGGGATGGCTGTACTTGATGTACTCATTCACTCTCACTCACGCGTTCATACCTTCTTATGAGGCATACTTGGGTGCTCTCTCTATCACACCTTGATTCACTCTCAAACACTCCACATGAGGCTGACTTTTGTGCTCAACTTTTTCGTTCCTTGCGAGGCTGACTTGTGTGCTCACCTTACTCATTCCTTGCTAGGCTTACTTTTGTGCTCGCCTCACCCATACCATGTGAGGCTGACTTGGGTGCTCACCCTATCACCTGGTGAGGGGTTGCTACTTTAAAATTAAAACTAGTCTAAATTTCTGAACAAGTTGAAAATTTTTGGCAGGATCCGGACCCCCCGGATCTTTCTCCTTGATCCGTCGTTTGTTTCAAGCGATGTTTCGGTGTCGACACATAGTATCTCAAGATCGTGGCAGTCGATCCATTGTATGTATGTGCAAATCGTAATGAAAATGTAATTTACATTTCCACCATTGTATTGAATATAACCAGCCATGGAATCGTAGTTTGGACAAATGAGAAAGGCACAATTGAACCAATAGGTGGATTAAAACAGGTTTCTTTTGAGAGCATTTAAAAACTTTCATAAAACCCTGAGACAGGAAAAACATACAAAAACCTTAACGTCTCAGGGAACGGGTTTGATGTTGCCATCTCCCGACCCGCTAAAACCACTGCTCTTGGCCTGCACCTGATTCTTTCCCGGTACTACCTTACGGCATTACTTCGTGGAGGAGTTTTTATGTGCATAGACCACTCTATTTCAACTACTACGTAGTTAGTCTCTTCAGTAGGGTTACAGCACCACTCTTTGACACACAATCAGTTCACCACCAACCACACAGACTACGACAGTCCGAGACCTAGCTGTGGATCGAGACTCTACGAAGATAATGTGGGCGGCAAGTTCAGATTGATTAATTTACTGAGCCCTTCGGCTCCCTTGTGCCATTCAGCACCGCAACTCCCTTCTCGTACCATTCAGCATCACTTACTAGTTGAGCTCCCGATTTGTTCGCGAATTACTTGCTCTAGTCAACGACGATGAAACTAGCCTACTCCAATGGAGAATTTCCCGGCGAGAGAAGTTTTCTCGAAACCGAGCCAACCAACGAGGTGGCGAGGTCAGTTCGGTGATTCCGGTGGAGCAGGACGTCCAGTTTGCTTGTGCCCCGACGAACCGCGACTGGTGGTGTCTAGTCGCGGTCTACTCAGTCTATTCCCCGGAACTACTCGGTCTAGTTTCCAAGAATGGATCTAGCCTACTCCGATGGAGAATTCCACGGCGAGAGAGGTTCTCACGAAACCGAGCTGTAATTTTCTCCCGACACCGATGTTCGTTTCCGTGATGGCTTAGCTACCCGTTTCGTCCCGATCTACTCGTTTTAGTGAACCTACGAGCCAGCCAGTAGATGCCGAGGCCCATCCAGCGATTCCGGGTGGAGCGTAGCTTCCAGTTCACTGGTGCCCCAACGACCCACTGCTTGCTATTTGACGCGGTCTACTCGGTCTAATCCCCGGCGGTGGATTTATCCTACTCGCGAGCTACCCGGTAGGGTGTCGAGGTTCGGTTCAGTGGCGCCCCGACAACCCAAACCTTGTACTACGTCGCATACTACTTAACTGGTCTCTGGCGGTGGACCTAGTCTACACCATCGAATAGTTCCCCGGCGTTGGATTTTCTCTCAAAACCCGATTCGTGACTGCAGCTCAGAGAGCATACTCGTAACCATTCTGTTAACAGCGCCAAGGAATGCTCGTCGTAGCACATCTTTTCGACGATATTGTCAACTGTCACACGAGCCATTCCTCTTCGAACTTCTTCGAACAGATAACATTCAAAGACAACGTATTCCGGTGTCTCTTGCTGGTTCGTACACTCCGGGCAAAAGAGTAACGAAGCATGTCACTATTTTGCCCGGAGTTTGCGAACGTGCAAAACGATGCAAATAGTACTGGAAGCATTCGTGCCCGGACAAAAACTGCGTCATGGAAGTTCACCTCTCCAAGCTTCCTATGCACCCAAGCCGACACATTTGGGAAGAGTCGGTGAGTCCACCTTCCTTTTCCGCGTTGTCCTACTCTTGCTGCCACTCAGTCAACGATTCTGATCGGACCAGTCTCCTTACATTTTTTGCATTTCTCCGTTGGTAGCATTCCACATCCTCAGCCAGAGTGATTCAGATGGGGATCATCCCGGCGATAACGCATACTGCCTCCGACGATGTTGTTCTGTATGCATTCGTGACTCATACGGCCATCAACCTGAATATCCTGTTCAGCTTTTCACGGTTCCGCTTGGTTTTCAGCGCAGCACCACAGGCAGGAACCTCATATCGGAGTATCGATGACGAAACAGTTGATAGCAGACGTCTCGTGCTGATTCTCGGGCCGCCGACGTTTGACATGATTCTCGCTATTGCGTTCGTTGTTTTCACTGACTTTTTGCAGGCGTAGTCGACGTGGTTGTTGAAGCTCAACCGGACGTCGATTATCACTCCCAATGTTTTTTTTTATTTTTTTTTACAATGGAGAAGACGTTTACGTCCTAACCCAGTACACGTGCTATTGGTAGGTGTCCAAGCTACCACACGGGGTGTATTGGGGGCGTGTCGGGCTCGAATGGTGACGCTGCCATTAATACCGACTAAACTCCATTGGGCTCTGCAATCGTTCCCCCCAGGAACTACCTCGCGGTATTACTTCTGGGGAGATGGCTGTATTGATGTACTCATTCACTCTCACTCACGCGTTCATACCTTCTTATGAGGCATACTTGGGTGCTCTCTCTATCACACCTTGATTCACTCTCAAACACTCCACATGAGGCTGACTTTTGTGCTCAACTTTTTCGTTCCTTGCGAGGCTGACTTGTGTGCTCACCTTACTCATTCCTTGCTAGGCTTACTTTTGTGCTCGCCTCACCCATACCATGTGAGGCTGACTTGGGTGCTCACCCTATCACCTGGTTCACTCTTGATCGTGCCACTCTATTATACCTCTGTCACTCCCCCTGGCATCCCATGTGGAAAATTTTTTCAGGCTCTGTGTGTGTGCCTTGTGTGCTCACCTTTTTCATTCCTTGCTAGGCTTACTTTTGTGCTAGCCTCTACCATACCATGTGAGGCTGACTTTTGTGCTCACCCTTAACATACCGTGTGAGACTGACTTGGATACTCACCCTTTCACTCCTCTGCCACGCCACGAGGCATCGATAGCTAAGTCCCAACATACTACGCTACGAGCCTCCTATCTTGACATGAGGCAGTCCACTTATACGCCTATACACTCGCTCTTCTGCCTTGCTTCGGGGTGGCTGGGTTTACCCCTTACGCGGTTGCTAGTCGCTGCGCCAAACCTACCTCAGCATGAACAGACCATTCACTCCCTTTTTTGCGCTCGGCCTTTTTCGCTCCAACTAACTAGTTAGCCGTACCCGTTGTCTGTTGCTCGGTTCGCCAGATTACCTGTAGTCTACAGGCAATCTGGGTGGTAGCAGCCGAGACTGCGTTCCACTTCTCCACCGATTGACACATCAGCTAAATAAGGGTATCAGGGGTTGTGTTCCAGCCACAGACGTCAAGCATTGCTCTTCTTTCGACGTCGAACCGAGGACATACGAACAGTATGTGTTCGGCAGTTTCGTCTACACCAGGGCAGTCCGGGCAGTCTGGGACCTCCGCGTGCCCGAACCTGTGGAGGTACTGTCAGAAACAGCCATGACAGGAATTGTGTTAGATGGAAGTGAACTTCTCCATGGGGTCTTCCCACCCAGCTCAATATGTTAGGTATCAGCCGGTGGGTCCACCTACCTTTCGAGGAGTTATCCAACTCACGCTGCCATCTGGCGACCGAGGTCACCCTGGTGCGCTCGTGGGCTCCTTCCACGTAGCTCGAAGCACTCCTCATCTTCCCGAATGACCAGCCCGACTAGCATCATGCTCGCTATTACGCGGTTAGTTCTACCTCAGAGATTGATTCCCCGTAGTCCCCGAAGGTTACGTTGTCGGCAAAACCGACGATCTTGACCCCAGGAGGGAACTTCAGTCTCAGAACCCCGTCATACATAAGGTTCCATATCACCGGGCCTAGGATCGAGCCCTGCGGGACTCCGGCGTTGATCGGAACCCTTTTCTGACCGGCATCGGTCTCGTATAGCAGTACGTGGTTCTGGAAGTAACTTTCCAGGATCCAGTACAGACCCACCGGTAGGCTAAGCCGTTGTAACGAGAGCGCGATGGCATCCCAGCTTGCGCTGTTGAATGCGTTCTTCACATCAAGTGTCACTAACGCACAGTATCGAATACCTCGCCTTTTTCGTCGGATCACTATCTCAGCAGTCTTTATCACTGAGTTGAGAGCGTCCACTGTGGACTTACCCTTCCGAAAGCCAAATTGGTTGCTTGACAGGCCGTCCGTACCTTCTGCGTACCGGATTAGCCTGTTGAGGATAATCCTCTCAAGCAGTTTGCCAGTCGTGTCTATCAGACAGATTGTTCTGTACGCCGATGGGTCGCCTGGCGGCTTCCCGGGCTTCGGCAACAGCACCAATTTCTGCCTTTTCCATCTATCGGGGAAACGGCACTCGTCAAGGCACCTCTACATAGCTAGCCTGAACATGTTCGGGTTCGCTGTGATCGCTGCCTTGAGAGCGTTGTTTGGAACTCCACCCGGCCCTGGAGCTTTGTTCATTGCTAGGGATTTAGCCACTGCGAGTAGTTCTTCATTCATCACTGGAGCCACCATTTCGGCCGTGCCCGCACTGTCTCGTAGTGCAGGTGGCCAGGGGCTTGTGGCTCGAGACGGGAAGAGTACTTCGATAATCGTCGCCAACATGTCCGGAGACCGTTCTGGGGGTGAAGAGCCCCCTTTGGTCTTGGCCATCACGATCCTGTTGGCGTCACCCCACGGATTCGCGTTGGCACTCTTACACAGGTCGTCGAAACACGCTCTCTTGCTGCTTTTAATGGCTTTGTTAAGGGCCAATGTCGCAGCTCGAAACACTTCACGGCGGTTCTCTCTTGCATCCTCGGTGCGGGTTCTTTGCATCCTACGTCTAGCTCTGAGGCAGGCTGATCGTAGAGCTGCAATCTCGGCACTCCACCAGTATACCGGGCATCCGCCGTTTCTTGGCAGGGTTTTCCTCGGCATAGTGGCGTCGCACGCGCGTTATAGAACAGCTACCAGCGCATCCCCGCTTAGACTGTCGGTGTTGGCCTCCAGGCCCAAGGCCGCGGTGAAAGCTTCGCTGTCGAAGTGATTTGACTTCCACCCGCGTACCTGACAGGGATCTCCCGCCCTCGGATGCTGCACACCATAGTTGATCCTAAAGCGGATTGCTAAGTGATCGCTATGGGTGTAGCCTTCGTCTACTCTCCATTCCATGCCTGGAGCCAGACTCGGGCTGGCAAATGTTACGTCAATCCACGCCTCCACCCCGTTTCTACGGAATGTACTAGCGGAGCCATTATTGGCTAGCACTGTATCAAGTTTCGCAAGCGCATCCATTAGCTCACTCCCAATGTGTGTGTATCTGACATTTACATTTCTTATAAAAGAAAGGTATAGAATTCGCTCAAACTTTCAAGATTTTTTCCGAGGCCTGGAGGGCCGAGTCTTATATACCAATCGACGATTTGGGACAATGTCTGTGTGTGTCTGTGTGTGTGTATGTAACGCACAAATTCTCATTCGTGTTTCTCAGCAATGGCTGAACCGATCTTATCCAAACTAATTTTAAATGAAAGAACTAAAAAACAGTATGAACGCTATTAATTTGTTTTTGATTCTGATGTTTAGTTTCCAAGATATGAATGTTTGAATGTGTAAAAATGGCGTTTTTTGCATTTTTTTCAATGATCAGCCGAAATTGACAATATAGATTAACAATTTATAGGTTTTTCAGATAGCTTAAACGAACACCTTTCGAACAAGCTATAGATTCTTGAAATCGGACTATTATCAAATGAGATATTTAATATTAAATGCGGACAAAAGATTTTTATCATTTCCCATCGCCAGAAATATGACCAAAAAATGTAATCTATTATTAACGCCAAAACGGCTTATTTTAGGTCAATAATATCTTCGGAGAATTTAATGGAGGTAATATGCCCTTTCTTTTGGTATTGTGCTTTTGCTGAATAATCCCCCTATGAGTGAGATATTTTCACAAATTTTCTTGGAAGTGATTATATCGAAATGATGTCTTCAGCAAATTTGTAGATCTTACTTTTGCGAATAACTTTACTAAAGATTTTAAATATCTATTTTGAATACTTTAAAAGTTATGGCTTGTTGTTTGTTGATTACTCTTTGTCGCCTATTTATTGTTTAATATAGTAATAATCCATTGAAATAAGCTAAACATTATTTCGATAAAACAAATTTTGTATTTCATTTTACTATCTACAACCGCTAGAAATAATCACCGAACACTTCCAAGTTGTCTGGAAGGAACTTGATAACTTATCAGTGCAAAAATGTTCATTTGTACGAACCTTCTGACTGTAATTTATCTAACTTATAACCATCGGATCGATCTGAAACATATCGGAAAATGAAAAGCGAAATAAATAACTCCAAGCAACGGCGTAGCCAAGAGAAAGTTTTAGGGTTTAACACCATATAACCCCCCCCCCCCCCACCACACCCAAAAAAATATTGGATTGAAGTTGAAAATTTATTGATGCTGACTGATTTAATTCAATATTACAATAACAATTATCTGATCCGTACATTGATAACCTGTTGTTGTAAACATCATGAGGACTTTTGATAAATTGTCGGAATGGGGTCCTGATGTGTAACTGATCTATTAGTCTTGATTTCACAGTTGTCTAATAGCATCAATATCAAATTCCTGCCTGAAAACATTCCAATAGAAAATTCCAGAGTTCTGTAATCAATCATAATCCTCAGATTTATTTTCAAATTGAGCTCGTTTTTGTAGAAATGTACTGTAATAAGGGTCTTTATTCAATAGGAAGCGAAGTTAAAATTGATTTAATGTCTATGAAACATAGAACTGCTCACCAAAAAAATGCATAACTTTCAACATTTGCTAAAAATGTTTTTGCCTTTCTCATTCACTCTAAAATTCGTCAATCTAATCCCGACCCGAAGAGCCGAGTGTCATATGCCAATCGACTGAGATCGTCGAGATCGGAAAATGTCTGTGTGTATATGTGTGTACGTGGAAAAAAATGTGACCTCGGTTTCTCAGAGATGGCTGGACCGATTTGCACAAAATTAGTCTCAAATGATAGGTACAACCTTCCCATCGGCTGCTGTTGAACTTTTTATTGATTGGACTTCCGGTTCCGGAGTTACGAGTTGAAGAGTGCAGTCACACAGCAAATTCCCATATAAACTGAAATGAAAAATTTTCAAAATCAAATTTGTATTTTTGATGCCAAATGACTTTAAAATGCATGAAACATTGAGATGTTTGACAAAAATTGACTTTTTTGGACTTTGGTACATTTTTGCCTTTCTCATATAGAAAGGTTATGCAATCACTCCAAAAATCGTCAATCATACCGGCCCGGAGGAAGTATGCAGTGAGGGGTTGCTACTTTAAAATTAAAACTAGTTTAAAATTTCTTAACAAGTTGAAAATTTTCGGCAGGACCTGGACCTCCCGGATCTTTCTCCATGATCCGCCGCTGGTTTCAAGCGATGTTTCAATATCACATAGTATCTCAAGATCGTGGCTGTCGATCCATTGTATGTATGTGCAGATCGTACTGAACATGTAATGTTCATTTCCACCATTGTATTGAATACAACCAGCCATGGAATCGTAGTCTGGACAAATGAGATAAGCACAATTGCACCACTAGGTGGATTAAAACAGGTTTTTATTTTGGGAATGCGTCGAGTTGAGACGAAAACGTAATATGATTAATAACGAGGATAACACTTTCCGAATGTAGAGAGAAATTTATGAAAAATGACGAATTCCATTCGATTCTAGCAGGTTCTGATCGATTTTGATGAGCATTTGATTTTTGTTGTATGACCAATTATATGTATAGGTCAAATGTTTAAAAACAGTAATTTAAGGTCAAGATAGCATCATTTTGAAAACGCCAATTTCGGAGGTTTAGTATCTTCGATGAGTTTTACAAACGTTAAACAGCGCATCATTCGATAAAATAATTTTGACGGTATATCGTCCAAAAAGTATTTATGGTGAATTTTCTCAGGTTAATATTCATGACTACAATAAAGTCTCAACAAATTCGCTAGACACGAACTCTGTTACTATTTTCTGAAAAAATAATTCTGCATAATTTTAAAACTTCAAAAATTACGGTTTCGGAATCATGCCGTTTGGACAATATGATCGATTTTCACCAAACTCCCACCAAACCGAATTTCTGGCTACGCCGCTGATTTCAAGTAAGTAGAAACAAAGTCTTTCACAAGAAACTTTTTCGAATGCTGAATATCTATTAAAATTTATTGAAACCGCGATTTTATCAGCCAAATATGAACATATGTTTGATGGGCTCTAGCAGACGAACAAGACTGAATTCGAGTAAAGCCTTTCTTTAGCATGTTTTCCTTATCATGAAGATGGAAATATGCAAAAATGAAAAATTCTTCATAATCAGAAATATTTATCAGACTACATCAAGGGACGGGAAGAATATTTTAACAGCTTCAGTTTATTATAAAGAAAAAAATTGCCCGCTTTAGTCAATGTCCCCATTTTGTCAGCCTAAAATACGCCATGAGACTGATAAAAATGGGTCTTTATGGTATGTATTATTCACTGTGTTGCATATTAATAGGTACATTTCATTTTTGGAGATTTTTTTATTGCATCGAACTACAACAATTTTTAGGTAGTTTTCAAGGGGTTATTTTATAGACTTCTTCCGAGATTTGGCGAACCTATTCCAATTCGTATACCAATTAATTGGTATACTTAAGGGTTTATATGTTGCAGATAGAGAATATACTGAAATTTTCAGCTTTTTTTCTACACAATATTACGAAAGCTTATTAAACAATTTTTCCTAATAAGTTTGTGAAAATTATAAACTATTTGAATTTTTTTAATAGTTTAATTTTTTATTTAACCGTGATTTTTTAATAAATAGTGACCATCGCTTCACAACGTGGTCTATTTTTCATGGCTTGCGGTGAGCACGATCTCTCGAATTGCTGAACTGAAAATTATGGAATAGAAATTAATTTTTAGTATTCTTTACAGATTTAACTCGCCGCGCAGATAGCTCTGAATTAGATCCGCTGGTGCCCTAAGACGATTTCGCTAGATTTTCAGAGCACTGTGCACCCAGTGCATTAACGCAAGTGACGGAAGGTTATCGAAAAGTTTCGTGAAAATGAAAATTCCAGTAATGATGATGATTTTCCCAAACGGTTCGTTTTCGAGAGGTTTTTATTTGTTCTTTGGCATTAGGATTAACGATAATAATTCAAATCAAGGATACTACTGGGAAGTCACCTTTAGAAAAAGTCGATGTCGAAGTAAAATTTGGAACTATGCACGCATGCACTTCAGAGGCTGCGATTTTATTTCAACGCTTTTTTTTTGAAAAGGGCGATACTTACAAATGTAAAAATAAGGCTTTTTTCATACATGCGAATGAGGGCTTTGAAACGCAACAAATTAACCTAAAAATTTGGATTCTACGATATTGATTTCCTAAACTACAGCAAAAAATACAACGGGCGAAACTGTATTTTTGTTTGTTTATTTAAAGTTTCGCCCTCCACGCTCCATGCAAACAATCAGGGCGATATTTTTTGCTAGCAGTTTAGAGGCGAAACTGTTATTTTCGTATTTTTTTAGGATTATCAAGCTGATACCAGCTGTAAATAGTAACAATGATCTCTATTGAAAAAACCCGGACGAAATCGGTGGTGTAGAACGGTAGTTATTGTAAAAAACGTAAGGGCGATACTTCAATGCTGATAGGTGGGACCGAAAAAGTAAACAATCGCCATAGGGGTGATACTATCATTTTGTCAATTTCAATAGCAAAAACAAATTTTAATTTAATAATTTCAAATACTTTATGAAGTTTTGGGTTTAGATCACTGAATCATGCAATCTAGGATGTAAAAACACAATAGTTCTTAAATAGGAAATAAAACCAAGTCTGGAAATATTTACTGTTGATTTTCTTTGAATGGTATCACTGCTAGTATCGCCCTTTTCAAGAAAAAGCGTTGATTTCTTAGTTCTCAGTCGCGTTGCAAATTTGAGTAAAGTATAAACTTCAAATCGATTCAAAAAAAATTTCGATTTTTTTGGCTCAGTACAATATATAACCCCTTCAGGAAAATTCAGTTTTCCCACCACAATTTAGATATTTTATTAACAGAGCATTAACAATAATTCGTTTGTATGTCTATTTTATAGGCCATTTTTTCGCTTTCCCATTGATTTGGTTTGAGATTTCTAGCACTGATGTTGTCCTATGCTGATTTGAGCGATTCTCTGAGTCCTGCCACTATCCCATGTAGTATGTGTTATCAAAAACATCGCGAAGCATCAAGTTCTAAATGTTCTCAAACGATATAATATCCGAAGAGAGTGATAAGAGTTATAAGAAATGTCTCATCACACTGTTAGGTGGATTAAAAACGTTTTTAATGTAGAATACATTTAAGCTTTCAATATAGGGGTCCCGTTTCAAAATATCGTCTGCAGCGCCGCGTCAGATTTTGAACGTTAATAACTTTTAATATACTTAACAGAATGATTTGATTTTTAGGCCAATTTGTTGAAAATATGTTCCTCTATGCTGTATTAAAATTTGAAGTATGTATAACATGCACTAATAACAAAAAATTGTGTTTTGAAAAATCTTACGAAAACGACTCGGAAAAGTAAAAATTTTCAGCCCATCCCGCACACAGCCGTCACTATGGTGGACCAACCGAACAATAAAATAATGAAAAGTTTATATATAGGTCCACTACATGTTTGTTCCTATGATTAAAGAAAGACTGCATGTTCCTTTGGTTAGGCCATTAGAAGCCGGACGGAAAGGAAAGGCTCATGCACGGCACGAGAACGAGCGAGAAAGCGATAGTAGTGCATATTAGCGCGATTATATAAATATCTGTCGGTCGGTTTTTCTCATCATTCGTATTCGTTGAAGTACTAGCAAGCAGCCAGTCCACCGGAGGAAAGCAGTTGGCAATGACGAAGGCCGAAAAAGTGCCCCAGCTACTGGTGACTCATCGGAACTGTCGCCCTGCAAGAATTTCGCCCCAACTAAAGGGCAACTAATCTGTAGGCTATCGTTCCAGCGTCTGGTTCGTGAGATTGTACAGGACTGCAAAGTCGAGCTACGCTTACAAAGCTCAGTCGTAATGATGCCCCGAGAAGCCAACGATGCCTACTTGGTCGGTTTGTATTATTAAACTGGCTCACCGTGTCCGCGGGGAGTGCGTCTGAATTATGCTCCCGCAATAAAACAATAAACGGTTCTTTACAGGACCAATTAATTGTGTTCTAATTAGAGTTAAACTGAAATTTACATTTTATGGTGTATAATAAATAATTTTCAGAAAGCTATATAAGAAATACGATGTGTGGAAAGAAAGAAAGAGAATTTAAATTATCCTCTCTCGCTCGTTTTCGTGCACTGCTTTTCCATTCCTTTCTGCTGCTAATACCATTATAACTACAACGAATGTGCGTGTTCCCCCACCATCTCATGGCCAGTGTTGCCACAATTGCATGTTGCTATTACACTTTGAATTATTTTATCGATCCTCTCTAGTATTGATAAAATCTCGCCAAACATATGATTACGGCTTAAAAGCCAACTCAAAATTCTCTTTGAAAGGAAATTCCGGACAAACCGTTACTGGCCAAATACAGTTCATAGCAGTTAATGAAAGAGAAAACTTGTCTCTTTTGTTTACTACCAACATCTGGGATTGGCGAGTAATGGGTTGTCAGAAATTTCTTTTTAAAGAGAATTTTGACATTTGGCTTTTAAGCCGTAATCATATGTTTGTCGAGAAATATAGAACGTGCAAAGTACACTAGTCGCATGCTTTTATTCGAACTTTTTGGCAGCCTCCGTTGATTAACTGCATAAATCGATTTGTTTGTGCAGCTCCTTGCTAGTAGCAAACTAAATAGCTTTTATCAGTGCTAACAAATGACACAAAAGAATTTAAATTTGTGAAAATCTTTTCCTTCCTTCTTTTCAAATCTGCAACATTCTTTGAAAATATTGTTTGAATGTTGATATTGAAAAACTGAACATGCAAGTTTGCTAGCACTGGCCACTAGACTAGATTGAAGGCGATGGAAAGACAGAATATTCGTTTTGGTTATGCTAATATTGGTAGCCGAACGGAAAGGAAAGGCGCAAGAATGGCACGAAAACGAGCGAGAGAGCGATAGTAGTGCTTTCTCGTGTGTTCATATATGAATATTGGTCGGTCGGTTTTTCTCACCATTCGTATTCATTCAAGCACTAGCAAGCAGCCAGTCCCCGAAGTAAAGCAGTTGGCAATGACGACGGTCGCCCTGCAAGAATTTCGCCCCAACTAAAGGGCAACGGAGCAACTGATCCGCTGGCTAACATTCCAGCGTCTGGTTCGTAACGTTGTGTATTACTTCAAAGTCGAGCTACGCTTACAAAACTCAGTCGTAATGATGCCCCGAGAAGCCAACGATGCCTACTTGGTCGGTTTGTATTATTAAACTGGCTCATCGTGTCCGCGGGGAGTGCGTCTGAATTATGCTCCCGCAATAAAACAATAAACGGTTCTTTACAGGACCAATTAATTGTGTTCTAATAAGAGTTAAACTGAAATTTACATTTTATGGTGTATAACAAATAATTTTCAGAAAGCTATATAAGATATACGATGTGAGGAAAGAAAGAAAGAGAATTTAAATTATCCTCTTTCGCTCGTTTTCGTGCACTGCTTTTCCATTCCTTGCTGCTGCTAATACCATCATAACTTAAACGAATGTGCGTGTTCCCCCACCATCCCATGGCCAGTACCAACGCTAACAAATAAGACAAAAGAATTTAAATTTGTGAAAATCTTTTCCTTCCTTCTTTTCAAATCTGCAACATTCTTTGAAAATATTGTTGGAATGTTGTTATTGAAAAACTGAAAATGCGAGTTTGCTAGCACTGGCTACTAGACTAGATTGAAGGCGATGGAAAGACAGAATATTCGTTTTGGTTATGCTAGTATTGGTAGCCGAATGGAAAGGAAAGGCGCAGGAATGGCACGAAAACGAGCGAGAGAGCGATAGTAGTGCTTTCTCGTGTTTTCATATATGAATATTGGTCGGTCGGTTTTTCTCGTCATTCGTATTCGTTCAACCACTAGCAAGCAGCCAGTCCACCGGAGGAAAGCAGTTGGCAATGATGACGGTCCGAAAAAGTGCCCCAGCTACTGGTGGCCCATCGCAACCAACTACCGATCAGGAACTGTCGCCATGCCAGTATTTCGCCCCAACTAAAGGGCAACGGAGCAACTAATCCGCTGACTAACATTCCAGCGTCTGGTTCGTAAGGTTGTGTATTACTTCAAAGTCGAGCTACGCTTACAAAACTCAGCCGTAATGAAGCCAGTGATGCCTACTTGGTCGGTTTGTTTGAGGATACAAAATAGTGCGCCAAGTACGTAACTTTCTCGCAAAAGAAATCAAACTGGCTCACAGTGTCCGCTGGGAGTGGGCGTAAATTACAATAAAAGTAACGGTTCTTTTCAGGACCAATCAATTGTGTTCTAGTGAGAGTTAAACTGAAACTTTCATTTTAAGATGTGTAATTTTCAACAAGCAACATAATACGTTGTGTGGAAAGAAGTAGCTTGCACACGGAACAAAAATTTAAATTATCCTCTTGCTCGTTTCGTGCACTGCTTTTCCATTCCTTTCTACTGCTATTATCAGTATTACCAAAACGAATGTGCGTGTTTCCTCACCATCCCTCTAGTGATCAGTGTTGCTTCAATTGCATGTGTTTAAGAGAAACGTTGAAGTCGCATGCTTCTATTCGAGCTTTTTTGGCAGCCTCCGTGAACTAACTGCATTAAATGATTTTTTTGTGCAGCTCCGTGCTAGTAGCAAACAAAATGGCCCTACCAGTGTCTGATTCGTGAGATTGTCTAGGATTTCAAAGTCGAGCTAAGCTTATAAAGTTCAGCCGTAACGGTACTCGAAGAAGCCAGTCTTATCGTTTTATTCGAGGCTACAAAACAGTTCGCCAGACACGTAACTATCATGCTAAATATATCCAACAATCCAGCGCATCACCATCAACACCAACGACGACTAACGGTTTAATATAGACACCCCATTTCAATATTTCGGAAGGAACAGAAGGTCGAGTTTGGTATGTTTGTAACTTTCATTGTACTTAACCAAATTACACAATGTTCGCACTAATTCTTCAGAAATATGACCAGGAATCTTGTATTAGATTTGTAAATATTTATAATTTACATGAATAAACAAAAATTGATTTTCAGGAATCAATTATTATCTGTTCTGCCATTGGCCAGTACTATGCGACTTCCTCATGCTAACAATTCATTTCATCGTTAGCCATCTCCCTCACCAAGGCCAACATCGCCAACAAAAATCATCATTTTTGTAAAGAATAATTTGAAATATTCCTCGCCCAAATCACCTTTTGTCCGAAAATTCCAATGAGTATCAACATATTTGAAGAACGTGTTCCTTATGTATTCTACATATCTCCGGTTATGTCGCAGACATTGCCCACCCATCTTTTTTATAGTAAGGTTAAAAAAGCTTCAAAAGCCTGGCCTGTAGTGTATTGGCACTGTGTGGGACTCACGACTCATTCCTTACTTTTTACGCCCTTCTTTTTCACGGAACTACGTCATCGTATTACTTCGTGGGGGGGTTCGTTGCGCTTTCGTCGCACCTCTTTCTGCTGCTCTATCTCAGAGCCTCGCTTGGCTCATGGAGTGGCACGACCTATGAGCTTTGATTTAACTCTCGGTTCCTCTCCTGCTTCTTGTCTCCATCCCAGTGGCGTAGCCAGGGGGGGGGGGGGGTGGGGTCTAAAAACGGAGCATGCAGTGAGGGGTTGCTACTTTAAAATTAAAACTAGTTTAAAATTTCTTAACAAATTGAAAACTTTCGGCAGGACCTGGACCTCCCGGATCTTTCTCCATGATACGCCGCTGGTTTCAAGCGATGTTTCAATATAAAATAGTATCTCAAGATCGTGGTTGTCGATCCATTGTATGTATGTGCAAATCGTACTGAACATGTAATATTCATTTCCACCATTGTATTGAACATAACCAGCCATGGAATCGTAGTCTGGACAAATGAGACAAGCACAATTGCACCACTAGGTGGATTAAAACAGGTTTTTATTTTGGAAATGCGTCGAGTTGAGACGAAAACGTAATATGATTAATAACGAGGATAACACTTTCCGAATGTAGAGAGAAATTTATGAAGAATGACGATTTCCATTCGATTCTAGCAGGTTCTGATCGATTTTGATGAGCATTTGATTTTTGTTGTATGACCAATTATATGTATAGGTCAAATGTTTAAAAACAGTAATTTAAGGTCAAGATAGCATCATTTTGAAACCGCCAATTTCGGAGGTTTAGTATCTTCGATGAGTTACAAACGTTAAACAGCGCATCATTTGATAAAATAATTTTGACGGTATATCGTCCAAGAAGTATTTATGATGAATTTTCTCAGGTTAATATTCATGACTACAATAAAGTCTCAACAAATTTGCCAAAGACACGAACTCTGTTACTATTTTCTGAAAAAATAATTCTGCATAATTTTAAAACTTCAAAAATTACGGTTTCGGAATTATGCCGTTTGGACAGTATGATCGATTTTCACCAAACTCCCACCAAACCGAATTTCTGGCTACGTCGCTGATTTCAAGTAAGTAGAAACAAAGTCGTTCTACACTCGTTCAAAACAAATTTCTTCGAATGCTGAATATCTATTATAACACATTGAAACCCCGATTTTATCAGCCAAATATGAACATATGTTTGATGGGCTCTAGCAGACGAACAAGACTGAATTCGAGTAAATACTTTCTTGAGCATGTTTTCCTTATCATGAAGATATGCGAAATATGCGAAAATAAAAAGTTCATCATAATCAGAAATAGTTATCAGACTACATCAAGGGACGAGAAGAATATTTTAACAGCTTCAGTTTATTATAAAGAGAAAAAAATTGCCCGATTTAGTCAATGTCCCTATTTTGTCAGCCTAAAATACACCATGAGACTGATAAAAATGGATCTTTATTGTATGTATTATTCGCTGTGTTTCATATTAATAGGTACATTTCTTTTTTGGAGATTTTTTTATTGCATCGAACTACAACAATTTTTAGGTAGTTTTCAAGGGGTTATTTTATAGACTTCTTCCAAAATTTGGCAAACCTATTCCAATTCGTATACCAATTAATTGGTATACTTAAGGGTTTATATGTTGCAGATAGAGAAAATACTGAAATTTTCAGCTTTTTCCTACACAATATTACGAAAGCTTATTGAACAATTTTTCCTATAAAGTTTGTGAAAATTATAAACTATTTGAAATTTTTTAATAGTTTTATTTTTTATTTAACCGTGATTTTTTAATAAATAGTGACCATCGCTTCACAACGTAGTCTATTTTTCATGGCTTGCGGTGAGCACGATCTCTCGAATTGCTGAACTGAAAATTATGGAATAGAAATTAATTTTTAGTATTCTTTACAGACCCGCTGGTGCCCTAAGACGATTTCGCTAGATTTTCATAGCACTGTGCACCCAGTGTATTAACGCAAGTGACGGAAGGTTATCGAAAAGTTTCGTGAAAATGAAAATTCCAGTAATGATGATGATTTTCCCAAACGGTTCGTTTTCGTGAGGTTTTTATTTGTTCTTTGGCATTAGGATTAGCGATAATAATTCAAATCAAGGATACTACTGGGAAGTCACCTTCAGAAAAAGTCGATGTCGAAGTAAAATTTGAAACTATGCACGCATGCACTTCAGAGATAGCGTGATATCAGGAGCTGCGATTTCATTTCAACGCTTTTTTGTGAAAAGGGCGATACTTACAAATGTAAACATAGGACTTTTTTCATACATGCGAATGAGGGCTTTGAAACGCAACAAATTAACCTAAAAATTTTGATTCTACGATATTACTTTCTTAAACTACAGCAAAAAATACAACGGGTGAAACTGTATTTTTGTTTGTTTATTTAAAGTTTCGCCCTCCACGCTTCATGCAAACAAACAGGGCGATACTTTTTTTGCTAGCAGTTTAGAGGCGAAACTGTTATTTTCGTATTTTTTTAGGATTATCAAGCTGATATCAGCTGTAAATAGTAACAATGATCTCTATTGAAAAAACCCGGACGAAATCGGTGGTGTAAAACGGTCGTTATTGTAAAAAAACGTAAGGGCGATACTTCAATGCTGATAGGTGGGACCGAAAAAGTAAACAATCGCCAAAGGGGCGATACTATCATTTTGTCAATTTCAATAGCAAAAACAAATTTTAATTTAGTAATTTCAAATACTTTATGAAGTTTTGGGTTTCGATCACTGAATCATGCAATCTAGGATGTAAAAAACACAATAGTTCTTAAATAGGAAATAAAACCAAGTCTGGAAATATTCACTGTCGATTTTCTTTGAATGGTATCACTGCTAGTATCGCTCTTTTCAAGAAAAGCCGTAATTTCTTAGTTTTCAGTCGCGTTGGAAATTTGAGTAAAGTATAAAATTCAAATCGATTCAAAAAAAAATTCGATTTTTTTGGCTTAGTTCAATATATAACCCCTTTAGGAAAATTCAGTTTTCCCACCACAATTTAGATATTTTATTAACAGAGCATTAACAATAATTCGTTTGTATGTCTCTTTTATGTGCCATTTTTTCGCTTTCCCATTGATTTGGTTTGAGATTTCTAGCACTGATGTTGTCCTATGCTGATTTGAGCGATTCTCTGAGTCCTGCCACTATCCCATGTAGTATGTGTTATCAAAAACATCGCGAAGCATCAAGTTCTAAATGTTCTCAAACGATATAATATCCGAAGAGTGATAAGAGTTATAAGAAATGTCTCATCACCCTGTTAGGTGGATTACAAACCTTTTTTTACTATAAATTTTATATAAGATGATAGAATCTATCGACATTCTTACTATGACTTTCCGCTATCAACTCGGTATCGTTTGTTGTTTTTAATCGACAATTTTATTAATTGTATGTTTAGTAGACTGGTTCAATTTTTGAATTTTAGCTCCACCAGGCTCTACTGATTCCTTTTATGACCTTTAGCAATTGTGCAAATTTTGGTACCGATTGGTTGTGTCTACGATCCCTCCAAAAATTTCAAAGTTTCTATGGAAATTAGTATGGAAAATCGGTTAAAATTGAAAATAAATTCTTAAAAAATCACCTCATCAATCAATTCATGAGAACACTATAAATTTCTAAAGGTATTCTTCTACTGAACACATTCGTGGAACATTGAAAGTTTGTGAAAATTCGCTGAGAAAAGTAATTAACTAAAGAAGCAGCATGTCCTCAAAAAAGGGTTGATTTTATTTTTAATCATAGCAACCCTGTTTGAATAGCTGCATCTGCCATACGGGAGCGGTGGGTGGTAAGCCTAGTTTACACTTGTATAAGGATGGAGCTATTCAATCAGGGTTGCTATGATTAATAATAAAATCAATTTATTTTGAGGACATGCTGCTTCTTTAGAAGCAGCATGTCCTCAAAATCACACTCGACTCTCCGGGCCGGGATTATGTTGCCGATTTTTAGAGTGACTGCATAACCTTTCTATATGAGAAAGGCAAAAAATATCTATTTTTGAAAAAAGGTGCCTTAAGGTGCTTTTGAATTTGTTTTATTCTGATACACTACATCGACTTTTTCGGCACTAGGTGTGCTTTAATGATCTCTATAAAACTACGAAGCCGCCAGGAATAGGTTTTGTATGACAATATGGAATATATTTAAAGCTACTGAATAAGGCTTAGTGGTTGGGAAATGCTGCAAAAAATTGTATTTCTTCCACAACAAAGAATGTTCTCTATTTAATCTTTTACAAACCTATTTTAATCCACCTGGTGGTTAAATTGTACCTTTCTCAGTTATTAAAGCAATGATTTTATAGCTGGTTCTTATTGCACTTGGTAATATGAGTGCACGACCGCTATGAACCTGATGAGCAACATGTCGATACTGACACAATTAAAAAAAAATTCAATTAGCTTAATCAGCGTGAGTTCAATGCTGTCTTCATGTTAACATATTTTCAAATGCGAGGTGGTGGGGAGGATAGGGCGATAATTAGTGGGAGGGGAGAAAGAGGATCACCGAAGTGGAAAATATAAAATGCATGATTTGATTTGAGTGCACTTCTAGTGTGAACTTTTTCCTCTCCCATTGCCCTTGAAGTATCTTTCGCATATGACAATTCTCGAAAGTTTGTCGTTAATCTTTAAATACATTTAGTTTTGTGATTATCATTTTTCACTTCGTATTTAACAAAGGCAGGAATGACTTCGATTGTTTATTTCTGACTGCATAGCATCTAACTGATAGGTGCTGCGACATGTACGGTGCAAAGATTTCCACGAGATTCAGAAGTGATGACAGGTCATTTTTTATCGGAAAAGAAAAAAAACAGTCCAGTATCATTGTGTGTATTGTTTACATTGCAAAACAAATATTACTACCTAATATCTTATGACTAAATGAAGGTGTTCACTAACTAGTATAAGCGCCGCTTGTTTGTATGCTGATGATTCCAAAAAATCATGAATCATTCAAAAATAATGCATCGGAATAAAGATGCATTATTTTTATAACAAAACAACACCAAACGCCCAAAAAGTTTTCAAAAATGAATTATCGAAAGTAAAAAAAAATCAACAAAAAAATTTCCCTGTGAACAAGTTTACGCTTTTTTTAGAAATTGCTCTTGAATAAAGATTGATCCGCCATTTTAGACCCACAGACCCAAAAAAAGTGGTTTCAACGATTTGTATAGGAGCTGTCAAGTTGTTCCCCCTCTGAATTCAGAGCTACTTGCGCGGCGAGTTAAATCTGTAAAGAATACTAAAAATTAATTTCTATTCCATAATTTTCAGTTCAGCAATTCGAGAGATCGTGCTCACCGCAAGCCTTGAAAAATAGACTACGTTGTGAAGCGATGGTCACTATTTATTAAAATATCACAGTTAAATAAAAAATAAAACTATTAAAATATTTCAAATAGTTTATAATTTTCAATAACTTATTAGGAAAAATTTCTTTCGTAATATTGTGTAGGAAAAAAGCTGAAAATTTCAGTATTTTCTTTATTTGTAACATATAAACCCTTAAGTATACCAATTAATTGGTATACGAATTGGAATAGGTTCGCCAAATTTTGGAAGAAGTCTATAAAATAGCCCCTTGAAAACTACCTAAAAATTGTTGTAGTTCGATGCAATAAAAAATCCCCAAAAATGAAATGTACCTATTAATGTGAAACACAGTGAATAATACATACAATAAAGACCCATTTTTATCAGTCTCATGGTGTATTTTAGGCTGACAAAATGGGGACATTGACTAAATCGGGCTTTTTTTTTCTTTATAATAAACTGAAGCTGTTTAAATATTCTTCCCGTCCCTTGATGTGGTCTGATAATTATTTCTGATTATGATGAACTTTTTATTTTTGCATATTTCCATCTTCATGATAAGGAAACATGCTCAAGAAAGAATTTACTCGAATTCAGTCTTGTTCGTCTGCTAGAGCCCATCAAACATATGTTCATATTTGGCTGATAAAATCGGGGTTCAATGTATTATAATAGATATTCAGCATTCGAAGAAGTTTCTTGTGAACGAGTGTAGAACGACTTTTTTTTTCTACTTACTTGAAGTCAGCAGCGTAGCCAGAAATTCGGTTTGGTGGGGGTTTGGTGAAAATCGATCTTACTGTTCAAACGGCAAAATTCCGAAACCATAGTTTTTGAAGTTATAAAATTATGCTGAATTATTTTTCAGAAAATAATAACAGAGTTCGTGTCTTTAGCGAATTTATTGAGTCTTTATTTTAGTCATGAATGTTAACCTGAGAAAATTCACCATAAATACTTCTTGGACGACATACTGTCAGAATTATTTTATCAAATAATGCGCTGTTTAACGTTTGTAAAACTCATCGAAAATACTAAACCTCCGAAATTGGCGATTTCAGAACGATGCTTTCTTGACCTTAAATTACTGTTTTTAAACATTTGACCTATACATATAATTGGTCATATAACAAAAATTAAATGCTCATCAAAATCGATCAGGAACTGCTAGAGTCGAATGGAAATCGTCATTTTTCATAAATTTCTCTCTACATTCGGAAAGTGTTATCCTCGTTATTAATCATATTACGTTTTCGTCTCAATTCGACGCATTCCCTAAATAAAAACCTGTTTTAATCCACCTAGTGGTGCAATTGTGCTTGTCTCATTTGTCCAGACTAGGATTCCATGGCTGGTTATGTTCAATACAACGGTGGAAATGAATATTACATGTTCAGTACGATTTGCACATACATACAATGGATCGACAGCCACGATCTTGAGATACTATGTGCTACTGAAACATCGCTTGAAACCAGCGGCGGATCATGGAGAAAGATCCGGGAGGGCCGGGTCATGCCGAAAATTTTCAACTTGTTAAGAAATTTTACACTAGTTTTAATTTTAAAAGTAGCAACCCCCCCACTGCATACTCCCTCCAAGCCGGTATGATTGTCGATTTTTAAAGTGATTGCATAACCTTTCTATATGAGAAAGGCAAAAATGTACCAAAGTCCAAAAAAGTCAATTTTTGTCAAACATTATTTTTTTCGAGTTTACATCAAATCTCAATGTTTCATGCATTTTAAGGTCCTTTGGCATCAAAAATACGAATTTGATTTTGCAAATTTTTCATTTCAGTTTATATGGGAATTTGATGTGTGATTGCACTCTTCAACTCGTAACTCTGGAACCGGATGTCCAATCAATCAAAAAATCAATTGCAGCCGATGGGAAGGTTGTACCTTTCATTTGAGACTAACTTTGTGCAAATCGGTCCAGCCATCTCTGAGAAACCGAGGTCACATTTTTTTCCACATACACGCATACACACATACATACACACACAGACATTTTCCGATCTCGACGAACTGAGTCGATTGGCACATGACACTTGGCCCTCCGGGTCGGGATTAGATTGACGAATTTTAGAGTGTATGAGAAAGGCAAAAACATTTTTAGCAAATGTTGAAAGTTATGCATTTTTTTGGTGAGCAGTTCTATGTTTCATAGACATTAAATCAATTTTAACTTCGCTTCCTATTAAATAAAAACCCTTATTACAGCACTTCTCTACAAAAGCGAGCCCAATTTGAAAAGAAATCTGAGGATTGTGATTGATTACATAACTCTGGAATTTTCTATTGGAATGTTTTCAGGCAGTAATTTGATATTGATGCTATTAGACAACTGTGAAATCAAGACCAATAGATCAGTTACATATCAGGACCCCATTCCGACAATTTATCAAAAGTCCTCATAATGTTTACAACAACAGGTTATCAATGTACGGATTAGATAATTGTTATTGTAATATTGAATTAAATCAGTCAGCATCAATAAATTTTCAACTTCAATCCTATTTTTTTTGGGGTGGGGTGGGGGGTTGTATGGTGTTAAACCCCAAAACCTTCTCTTGGCTACGCCGTTGCTTGGAGTTATTTATTTTGCTTTTCATTTTCCGATATGTTTCAGATCGATCCGATGGTTATAAGTTAGAAAAATTGCAGTCAGAAGGTTCGTACAAATGAACATTTTTGCACTGATAAGTTATCAAGTTCCTTCCAGACAACTTGGAAGTGTTCGGTGATTATTTCTAGCGGTTGTAGATAGAAAAATGAAATACAAAATTTGTTTTATCGAAATAATGTTTAGCTTATTTCAATGGATTATTACTATATTGAACAATAAATAGGCGACAAAGAGTAATCCACAAACAACAAGCCATAACTTTTAAAGTATTCAAAATAGATATTTGAAGTCTTCAGTCAAGTTATTCGCAAAAGTAAGAGCTACAAATTTGCTGAAGGCATCATTTCGATATAATCACTTCCAAGAAAATTTATGAAAATATCTCACTCATAGGGGGATTAATCAGCAAAAGCACAATACCAAAAGAAAGGGCATATTGCCTACATTAAATTCTCCGAAGATACTGTTGACCTAAAATAAGCCGTTTTGACGTTAATAATAGATTACATGTTTTTGGTCATATTTCTGGCAATGGGAAATGATAAAAATCTTTCGTCCGCATTTAATGTTAAATATCTTTTTTGATAATAGTCCGATTTCAACAATCTATAGCTTGTTCGAAAGGTATTCGTTAAAGCTGTCTAGAAACATATAAATTGTTAATCTATATTGTCAATTTCGGCAGATAATTCAAAAAACTGAAAGAACGCCATTTTTACGCATTCAAACATTCATATCTTGGAAACTAAACATCAGAATCAAAAACAAATTAATAGCGTTCTTACTGTTTTATTAGTTCTTTCATTTAAAATTGGTTTGGATAAGATCGGTTCAGCCATTGCTGAGAAACACGAATGAGAATTTGTCCGTTACATACACACACACACACAGACATTGTCCCAAATCGTCGAGCTGAGTCGATTGGTATATAAGACTCGGCCCTCCGGGCCTCGGAAAGAATCTTGAAAGTTTGAGCGAATTCTATACATTTCTTTTATAAGAAATGTAAAAAATGGATAAAAGTCGGAATGTTTCCTTCAAAAGGCCATATCTCAATGGTTTATTGACCGATTCTTACTATTTTTACATTTCTTATAAAAGAAATGTATAGAATTCGCTCAAACTTTCAAGATTTTTTCCGAGGCCCGGAGGACCGAGTCTTATATACCAATCGACTCAGCTCGACGATTTGGGACAATGTCTGTGTATGTGTGTGTGGGTGTGTCTGTGTGTGTATGTAACGGACAAATTCTCATTCGTGTTTCTCAGCAATGGCTGCGAACCGATCTTATCCAAACCAATTTCAAATGAAAGAACTAAAAAACAGTAAGAACGCTATTAATTTGTTTTTGATTCTGATGTTTAGTTTCCAAGATATGAATGTTTGAATGCGTAAAAATGGCGTTTTTTGCAACTTTTTTGAATTATCTGCCGAAATTGACAATATAGATTAACAATTTATATGTTTTTAGACAGCTTTAACGAATACCTTTCGGACAAGCTAAAGATTGTTGAAATCGGACTATTATCGAAAGAGATATTAAACATTAAATGCGGACGAAAGATTTTTATCATTTCCCATTGCCAGAAATATGACCAAAAACATGTAATCTATTTTTAACACCAAAACGGCTTATTTTAGGTCAATAGTATCTTTGGAGAATTTAATGGAGGCAATATGCCCTTTCTTTTGGTTCTGTGCTTTTGCTGATTAATCTCCCTATGAGTGAGATATTTTCACAAATTTTCTTGGAAGTGATTATATCAAAATGTCTTCAGCAAATTTGTAGCTCTTACTTTTGCGAATAACTTAACTGAAGACTTCACATATCTATTTGGAATACTTTAAAAGTTATGGCTTGTTGTTTGTGGATTACTCTTTGTCGCCTATTTATTGTTCAATATAGTAATAATCCATTGAAATAAGCCAAACATTATTTCGATAAAACGAATTTTGTATTTCATTTTACTATCTACAACCGCTAAAAATAATCACCGAACACTTCCAAGTTGTCTGGAAGGAACTTGATAACTTATCAGTGCAAAAATGTTCATTTGTGCGAACCTTCTGACTGCAATTTTTCTAACTTACAACCATCGGATCGATTTGAAACATATCGGAAAATGAAAAGCGAAATAAATAACTCCAAGCAACGGCGTAGCCAAGAGAAGGTTTTGGGGTTTAACACCATACAACCCCCCACCCCACCCAAACAAAAATAGGATTGAAGTTGAAAATTTATTGATGCTGACTGATTTAATTAAATATTACAATAACAATTATCTGATCCGTACATTGATAACCTGTTGTTGTAAACATTATGAGGACTTTTGATAAATTGTCGGAATGGGGTCCTGATATGTAACTGATCTATTGGTCTTGATTTCACAGTTGTCTAATAGCATCAATATCAAATTATTGCCTGAAAACATTCCAATAGAAAATTCCAGAACTCAATGATTATCATCAGATTTCTTTTCAAATTGAGCCCGCTTTTGTAGAGATGTGCTGTAATAAGGGTCTTTATTTAATAGGAAGCGAAGTTAAAATTGATGTCTATGAAATATAGAACTGCTCACCAGAATCTAAAAAATCAAAATCAAATTTTTTAATCCCGACCCGGAGGGCCGAGTGTCAAATGCCAATCGACTGAGTTCGTCGAGAACGGAAAATGTCTGTATGTGTATGTTGAAAAAATGTGACCTCTGTTTCTCAGAGATGGCTGGACCGATTTGCACGAAGTTAGCCTCAAATGAAAGGTACAACCTTCCCATCGGCTGCTATTGCATTTTTTATTGATTGGACTTCCGGTTCCGGGGTTACGAGTTGAAGAGTGCAATCACACAACAAATTCCTATTTAAACTGAAATGAAAAATTTTCAAAATCAAATTTGTATTTTTGATGCCAAACGATTTTAAAATGCATGAAACATTGAGATGTTTGACAAAAATTGATTTTTTTGGACTTTGGTACTTTTTTGCCTATAGAAAGGTTATGCAATCACTCTGAAAATCGTCAATCATTCCGGCCCGGAGGGAGTTGGCAGTGAGGGGTTGCTACTTTAAAATTTGTTTATTTGTTTATTTTTGTTTATTTGTTTATTTGGAGTAGGGAAAAGCCTCCTGGAGCTGAAATTCTTGCAACCTTCCAATCTCGCTCTCCAGGCGGCATAAAACCTCATCTTTTGTATCAACAGATTACACATTTCCAAATGATACATTGCGAGTTATTGCCAAGGTTTACATCTGAAACGACAGAGGCTATAGTATTGGCTAAAACAGATTGGTTGATTGGAACATCAACTCGCGGAATTTTATCAGGTTGCGACAACGAAGGCCTGGAAGTACTACTGGTCCGAGGACGTTTGCATTTGTGTCCGTGATTGAATTTTGCAATTCGTGTCCGTGATTGAATTCGTTCGGGTGATGTTAATTGTTGTGGTCTAATTAAATCAATTTTCGATCGGGAAATCAGGGGCTTATTATTGCTTCGTTGGCCCGTCGCGGGGCGAAGCAAAGAAGAGCGTGAAACACCGATAGTCACATATGACTACTGTGCTGTGCAGTGCGTGTGCCTTGAAAATTTCGTCAGCAAGTGATCGTGTGTATTGTTTCGGCGGCTGCGATCACATCCTACATGAGAAATGTGCGGATCTCAATACCGCTAGTGCAAGTGCCCATAAAAGCAATAATGCGCTACGATATGTGTGTTTTGACTGTCGTAAAAAACAGTCTTGCCTGAATGATGTACTGAAAAAATGCGGGGAACTACAGAGCGCGGTTGCTGAACTGCAGAAGGCACAAGATGAGCTGACCAACAAAATGTTGAATGAATGCGTGAATAGAATCGAAAGCGGGATCAAGCAGCAACTCGCGGACCTTTTCCAGTCTAGCAAACAAGGGTCCGTGAATGCTAACTCCGGCGAAAACTTAAATGTTCGTTCATATGCTGACGTCGTTCAAGCCAATGTGGGCCACCCCGCATCAATTAGAAAGAGGAAAGCTGCCGTCATGACTGCAGGTGATCTTCCAGTGCACAAACAGTCAAACTCTAATTGCGACTCCATGGAAGTAGGTCAACTTCGGTCGGGCAAACGTCGATTTTTGACTGTTCCACCTAGCAGTGATAATCTTGGCAATGAGAATACGCCCAAAAGCGCACCCCTGTGTAACTTTGCAGAAACACATCCAGCTAAGTCCAATGCAATTGTGAAGCGAGAGCGAACAGTCATCATTAAACCTATCGAGCAGCAAGTTGCGACTGCTACAAAGCAGGAAATTCAAGGCAAGCTTGACCCAGTTTCATTGGGTGTCAAAGAAGTATATTACCGACCCAATGGAGAAGCAACTGTTAGATGTGACTCCCGTGAATCAGCGCTTAAATTGCTCAGTACAGTGAAAGCGAATCTGTCTGAGAAGTATAACGCCGACGTCCAGAAAGCTCTAAAACCCAGAGTAAAAGTTGCTGATTTTACTGACGACATCACTGCGGAAAACTTCGTGGAAAAACTAATTCAGCAAAATAATTTTCCTCAGCCTGCCAACCTGACGGTGATACGAATTGTGCGAAACGAAAAACACACAGATAATCCGATGTCTGCCATTATCGAAACTGATGCCAAAACATTCGAAAAGCTGATGCAACTACAACATGTCAACTTGGGTTGGATGCGCTGCAAGATCTCTGAATGTGTAAACGTGCTCCGCCGTTATCGCTGCTCGGAGTACGGCCATAGAGCTGCCACATGCAAAAAGTCCCCATGCTGTCCGATTTGCGCCGAAGGGCATGAGCACAAAGAGTGTGTCTCAGATATCCAAAAATGCATTAATTGTCACAATGCAAATGTGACAAGAAATCCTGAAGATCAAACGCCAACTGATCATGCTTCCTGGAGTTCTGAGTGCCCCCTGTATCAAACTCGACTTAGGAAGTCACGCCGTATTATTGACTACAGTACATAGCAACTAGCGCAACACGGCGAAGCCGCCCAGTTTTCCGACCGATGTAATCAGCAAGAATCTGCCACCGACGCCCATATGATTGACACGGAACATAGATGTTATAGCAGCGACCTTTCCCGGTCAGGTAAAGCTAAGGAGGGTATATGTCCTCCCGAAGCTATTCGAGATACTGCGCGCCCTGAATTTGGTCTACAATTGCAGTTTGCCAACGAACGGAATCAGCTTGACTCCATCACCGACTCCCATCTGTTTGCCATGGAACTTGGATGTTATGGCGGCGACCTTTCCCGGTCAGGTAAAGCTAAGGAGGGTATATGTCCTCCCGAAGCTATTCGAGATACTGCGCGCCCTGAATTTGGTCTACAATTGCAGTTTGCCAACGAACGGAATCAGCTTGAATTCATCACCGACTCCCATCTGTTTGCCATGGAATTTGGATGTTATGGCGGCGACCTTTCCCGGTCAGGTAAAGCTAAGGAGGGTATATGTTCTCCCGAAGCTACTCGAGATACTGCGCACCCTGAGTTCGATCCACCATTGCAGCCTGCCAAAATACGTAATCAGGTCAACTCCGTCACCGACACCCACCCGTCTACCACAGAACTTGAAGGACACGACATCAACCTTTTCCGGTCAGATAACAACGCTCTAAACAAGTCAGACCAACTCGAAGGACATGGAATTCCTGTATCCGTTTCCTCAGGTAAATACAATGAATGTATATGACACGCCCAGACTAAAAATGAAAGTCAAAAAATAGGTAGAGAGAAACGATAAACAAAAAGTCGCGCCGAAAAAAGTAACGGAGAAATCTCCGAGGAAAAATGACAAGTAATTTCTTCCGAGGAAAAATGAAACTTACTTTTTGGGCGTTTTTTCGCAGTTATGACGTTATGAACGATATTCTATGTACTTTTGAATGAAAAAAATCAACGATCACCGACTTTTTGGAACCTTTTTCCAGGTATTTCAAGATTGTTTAGAACCTCTGTCCTATCAAAATAATAGTTCTAGTATAGTGTTACCTAAAATGAGTATAAATTCTCTCAACTTGACTCAAAATCCTGCATGCTGTTAACAGTACGGGTAAGACTAGTATGGGTATAACTAAGCTGACCAACTCTGACGGAAAAATCCGTACACTATGAAAACCGTTTTCCTGAGCGTGATGAACGATTTCGCTTCGTTGCGGTATGGTGTACGGATTTTTTCGTCAAAGTTGGTCAGCTTAGGTATAACGGATAACACTGATTAGTATATCGAGTAAGAGAAATTAGATCGAAAACTCGGAACCTATTTTATTCTAAAGGAATAAATGTCTATTTGAACAGAAATACATCCTACAATTAATTACAATAAATTTGTAGCTCTAGCAAATTCAGTTTGAGATAACCGATTTGATTCCGCTCAAATTATTGATCGACTTTTAATGGTAAATAATTGGATCACCCTAATACAGGTGTCAGAAAGTGTTTGTCGCTTTTATTTCAATGGAAAGTGTTTTAATTTATGCAAATTAGAGTAATGAAAAAAAAACTTTTATCTGAAAAAGAAAATTTGGGATCTCTTGACCATACGATATAATACGTAGATATAGCAGACGATAGCTGACGGAAACATGTGCAGTTATTTGTCTCAGAGACTGAAGTCTTGTCAAAATTTGAGAAAAAAGCGTGATCCATTACATCAAAAAGTTTTTAAAGAAAGGGTTACAAAAATTTGAGAAAATTTTAAATTTAATGTTATATACATTATGCTATATTTCACCCTAAGGAGGAAAATTTGGTAAAAACCAAAATTTCTCACTAGGGTGAAAATTTGTTGGTAAAAACCAGTCTTTGTACAGGAGGGCACAAATCCTTATTTCATACTATGTTGCGTTTCGGCTTCGCCTCATCAGAAACCGACACTAACACATTGTCGGAATAGATTAGCGCCGGCTTGACGCAAATCCCTTAAAATTAAAACACTCTATGTGTTTCAATCAAACGACTGATCAAACGTGATGTCCCGTTCGAGCAGAAGTTCTGTTTATGCCGATGAGACACAAGTGAAGCCGAAACTTGTCTTGGCTTAGCAGGCCTATGCGAAAGCACTATGCTATATTTCACCCTAAGGAGGAAAATTTGGTAAAAACCAAAATTTCTCACTAGGGTGAAAATTTGTTGGTAAAAACCAGTCTTTGTACAGGAGGGCACAAATCCTTATTTCATACTATGTTGCGTTTCGGCTTCGCCTCATCAGAAACCGACACTAACACATTGTCGGAATAGATTAGCGCCGGCTTGACGCAAATCCATAAAAACTAAAACACTATGTGTTTCAATCAAACGACTGATCAAACGTGATGTCCCGTTCGAGCAGAAGTTCTGTTTATGCCGATGAGACACAAGTGAAGCCGAAACTTGTCTTGGCTTAACAGGCCTATGCGAAAGCACTATGCTATATTTCACCCTAAGGAGGAAAATTTGGTAAAAACCAAAATTTCTCACTAGGGTGAAAATTTGTTGGTAAAAACCAGTCTTTGTACAGGAGGGCACAAATCCTTATTTCATACTATGTTGCGTTTCGGCTTCGCCTCATCAGAAACCGACACTAACACATTGTCGGAATAGATTAGCGCCGGCTTGACGCAAATCCCTTAAAATTAAAACACTCTATGTGTTTCAATCAAACGACTGATCAAACGTGATGTCCCGTTCGAGCAGAAGTTCTGTTTATGCCGATGAGACACAAGTGAAGCCGAAACTTGTCTTGGCTTAGCAGGCCTATGCGAAAGCACTATGCTATATTTCACCATAAGGAGGAAAATTTGGTAAAAACCAAAATTTCTCACTAGGGTGAAAATTTGTTGGTAAAAACCAGTCTTTGTACAGGAGGGCACAAATCCTTATTTCATACTATGTTGCGTTTCGGCTTCGCCTCATCAGAAACCGACACTAACACATTGTCGGAATAGATTAGCGCCGGCTTGACGCAAATCCCTTAAAACTAAAACACTCTATGTGTTTCAATCAAACGACTGATCAAACGTGATGTCCCGTTCGAGCAGAAGTTCTGTTTATGCTAATCTATTCCGACAATGTATTAGTGTCGGTTTCTGATGAGGCGAAGCCGAAACGCAACATAGTATGTTATATACATGTTAAGCAAACTGGATCAGAGCATTAATGCATAAATATAGATTGGCACGGCTCGTAATGTATAATGAACAGACAACTACAATGCCTGTGTTCTGAACAAGAAGCCGTTCATTGATTTATCATTGATCAACCATAAAATTTGAGTAATATCTGCACTAAATCAACCAAAAACATAGGGGGTCGGGTTTACCCCACCATTTTTGAAAACAGCACAAATGAACATTTTTGTAAAACGCTTGTAACTCAAGATATTCCCAAAATCCTAAAATTAAAATGCTATATACAGGAAGTTGCTCAGGAGTCTAACCTTGGTATATAAAACGACTTGATCCGATGTAAAATGAGCATTTTACAGCTAATACCATTTACTAGGTCGGATTTACCCCACCTTACCCTAAATGTTGGAAATTTTCACAAATCGTTGCATAACTTTTACAAATTATAAAATGAAAGAAATCCCTGTCGTCTAAACATAGCCAACGTGACTATGATAATAAAAAATATGAGTTTTCTGATTACAGATTACCCAATTTGCCGAAACTTTACTTAAGCGGGACTCATGCAGTTTCAACATCAATGTCATGAATGAATTTTCAAACTCGCTAGAGATTTTTCTTTTCGTCTTGAAATGTAAAATTGAAAAGTCAGAACATGTATCTTCAAAATAAAAAAAAGTTTTAAAATCCATTGAGGAGATGCTTTACAATTTATTCCCAAAAAAGTGCTCAATTTTAGGCCTCGCGAGTAGAGGACCCCTTTAACTCTTTAGAATTAATTTTCGTATAACCATGCCTTAAGCAGTATAACTGCGCCAAATATTTGAAAAAGAAAAAGGACAATTTCACTTCAAACCAATGTGAAACTGCACATGATCGTACGCTGTGCATTGGGTAGCCTTTTCACATCATCCTCCTCCTGCAGCCAAACCCAGCACGCATTCCACCTTATACAAAAAATTCTCATAGAGAGACCTTCTCCAGATTCAGTGAGCGTGGCATTCGGAAGAGTTTACTTCATCCGTCCGTCGAACACAATGCTGTGTGATATTCTAAGCCAGATTGTGCCAGCCTTTACTCGACTACGCCACTCATCAGGCTTTGTATTCATCGCAGAACAGATAGCTGGGGATGAACAAACCATTATGAGATTCACATCACAGCACAAAGCGAAACTGGAAAAATCGACATTCACTCAGCAATCTGCAAGCTCAGAATCAAGTTTGTAGCAGGTACCTACAAATGTTGGTATAGACTTTCCTCGGTTTTGTTTTAAGCCAAAGCTGATTTCGTTTTGCTTTGTTAGGTTTGAACTTGGTTAACTTTTGAAATGACTGAAATTCGATCCGAAAGAGGAGGGGTAACAAATCTTTACGGGATGACACATTTTAGCGGCTTGTTACTAAAAACCTGTTTTAATTCACCTAGTGGTGCAATTGTGCCTTTCTCATTTGTCCCAACTACGATTTCATGGCTGGTTATGTTCAATATAATGATGGAAATGTATATTACATATTCAATACGATTTGCACATACATACAATGGATCGACAGCCAAGATCTTGAGATACTATGTGTCGACACCGAAACATCATTCGAAACCAGCGGCGGATCAAGGAGAAAGATCCGGAGGGTCCGGACCCTGCCGAAAATTTCCAACTTGTTTCAAATTTCTTATTTTAAACTACAGTAAGATTCTGTTTTTGGCATGCTCCATTTTTGGCAACAAAAAAGTTCCGTTTTTGGCAACAAATAGTTTCCGTTTTTGGCAAAATTATTTTTGTTCATAGTAAATCTTTTGAAAAATGCTCAATAATCATTTTGTTGTAATAATGGTTATCGCTTTTGACTTTATTTCCAAACATAGGAGTCATATTTGCTATATTTTATGGGGGGCGGGCATAGCGAATAAAGTTAAATTTGTTGATTTTTTCTATTATTTCATTCCATTTCTCATATTCTTTTATAATTAATATTCTTGTAACATTTATGATGTCACAAATTGAAAATAAAAGCTTTTGAGGTAAGGTTCCATTTTTGGCACGGTTCCAGTTTTGGCAACTGAAAAAAAATGTTGCCAAAAACGGAATCCTACTGTAGTTTTTAATTTTAAAGTAACAACCCCTCATTGCATACTCCTACCTAATCCTTTATAGGTAAAACAACTAGGAGGCCGGGATTAGGTTGACGATTTTTAGAGTGATTGCATAACCTTTCTGTATGAGAATGTGTCAAAGTCCGAAAAAGTCAATCTTTGTCAAAAAAATTTCTTCGAGATTTCACCAAATCTCAACGTTTCATGCATTTTAAAGTCATTTGGCATCAAAAATACAAATTCGATTTTGAAATTTTCCCTTACTACTTTGAGAATTTTTCATTTCACTTTATATGAGAATTTCTGTGTGGTCGCACTCTTCAACCGGAAGTCCAATCAATAAATTGAACCTTCTGTCTACAAATTTTCTAACTAATGACCCTCGGATCGATCTGAAACATATCTCGGAAAATGAAAAGCGAAATAAATAACTCCAAGCAGCGGTGTAGCCAAGAGGTGGCTTAGGGGTTCAACACCAGCCCCCCCCCCCCCCCCCACACAAAATAAATAATTGGATTGAAGTTAAAAATTCAATGATGCTGATTGTTTTTATTCAAAATTACAATAATAATTACACTAATTTACAGCATTTCTAAACTAAATAAGCTGGTGGTTATTTTCAATGTAAAACTGTGTGCTGAATCCGGAAATAAGGTCCAAAAAATTTACAGTAGAACAATTTTCGAGTTACAGTAAGAAAATGAATTTCACCTCCAAAACAAAACGTACGTTCAATAAATTCCAAATATCTTTGGTTGTAGTGCATCGATATGAAATATTATAATGTTGAATTAAAAGTAATTGAATGCACTTTGGATTGTTTGAACATTTGGTTTTAGTGCGACTACTGATTCTGACGTTATGTACGAGTTTATTGAACTGTTTCTTAATTTGAAAAATGAGCAATTGGTCAATATTTTGGGCAAGATGAAGCAATCCTAAGAATTATATTTTTATGGCTCTATTAAAGCCTGCTAATAACCAAAAAAATAAACACTTATTAGTTTAAATCGGACGGAAATTGTGAAAGTTATTCAACTTTTTGCAGAATGGGAATTTTTGAGTTTCTCTGGGTCAACTTATTGAACCGTCTCGATTTCAGGCTAAGTGCAGTAATGTCATCAAAACATTGGCATTAAACTGCACGTTCCACAACGCCTTGATACACATTTATAATGACTCATCCACTTATTTCATCACGTTTTGTTCTACTAACAATTTATTTTACGTTAATAAAACGTCTAGAAGTTTCTAATTTGAAATTATATAGAATTCACATTGGCCTCTACGACCGATTTTACTGTACTGATTCACAAAATTTCAATATACTACAATACATTACGTAAAATATCTAGGTGCGTATTCTACGTTCTTCAAATCATTCTGAAGTTCACATTTTGAGATTTTGAACCTAAAATAAATCAAATAAGTCTTGTTCGATGTCCTACATAATTTAAAAATACCGTTGTTTAATAACATCAATATCAAATACCTGCCTGAAAACATTCCAATAGACACCCATTCCAAAGTTCTGATATCAATAATAATTCTAAGCTTTCCTAGCATATTTAGCTCTCTCTCTCTCTCTCTCTCTCTCTCTCTCTCTCTCTCTCTCTCTCTCTCTCTCTCTCTCTCTCTCTCTCTCTCTCTCTCTCTCTCTCTCTCTCTCTCTCTCTCTCTCTCTCTCACACACACACACACACACACACACACACACACACACACACACACACACACACACACACACACACACACACACACACACACACACACACACACAAACACACACACACTGCTCCACCGGAATCGCCGAACAGATATCGACACCTGGCTGGTTGGCTCGGCCTGAACCTTAAGGTTGCACAGAGAATGCGCAAAATTCGCAAACGAAAAAAGCAGTTTTTTCCACACCAGATCTTCATAAAAATCAATCAGCGTATGTAGAATGTTGTTACAGTACTGCTGATTGATTTTTATGAAGATCTGACATACGGTGTGAAAAAAAACTGCTTTTTTCGTTTGCGAATTTTGCGCATTCTCTGTGCAACCTTAAGGTTCAGGCCGAGCCAGTGATGTACCAAATCGGGTTTTTATAATTTTGGGGAAAAAACCCAAGGTTTTTTTCCCGGTTAAAACGTTTTTTTCGCGGAAAGATTGGGTTTTTTGCAATTTTTTGATATTCTAGTAATTGAACATTAATGTATTGTTATCCAAACATTTTTATTTTATTTAGTATTGCATGTATATGAATTCTGAATGATTTTCCTCGATTGAACCATTGTTATAGCGGTTATCCAACATTTCTTTACAAATATTGTGGTTAAATTAGTAGGGTTGCCACCCCTCCGGGTTTGACCCGGAGACTCCGCTTTTCCGGAACGATCTCCGGGCCTCCGGGTTTTATATCAATTTCTCCGAGTTTGGTGGGAAGACGCATAATTTCAATTTTTATTCATTACAAAATATTTCAAAAGTCTATGTTAACTATTGCTCTGGTTCAGATTTATTTTGCTTGACTAACCCTTCGTTTCAAGAAGGCGAAGATAAGTTTACCAAATATGTCTGATTTCTTTCACAAAGAAATGAAAATGAAAAAGAAATCAAATTTACTACAAATTAAGGAAAGTAATATTTCACTATATGCTACAATTGAAATGTTACATCCCAGTAAGTCGCTCAAAATGGTGTAAAAAATTTATAAATTTTTAGTGTAAAAAATTTATTTACCAAATCAATTCACTATTAGTGGAGCTGGAGCTGCACCAAGGTATTGTAAATTTGTTCTGATCGAACTGGCTAGGTCACCATAAAACGAGTTCTTCCGGTGTTGTTGTTCCAGCGATTCGTAACTGTTGGCTAGGGAGGTGAGTTTTGCCCGTTGTTGGGACCTCTGGTGATGAATAATCGACACCACATAGTGCTTCCTGTGTGATGCTGCTGCCCTGCCTCCTTTGCTCGCTTTTTCCTGTTAGTTGTGGAGGAGAGCAATGCTCGTTCGACTTGTCCTCCACAGCGAGAGTAGCAGATGCTTTTGTATTCGTGGCACTTAGTCGGGGAAGTTAAATACTACACCAGATTAAATTACAGCTTTACTTTAACTTAGTAATAAAAAACGAATAAAGTGCTCTAAAATGCCGAGCAATCGTTTTGATTTCAATTTCTGTCTAGTTCCACTGAAAATCCACCACCCCCCATGTCAGTGAAAATCTCCGGGTCAAAGCCTCTCAAGAGGTGGCAACCCTATAAATAAGTGATAAAACTTTTCAACACGTTTTGGGCTAATTCGATTGCGTTTCTTACTGTGAATCCACCTAAACGTACTTAACATTTTTTCTAGTGTTGCTGATGTAGTTGATTCCGAAAGAATTTGGATTGCGATTTGTGAGAGTTCTGATTACTGTTCATACTAAACACGAATGTCAAGGCCACTTGCTTTCTGCATATTACTCACTTTTACTTATCACCGAACTAAATAGCTATTTTCTAAATTTTTTTATGAATACTTACCTTATTTCGCTAAAACTATAGCAACCCCCAAAATGAGTAACAAGCAGAATAAAAGTAGTTTTGGCATCACACGATTACTCTAATTTTCACTAGTCAGAGTAACAATGACTATTGTTCCCAGTATTATATGAAACAAGTTGGAATATGGAATGGACCGAAATTAAAGTCACAGGAACAGAAATTGCTTCGTAAAACCCGTTATAAAGATACTAGAATGTGAAAAAATTGGATTTGAACTTCAAGTTTCAAAATCGGACCTTTTCTATTATATCCTATAGAATAAAAACCGTAAAAAGTATATCCGGTTCTAACAAAGGACTTTTCTTTATCCAACTTTCAATCTTGAATGTAACGTTGTACGGAATTTCCTGTGAGCGAATTATACTGGAGGTTTATACTTACCGACTTTTTCGGGTGAGAATATTCTAAGCGATTCTCATGCTAAAGGATCTCTGTCCGATTTTTACGCTTGATATTTATATTTGATTTTTACATGCTAAGATATCTGGACTGGGTTCTACAAAGTATATTTTATCCTTGCGACTTTTATTTTCGGTCTTTTAAATGTAAATGCAAGATTCTTTAACCCTCCGGAAGTCGCGCTTATGGCCCACTGAACGAGAAGCCGCTGGTGCCCTAAGACGATTTCGCTAGATTTTCAGAACAGCGTGCACTCAGTGCACTAGCGCGAATATCGAAATGTTATAAAACATTAAATGAGCATCATACATTCGATAAAACGAAAAAACCCATATTTCATCCGGGTTAAAATGATTTGGGAAAAAACCCGGTTAAAACCCAAAAATAAAAACCCGGGAAGATGGAATTTTTCCCATCGGTACATCACTGGGCCGAGCCAACCAGCCAGGTGTCGATATCTGTTCGGCGATTCCGGTGGAGCAGTGTGCGTGTTTGTGTTTGTGTGTGTGTGTGTGTGTGTATGTGTGTGTGTGTGTGTGTGTGTGTGTGTGTGTGTGTGTGTGTGTGTGTGTGTGTGTGTGTGTGTGTGTGAGAGAGAGAGAGAGAGAGAGAGAGAGAGAGAGAGAGAGAGAGAGAGAGAGAGACGAGAGAGAGAGAGAGAGAGAGAGAGAGAGAGAGCTAAATATGCTAGGAAAGCTTAGAATTATTATTGATATCAGAACTCTGGAATGGGTGTCTATTGGAATGTTTTCAGGCAGGTATTTGATATTGATGTTGTTAAACAACTGTATTTTTAAATTATGTAGGACATCGAACAAGACTTATTTGCTTTATTTTAGGTTGAAAATCTCAAAATGTGAACTTCAGAATGATTTGAAGAACGTAGAATACGCACCTAGATATTTTACGCAATGTATTGTAGTATATTGAAGTTTTGTGAATCAGTACAGTAAAATCGGTCGTAGAGGCCAATGTGAATTCTATATAATTTCAAATTAGAAACTTCTAGACGTTTTATTAACGTAAAATAAATTGTTAGTAGAACAAAACGTGATGAAATAAGTGGATGAGTCATTATAAATGTGTATGTTTTGATGACATTACTGCACTTAGCCTGAAATCGAGACGGTTCAATAAGTTGACCCAGAGAAACTCAAAAATTCCCATTCTGCAAAAAGTTGAATAACTTTCACAATTTCCGTCCGATTTAAACTAATAAGTGTTTATTTTTTTGGTTATTAGCAGGCTTTAATAGAGCCATAAAAATATAATTCTTAGGATTGCTTCATCTTGCCCAAAATATTGACCAATTGCTCATTTTTCAAATTAAGAAACAGTTCAATAAACTCGTACATAACATCAGAATCAGTAGTCGCACTAAAACAAAATGTTCAAACAATCCAAAGTGCATTCAATTACTTTTAATTCAACATCATAATATTTCATATCGATGCACTACAACCAAAGATATTTGGAATTTATTGAACGTACGTTTTGTTTTGGAGGTGAAATTCATTTTCTTACTGTAACTCGAAAATTGTTCTACTGTAAATTTTTTGGACTTTATTTCCGGATTCAGCACACAGTTTTACATTGAAAATAACCACCAGCTTATTTAGTTTAGAAATGCTGTAAATTAGTGTAATTATTATTGTAATTTTGAATAAAATCAATCAGCATCATTAAATTTTTAACTTCAATCCAATTATTTATTTTGTGTGGGGGGTGGGGGGGGGGGGGGCTGGTGTTGAACCCCTAAGCCACCTCTTGGATACACCGCTGCTTGGAGTTATTTATTTCGCTTTTCATTTTCCGAGATATGTTTCAGATCGATCCGAGGGTCATTAGTTAGAAAATTTGTAGACAGAAGGTTGAATTTATTGATTGGACTTCCGGTTGAAGAGTACGACCACACAGAAATTCTCATATAAAGTGAAATGAAAAATTCTCAATGAGGGTAGTAAGGGAAAATTTCAAAATCGAATTTGAATTTTTGATGCCAAATGACTTTAAAATGCATGAAACGTTGAGATTTGGTGAAATCTCGAAGAAATTTTTTTGACAAAGATTGACTTTTTCGGACTTTGACACATTCTCACACAGAAAGGTTATGCAATCACTCTAAAAATCGTCAACCTAATCCCGGCCTCCTAGTTGTTTTACCTATAAAGGATTAGGTAGGAGTATGCAATGAGGGGTTGTTACTTTAAAATTAAAAACTACAGTAGGATGCCGTTTTTGGCAACATTTTTTTCAGTTGCCAAAACTGGAACCGTGCCAAAAATGGAACCTTACCTCAAAAGCTTTTATTTTCAATTTGTGACATCATAAATGTTACAAGAATATTAATTATAAAAGAATATGTGAAATGGAATGAAATAATAGAAAAAATCAACAAATTTAACTTTATTCGCTATGCCCGCCCCCCATAAAATATAGCAAATATGACTCCTATGTTTGGAAATAAAGTCAAAAGCGATATCCATTATTACAACAAAATGATTATTGAGCATTTTTCAAAAGATTTACTATGAACAAAAATAATGTTGCCAAAAACGGAAACTATTTGTTGCCAAAAACGGAACTTTTTTGTTGCCAAAAATGGAGCATGCCAAAAACGGAATCTTACTGTAGTTTAAAATAAGAAATTTGAAACAAGTTGGAAATTTTCGGCAGGGTCCGGACCCTCCGGATCTTTCTCCTTGATCCGCCGCTGGTTTCGAATGATGTTTCGGTGTCGACACATAGTATCTCAAGATCTTGGCTGTCGATCCATTGTATGTATGTGCAAATCGTATTGAATATGTAATATACATTTCCATCATTATATTGAACATAACCAGCCATGAAATCGTAGTTGGGACAAATGAGAAAGGCACAATTGCACCACTAGGTGAATTAAAACAGGTTTTTAGTAACAAGCCGCTAAAATGTGTCATCCCGTAAAGATTTGTTACCCCTCCTCTTTCGGCTCGAATTTCAGTCATTTCAAAAGTTAAATATTGAAGCATACACGTGAACCAAAACGCGGTGAATACAAAGCGTGGTGCACAGTATCAACCTAACAAAGCAAAACGAAATCAGCTTTGGCATAAAACAAAACCGAGGAAAGTCTATACCAACATTTGTAGGTACCTGCTACAAACTTGATTCTGAGCTTGCAGATTGCTGAGTGAATGTCAATTTTTCCAGTTTCGCTTTGTGCTGTGATGTGAATCTCATAATGGTTTGTTCATCCCCAGCTATCTGTTCTGCGATGAATACAAAGCCTGATGAGTGGCGTAGTCGAGTAAAGGCTGGCACAATCTGGCTTAGAATATCACACAGCATTGTGTTCGACGGACGGATGAAGTAAACTCTTCCGAATGCCACGCTCACTGAATCTGGAGAAGGTCTCTCTATGAGAATTTTTTGTATAAGGTGGAATGCGTGCTGGGTTTGGCTGCAGGAGGAGGATGATGTGAAAAGGCTACCCAATGCACAGCGTACGATCATGTGCAGTTTCACATTGGTTTGAAGTGAAATTGTCCTTTTTCTTTTTCAAATATTTGGCGCAGTTATACTGCTTAAGGCATGGTTATACGAAAATTAATTCTAAAGAGTTAAAGGGGTCCTCTACTCGCGAGGCCTAAAATTGAGCACTTTTTTGGGAATAAATTGTAAAGCATCTCCTCAATGGATTTTAAAACTTTTTTTTATTTTGAAGATACATGTTCTGACTTTTCAATTTTACATTTCAAGACGAAAAGAAAAATCTCTAGCGAGTTTGAAAATTCATTCATGACATTGATGTTGAAACTGCATGAGTCCCGCTTAAGTAAAGTTTCGGCAAATTAGGTAATCTGTAATCAGAAAACTCATATTTTTTATTATCATAGTCACGTTGGCTATGTTTAGACGACAGGGATTTCTTTCATTTTATAATTTGTAAAAGTTATGCAACGATTTGTGAAAATTTCCAACATTTAGGGTAAGGTGGGGTAAATCTGACCTAGTAAATGGTATTAGCTGTAAAATGCTCATTTTACATCGGATCAAGTCGTTTTATATACCAAGGTTAGACTCCTGAGCAACTTCCTGTATATAGCATTTTAATTTTAGGATTTTGGGAATATCTTGAGTTACAAGCGTTTTACAAAAATGTTCATTTGTGCTGTTTTCAAAAATGGTGGGGTAAACCCGACCCCCTATGTTTTTGGTTGATTTAGTGCAGATATTACTCAAATTTTATGGTTGATCAATGATAAATCAATGAACGGCTTCTTGTTCAGAACACAGGCATTGTAGTTGTCTGTTCATTATACATTACGAGCCGTGCCAATCTATATTTATGCATTAATGCTCTGATCCAGTTTGCTTAACATGTATATAACATACTATGTTGCGTTTCGGCTTCGCCTCATCAGAAACCGACACTAACACATTGTCGGAATAGATTAGCATAAACAGAACTTCTGCTCGAACGGGACATCACGTTTGATCAGTCGTTTGATTGAAACACATATAGCCGTAAGCACAAAGGCGTACTAACTGTTTTTAAACCGGACTAACTTTTAAACTGGCCTAAAATATTTGGTAAGCTTTAATAAAACGATGCTGTCATTTATATGGCTGCGTTCTGATCTGCGTTACACGTCAATGTTAAAAAACAACAAATTCAAGTTAAAGAAAAGGAGTAAATTCATTCCGAAATTTTCTTGCAGTAAAATAGCTTTTCTTCGTCAAATATCTCATTCCATAGTGTTTGAGAACAATTTTGTCAACTTGTAGCCGATATGTTTCTGAACTTAGATCTTTAACATGTTGGATAGTTGAAAGTTGGCCGATGATGACAGCACTTTGTAGTGACATAATATTAAATGCACAAAAGAAAATAAATTGGTATACATATGCATGTTTTTATTCAGTATGAATAGGCGTTCGTTGAGTTAGAGGTGATGGTTGTAATTGGTGCCATGATAGTTATTTCTCGAGAAACATATGATTACGGGTTAAAATCCAACTGTCAAAATTCTTTTTGAAAGGAAATTCCGGACAAGCCGTTACTGGATAAACACAGTTCATAGCAGTTACTCAAAATTAATGGGAATATCTCATTATTTTTGGGTAAATTTGGGCTCCCTCTCATTCGTTTTTTTTCGTTGGAGAAAGTAGGATGCTCAGATTTAAGATTACCTACTGCTAGGAAATGCAAGTTTTCTGTGTAATGCGGATAAATATACACGGTAAAAAAACTTTATCCATTGTATTCAAATTGCCCATTTTCGGAAATTATTCGAGCTGTCAAAAAATGGGTATTTTTGCTACTAACAATGAGTGCTTTTTATCCATTTCACAACTACTCGATGAGGTAATGTCCATTGACATTTTGATCTTAATAATGAGTGAAAAATCATTACGAATTATTCTAAGCGAGTTAACCTGCAAACTAAGGTTCGTAGCGGAACCTGCAAATTATCGGCCTGCATCTGAATCCGTGGCGGAAACGGAACATTTCGGCAACGCTCATGAAACAACGGCTGTTTAGACTACTGAGGATGTTGCAAATATGCGCCAGTTCGGCATTTTTAGAGCAGCCAAAAGATCCAGCCATCAAAAATATATCCAGTTGGCGGTTTCATTTTGTCATTTTGTTATGTAGTTAAGGAGCCAATAATGTAAAATGAATGTTATTTTATGTTTTTTTTAAATTTAGAAATAATTCTATTGGTAGTATTTTTCAGTCTGGCGCGATTTTCATGAATGGATATTTTTTACGCATTTTGTTGTAACAGTTCTACGAAAAATAATGGGTAAAACATTCCCAGGTTGACGTACAAAATCTGTATTCATTTATGGATACGAAAAATGCGTAGTTTTATATGCATTAATTAGTACTTTATTTTATCAGTGTAGTTCGTCAGTGCTTGTCTTTCCTACCTGATAAACTGGCTTATTTATTGCCATTTTTATTGCGAGCAAAGAGAGTCATATTTATCCAGAAGATAGCCGAAGAGAGGATTGAAAATAACGAAAAGTATGCAAGAGAAGCATGACAAATTTTTGCATATTTTTGTCTTCTTCCGGTAACATGATGCTGCCATTTGCATTGCTGCGTTCTGGTCAGCTATACACGGCAATGTTAAAAACTGTACAGTGAAGTTAATTTAAAATTCACTGTTTATGCCGTTTATTAGTCTATGTATTTATGTTTTTAAAACGATTTTGAAATTCTCGATTTAGCTTAAGGGGTTACACCACTGTAGAGCACGAAAAAATAGGCTTATTTCGAGAATTTTGTTTTGCTCAATAAAAAGGTCAATCGACAGCTTGTTGAATGGGATTAATAACATAAGTATTGAATCAAACAAAATAATTTTTCGAGCAATTTCATCACAAGATGGCGGCTCTGCAGCTATTTTACCTTATGCGCGTTTTTAAAAGGGGTCAACGGCCGTGATTTTTAGCCTAGCGCCAAAAACTAAAATTTTTCTGATTGCTTATGTCAATAGCGACGTAATTTTACGCGGAATGGCTTTTGAGTGAAAAAACGTCGAAAATGTCGTAAAAATAAAGCTTACATCTTTTGAAATATTTGTATCAGTCGTCCATGGAACAGAAATCTGACATTTTAGCCTGGTGGGGCTTATTATACAATCCTACCTACCTTCTCTACTAACCATGCATATGGAAGACCTACTTTGCTGAAAATGAAGTAATCCAAATTATCAGCACGATTATCCAATCAAGGCAGAAATACCAAAAGTCCAGTAATTTTAATTAATAAAAATTACAATTAGTTACTTCCTATAGTCTGCGATCTGTCTGATAATGAATTGACCATTATAAATTTACAAATTGAATTTGATACTGGGTGCAGACAGTGAATCTTCAGGATCTCGACGAAATCCGGTGTAAATCATATCTCAAAATTTCTTGGACCAATCGTTTTGAATTTTGCACAGTTTTTCTTCTTCGCATCATTGCCAAGGCTACAAGAGCTTTTTGCAAACGGCTTAATATTATTATTTTACAATAACATGTTAATCGTTGTTTTAGCAATAATCGGACTTTGATTTTAAAGTGCAACGAAAAAATCGAAAATAGACCAAAAAATAAAAGCTCCCTTAATTACTTGTGAAATGCTACGAAAAACAACTGTGCAAATGTCTCAACGTTTGGTCCTAAGACAAGACATAACAATAGAGGGGGTCGTTTTTGTTCCAATTTTACATCAGAATGTTCCAGCTCCTGATTGGTTGATTCTGACTTTTTGCACCGTACGCAATGTTACTGCAGGGATAGCTAAATGATGTTTGACAGTGTTGCTATATTTATAGAAAAATAATGTAATTACTTTTGACAAATAATATTGCTATCGTTAAAAGAGTAAAAATGAATAAATGAATCTAAAATTTGTCAGAAAATGGTTTCATCAAACCTTACTAAACACCCATGACACGGAAAAACGGTGCCCTTTATTAATATAATGGATTCAAGATACAAAATATTGTAGACATAAAATAAATTAACAAGAATCCATTTTCATTTTAAAAACTAGCAACACTGTTCGAAAGATTTCGGCAGGGTGGAAATTTGCGGAAAGAAGAATGTCGAATGAAAACAAGAAACCGATTGTCACGTCTTGTCTTAGGTATGGTCCAGTAGATTTTGAGTTATAGTGTATACCGCAAAACAAGTTTTTGATGTGGCGCCTGACTGAAAAGACAAAGACAAACCCTTAAGTTCCGACACGATTTAGGCGATTTTTCCGTGTTCAACTTTTTGCTGTTCTATCATTAAGAATTAAACCAAAATTTGTACTTCAGCGGAAATGAAAATCGTTCAAGATATGCTAGAAAAGTATAAATTACGAAACAATATAAGCAAGCTCCGATAGCATTTAAATAACGATCAAAATGAGAATATTTGTAGCAGCTTGTTTGCCGTCATATTTACAAGTGTTACTTAGGCTATATGTAGGGTTACCAACCGTCCTTATTTTAAAGGACATGTCCTTATTTTCGAGGTTTTTGGAAAGCGTCCTTATTTTACTTCAAATGTCCTTATTTTCGGTCTCAAACCTTGGTATATACAGGGTGGTTCAACATGATGTTTTTTAACAGGGCATGTCATGCTATTGTAGTTTAGTCAAGGTTGTATAATTTTCATTCGCCTGAATGCGAAATGAACTCATCTGCCGAATGGCTTCAGGTGGAAGATTTATCGGAAGGCAATACTTGAAAGAACCATAGCACAGATTGAAAACGAGAGCCGAAATCAAGCTCGAGGTAGTGAGAGCTTCGGGAGAGAGAGTATAAACAAACTCACAGCATTGGTTCATTCATATACCATTCTCCTCAATACATGTTCGTTAAGGCTGTAAGTCCACACTCGCACGAATTTCCGGAGTCTAGAATCATGAGAATGAAATTCGCAATAATTGAGTGAATCGCATTCGCATGAATGCCGTTCTTGAGCGCCATTTCAATGCCGGTGCTTCTGCTATTCTTGTGCGCGTTGGTTGTAGATCCTACTTGATTCGGAATACTGCTAGTGGCTGGTGCCTATAATGTGTTCTGCGTTCCCTGAGTAGGAAGGAACTGATTTTGGTGGGCGGCTACTGTCTCCGGGAATTGAAATACTGCGTGCAAAGTTACCCGATATACTAAATGAAAGCGCGCACTTCTGTCGTGAAATGGAGCGCAGTGTTCAAGGCATACCAATAACATAAATCTTAAATTAATTTGGTGAAAAAAAACATCGCATGGAGATCAATGGCTTGTACATTAAGGAGTTACACCACTGTGGAGCGCGAAAAAAAGAGGCATATTTCGGGAATTTTTCGTGGCGCAATAAAGAGATGAATTGAGATCTTATTAAATGGGATTTATGTCATAAGTATAATAACAATAACAAAAAAAAATCGATTTATTTCATCACAAGTTTTCAGTACACCAGAAGTGTACATAAGAGACTAACCGGGGCTAAACATGTTTGCATCAATAAATAAAAACAAAGTATTAGTAAATAGGTGCAAGCAAGTTTTTTCCATAAAACACTGCCGGTCAGTGGGGGATGGATTGAATACACATCCAAACTTTGAACTCGTTTTTTATGAATTCAATGCAATGTCACTTAGTCCGGTCTGACTTAACACCGACCAAATGATATGATGATTTTGCATAGGCGGTCTAGGGTTAGAGTCATTCAAACTTCTGATGTACTTTTGCGCTTAAGCGTTTATACACAATAAAAGTAAGAGATCGAAAAAGCCATATTAGCAAAAATGTGCGCAATTGATCAGCCTTCCTAGAAAAAATAAGTGCAGCTAGTTGGTGAACACATTTCAGATCAAATGGCTCATAAACTCTTACTAGGTCCGAATTAACCCAGGTCCCCCTAAGCCGACTGGATATTATATTGTTCTCATGTGCACATCGATCTTTTGAATAAGTTTGCTAGATGTATAACCCAACTTGTTACGAAAACATCATAGTAATAAAATTCTGTTAATTCATTTTGATCGGATATGGGTACGAAAACTTGTAAATGTTAAACTTATGTAATACGAACTGTGATTATATACATATGACCTATTTGATCAGATAAAATGCCAGTTTAAATACAATTTACAATATTTCAAATTATCCGGTTCATGAAAGTCAACACATTCTAAAATATGGTTTTTCTACACTGTAGAACCCGTATTGCAACGTAGAATTTGTACTAACCATTCATTTCAAACAGATTAATGCGTTATGTAACTATATAGTATATTATATATTAACACAATCAATTTCTGTTTCCGACTTTTCACTTGCAAGGATAGTTTGCATTAAACCTGTAGATTCGATTTCCGAATAACCCTATCTTATGCTGTGCCAAATATTTGATAAAGAGAAAAGTTTTGATGAACATTAGCAGTTTAAAATCACTATAGCATCGTGTAGTCATAAGTGTGCAGAGAACAAAATTTATTTCCTTACCATATTGTTATAGAGTGAAAGATTACGATAATTTCATTTCTGTCACCCATATCCCTTTTTGACTCTTCAAGCAATGGCTCGTGATTATGGTTAGTGGATAATGCTTGATCAAATTTTAATGAGGGGATAAATGCAATCCGCTATGGCCAGTGCTATAGGCGGTAGACCTATTACAATGGGTGGTAGCAATACATACACATCATTGGATGCGCGATAATTTCAATCCAAATCACTGTGCATCTGCACACGCTAGGCATCTGGTAGCCTTTTATCCACTGACTCTTCATCCTGCAGCCAAACGTAATACACATTCTTTCAAAAAAAAATCTCACGGGTGGCGAAAATCGCATTCGCATGAAAATGCTGCCTCCAGATTCAGTGAGCGTGGCATTCGGGAGAATTTACTTCATCCATCGAACGAAATGCTGTGTGAGCAATTCTAAGCTAGATTGTGCCAGCCTTTACTCAACAACGCCACTCATCAGACATTGTATTCATCGCATGAACAGATAGCTGGGGATGAACAAACCATTATAAGAATCGACGTGTGCATCATCACAGTTCACAGCACAAAGCGAAACGGGAAAAAATCGACGTTCACTCAGCAATCAACAAGCTTGAGTTTAGTATTGTTTGCCACCACAGTACGCTCATCATTTTCAAATTATTCAACTATCGAAAATCAGCGATCTGTGAGAAATGTGTTCGTGTTCTCCGACCATGATATGGTCGACATAATCGGCCAACTGACTACACTATTCGCCAAACAATCAAAGAGTAAAAGTTGCAGTTCTCGTTATTGGATGATTAGCGACCGCGTCCAGCACGCATTGGAGAAAACATAGCGGCGATGACATTCCCAAGCATTGGAAACCAACATTACTCGACTAATTAGGCAGATACCACTTGAAATACTCGAATCAGTCATCAAAAATTGGACCAGCCGAATGGGTAATCAAGCGCCAACATGGTTAAGATTTAAAAGAAATTGTTTTCAAACAATAAATGGCAAATAAATTTATCAGATCAATTCCAAGAGAATCAATTTTAATTATCAATTTCAAATACTTCCAGCGATTGTTTCTGTTAATGCATACTCTCTGCGACTCATTCCAACCAAAAGTTCTTTTACTCAGAAGTAACCAAAATTTGTTGGATAATTCGATATGAGGTTTGGCCAAAGTGCTTATCTTCGTTCAATATTGGCACTACACCATTCCAATTTGTCTCGACCAAGATTGAACGTCCCAGTTCAAGTGCTGGAAAAAAGCCAGAATCCCGACTTTTTCAGAATTCTGGCTCAAGTGACAACTGATTCAGGCTCCAATTCCGAATAGATTTGGTAGGGATGTCCTTAATTTGCTCTCAGTCCATTTGGTAACCCTAGCTATATGGCATGGCTTCATTTACAATTTTTATTCAATCTTAGTTTTGAGCTCCTTCGAAAGCATTAAAAATATAAATAAACTTCCACTTGCTTATTGTGTTTCTTGTGAGAAGATATAACTAGAAAAGAGTATAAATTGTGATTATATATTCTTTTCTTTTACTCTTGTCAATATAACTAAAAAATTGTGAGCAAATTAAACTTCACTCATTTTGATAGTCATAGGTAAACTAACAATCGAAAACAATTTTCATCTCTGAATCCAATTATAAAATGTCGTTCGACGGTTTGTTTCAAAATGATTCGACTTCTGCTAACCTGCAATATAACTCTTCGATGTGGCGTTTTGAAATAAGCGTGTAGCACCTTCTAGATATAGGACGATAAAGAATATTAAAAAAATAGCATTTAAAATTCGATTACACCTGTTTTTCGTACGGGATAAAACTTGCTTACTTGCCCTCATATGGTTTGTGTGCAACATGGGCCATGATAATGCAAATGAAGGTCAAAAAGTTGATTCAAATTATTGAGATGTATGCAAGAGGAACATGGCGGCTTTTTACACTGTTTTCGTTTGGTTTCAGGATGCAGCCATTTCTGCAATGACAGGTACTAACGTCTTAGGCCGGACTAAACTCAGGCCTAAAATCAAAGATAGTACCGTGTGGCGGTACCAACTAATTTCAAGCTTACCGCTAATAGAGTGTTTTAGTTTTAAGGGATTTGCATCAAGCCGGCGCTAATCTATTCCGACAATGTGTTAGTGTCGGTTTCTGATGAGGCGAAGCCGAACGCAACATAATATGAAATAAGGATTTGTGCCCTCCTGTACAAAGACTGGTTTTTACCAACAAATTTTCACCCTAGTGAGAAATTTTGGTTTTTACCAAATTTTCCTCCTTAGGGTGAAATATAGCATAGTGCTTTCGCATAGGCCTGCTAAGCCAAGACAAGTTTCGGCTTCACTTGTGTCTCATCGGCATAAACAGCAGTACTGTAACAACATTCTACATACGCTGATTGATTTTTATGAAGATCTGACATACGGTGTGGAAAAAACTGCTTTTTTCGTTTGCGAATTTTGCGCATTCTCTGTGCAACCTTAAGCCAGGTTTAAACATACTGGTGAACCTGGTTTAAAAGTTAAGCAAGGGTGAAGAAATCGGCCCTTAATCTGTAAATTGGTGCAGTTGTGGAAACAAAACCAATATACAGTAAATGCTCTATATTGTATTCTAACATTTGACTATTTGATATTTCTAGTATTAGTACCCTCCCGGTTTAAACGTGTCCGATCATCTTCGATTTTGATAATACTTTCAACATTTCATCAGTATAGGGGACTAAGGCATTTTACACAGGCAATCAAATCATTTTGAATCAAAATGTCTTTTAAAGGATGTGGAACAAAATCTATCTCAAAATAAGTTGCAGGGAATTAATCCTTCTTTACGTTAAAATATAAACTGCTTAAAATATTCTTTGCCAGCGAATGCCTAAATTGTATGGAAACATTATAATTGTAATAGTATCTTGAAAAAGCTACCAGTAAAAAAAACTAACAACAATTTTTGGTCTATTATTCGGAAAGATGAATATGAAAAAAATGCGCTGAGCAACTTTCTAAATGGAAGAAAACCTTTGAAACGTTAACTTACTATGTTCCATTATAGTCCTAGCATGACTGCAAATTTTAAGTTCGTTCGGTGAAGCTATATTTTTGCGCCCATGGCTTAAAGTTTACACGGGATTTCGTGTGGAAAATCGACTTTTACAAAATAATTTTTCCAAGAGTCGCCCATTGCATTCTAAAAATAAATCGATGCAAAAGCAAAGAAAGTGCTGAAGATCGCGAAACGATCTAACGCTTGTGAAAAAGTTTTTAAGCGAAAACCGAGCGATGTTCTGAAGATTTATGAAAATTTCAATTTTCATATGTGCTTATGTGCATTTTACAAGTTTAAGTTTACGAGACATTTGATTTAGAAAAATTTTACTAGACAGCATATAAGGATGATGTAAACATCAGTTTTGTAATACAAATATAACTAATCCACCATCTCTGCCCGTATCTGCTGCTTTAAGGCATATCACGTTCAGATCTAAGTTCGGTTTTTGTCCACTAGAAAAAATGAGACCTTTTAAGGTCGTCAAACGGTGGGATAACAAAATTCTCACAAGTTTCCTATCTCATGCCTCCACGCGAGTCTAAGTCTATTGATGACATTTGGTCCTTAGACCGGCGACGACTGGGTGCTATCAGCTTTCTGGCGATAGTAGCAGAATGAGTGGGTGCGAACAGATCTAGCTGAGAAAACATTGCCTAATACGACTAATCTGACTAGTATCTATGATCATGGGTCAATACGTATTGAAAATTCGCCGCGTCTGTTTTTATGAACCTAATTTCAAGCTCCGTTATTGCTAACAAGCCCGTGCATCAGGTTAACAGTCCTTTATATTTCCCTTCAGTGATCGTTATTATCGCTCATATACTTGTAATGTATTTCACAAACAATCCGATATGGAAAATAAGAAATACTTTCGTTGATTTATAACATCTCGCGCTATTTTTGCCAGTATAATGTGTTATCACACGGTAGTTTTCAAGCCAATAAATATATCGTTGAGAAGAAGTAGCGAATTCTGTCAAAATACTGTTGCAATGAATAGTGATTCGGCCCATTACGCAGATAAGATTAGCTTTTCTAGGCAATACTCCCACGGTCGGCTGTATGGAGTTCAAATTGCTTTTGTTTAGGGAACATAGTATACTCTCGATAGCCGGCTGCCCAAAGTTTAAAAAAAACAAAAACTAAACAAGATCTTCTCTTTTTCTAACTAAACAACTACCTAATAAAATATGCTTTACAGGTCGCATTGCTTGCTTGGAGCGAATCCTAGACCTGATACCCTTTCAAACTACCAACTCCGCGACACCTATGGAAGAGTCTGATTAATCGTCGTCCTTCCGTTAAGTAGGTGGAGCATCAACACTTCCTGTCTACCTTATCCTTTATCCTTCCCCGTGAACGATGAAGATGGGGGCGGCCGGCAATGATGGCTATCATGCTGTTGAGGTTTTAATATGGGTCGGATTGATATGAATTCCTACTTACCATTTCCTAAGCAACTCTTATTAGATAATCAGCAGTCAAACATGATGAAGTCAGTGTGCAATCCGCCAAAATCATCGTCACAACGCAACGTAGAAACAACGAGACCTTTTAAATCAAAGATATTGAATTTGGACTCGTCGACAAAGATTGCAATTTTTTAAATATTCCGATAGATTATTTCAATGTAAACTAAAAACTAATTGTTTGTTGTTCGCATTGATGAACGGGTTCTTGTGCAGAACACAGGCGCTATAATTGTCCATTCTCGAACCGTACCGTAAACTCTAGGTAAACCAGGAGCTATCAAGTTTTATGACCCGACCGAACGATGGTTCAAGACGGACTATTATGTATTTGGATTCTGTAATGTGGGTAGGGATTAAGTGTCGTCCCTCTTCCTTATTTTTTTATACAGTTTAGGGTTGATTATCCGTGATTCGATTAGTTATCCGCGAAAAAATATTCGATTATCTGGGTGTGACGGTAAGGCTTAACGGAATGTTAATTTTTTACTTGAACAATGCTGGACTTGTTCTTATTTTTCAGTTAGTCTTTCCGGTTCAATGCTGTATACGGGTAGAAGCAATTTTGGTTTTTTCGTTTTGTGCTCATGCTTAGGTACATTAACGCGGGTACACGAGCGCAGTTTACTAAACTGAATCAAGTATGTGATAGGTACAATAATTGGTATAGATTTTCAGTTTTCGTTGTTGTTTTATGCGTTATGCCAAAGCTGTTTTGCTTTGCTAGGTAGATACCGTGCACCACACTTTGTAGTTGGACTAGTCGACAAAAATTACAATCTTTCCAATATTCCGATGGAATGTTCCAATGTTGTTTAGTAAATAACCCCTTGAAGCCGCAAATATTGCCCCATAGCTTCAACACATGTTTCCATCAGCTATCGTCTGCTATATCTACGTATTATATCGTATGGTCAAGAGATCCCAAATTTTCTTTTTCAGATAAAAGTTTTTTTAATTACTCTAATTTCCATAAATTAAAACACTTTCCATTGAAATAAAAGCGACAAACACTTTCTGACACCTGTATTAGGGTGATCCAATTATTTACTATTAAAAATCGATCAATAATTTGAGCGGAATCAAATCGGTTATCTCAAACTGAATTTGCTAGAGCTACAAATTTATTGTAATTAATTGTAGGATGTATTTCTGTTCAAATAGACATTTATTCCTTTAGAATAAAATAGGTTCCGAGTTTTCGATCTAATTTCTCTTACTCGATATACTAATCAGTGTTATCCGTTATACCTAAGCTGACCAACTTTGACGAAAAAATCCGTACACCATACCGCAACGAAGCAAAATCGTTCATCACGCTCAGGCAAACGGTTTTCATAGTGTACGGATTTTTTCGTCAGAGTTGGTCAGCTTAGTTATACCCATACTAGTCTTACCCGTACTGTTAACAGCATGCAGGATTTTGAGTCAAGTTGAGAGAATTTATACTCATTTTAGGTAACACTATACTAGAACTATTGTTTTGATAGGACAGAGGTTCTAAATAATCTTGAAATACCTGGAAAAAGGTTCCAAAAAGTCGGTGATCGTTGATTTTTTTCATTCAAAAGTACATAGAATATCGTTCATAACGTCATAACGCGCAACCTTTTTACTACCAATTTTCTTCGAATTTTTTTGATTCACATTTTTCCTCGGGAGAATCTGATCGACAGTTTTCTTCGAACCTTTCTCAATAACAATTTCCGTCGCGACTTTTTGTTTATCGTTTTTGTCCAAACATTTTTGAGTTTCATTTTTCCTCGGAAGAAATTACTTGTCATTTTTCCTCGGAGATTTCTCCGTTACTTTTTTCGGCGCGACTTTTTGTTTATCGTTTCTCTCTACCTATTTTTTGACTTTCATTTTTAGTCTGGGCGTGTCATATGTCCTTCCGAAGAAGGACATACAGATGCTGCCTCCGTTGAAAGCCCACCCCATTTACAGGCATTTGCTTCCACAATCACTCGATCTACCACTGTTCAACCGTCAGGAGAAAACTTGCAGGGACATCTTAAAATCTACTATCAGAACGTGAGAGGGCTATGCACAAAAATGGATGAGCTGTTCGTCGCTGCTTCGGATGTTGATCATGATGTTATTGTTCTGACCGAAACGTGGCTGAATGATCAAATCAACTCGCTCCAATTATTTGGCTCAAAGTACTCTGTATATCGTAACGATCGCGATCCTAATAGTGCAGGTAAGAAACGTGGTGGTGGTGTGCTCATTGCAGTTTCCAACCGACTCTCATCCAAACACAAAAATTACACTCACAATCTCGAACAACTCTGGGTAAACTAATCTCTGTGTGGGTGTTGTATATATTCCCCCCGATTCCGCAAGTAATGTAGAAACTATTCAGAAGCACATAGACTCCGCACTTGACATTGTAACTTCCATTGAACCCAACACGGCACACCTACTATTTGGTGATTACAACCAGCCTGGACTTCTTTGGAAGAGCACTCCCTCCGGGTATGCTTTCCCAGACCCTTCTGAATCAACCTTTTCGAGGGCGAGTACTATCTTACTTGACGGAATGTCTGTACTGAACATGCGACAAATGTCTACAGTGAATAATAGGCGAAATCGAATCCTGGACCTCCTGTTTATAAATGAAGAAGCTTCAATGAACTGTACCGTATCAGAGGCACTTGAGCCTTTAGTTGCTGTAGACGCACATCATCCTCCACTTCTGGTAACGCAGATTTGTCCGCAGCTGGTTCTCTATGACGAGATGGAGGATGTCAGGGAGTTCAACTTTTTGAAGACTGACTTCTCTAGACTTCATAACTCACTACAAACAATCGACTGGGAGACTTTCTTGAATTTCGCGATCGATGTAGATGCTGCCGTAGAAAAACTCTCACTGGTGTTAAAACAGCTTTTCAGTATACATGTGCCTGCACCTCGTCCCCGAACAAAACCACCATGGCCCAACAACCGGCTACGTAAACTGAAAAGATTGCGAGCTGCTGCGCTTTGACACTACACTATTCGAAGAAACCCAATCACAAAAGGGAGTTCACTATAGCCAGTAACAGCTACAAAACATATAACCGCTTTCTCTACTCAAGACACATAGCACAAACCCAATCGAACCTAAAACGAAACCCAAAACAGTTTTGGTCCTTTGTAAATGGGAAACGTAAAGAAAATGGGCTTCCTTCCAGTATGTTCCTCGCAGGTGAAACGTCCAATACTCCCAGTGGTATCTGTAATTTGTTCGCAAAACATTTCTCGAGTGTGTTTAAAAATGAATCGGCTAGCTCATCTCAGGTGGACTGTGGCCTTCAAGATGTCCCTCTCGATGTAATCAATTTTGGAAACATTCAATTTACTGACGAAGACATTATGGCTGCCATAAGCAAGTTAAAGTCCTCTACATCGGTGAGGCCAGATGGGATTCCTTCCATTATACTGAAAAAATGCGCAAGCGCATTGTGTACACCTTTCCGACTAATCTTCAACCAATCACTGTCGCAATCAGTGTTTCCCGTGTGTTGGAAAAAATCAGTAATGTTTCCCGTTTTTAAAAAAGGTGATAAGCAAAATGTTGCGAACTATCGTGGTATAACCTCGCTCTGCGCTGGATCAAAGTTGTTTGAGATCCTAGTAGGAAATATACTCTTTCGTGAGACCAAAGCATACATATCGAAGGACCAACATGGTTTTTTTGTAGGCAGGTCAACAACCAGCAATCTAGCCCAATTTACATCGTACTGTATTAAAAACATCGAAGATGGATCACAAGTAGACACTATATACACTGATCTTAAAGCTGCCTTCGATCGTGTAGACCACTCTCTTCTTCTGGCAAAGATCGAGCGACTGGGTGCTCCATCAAATTTTACAGGATGGCTTAAATCATATCTCGTAGATCGTTCTCTGTCTGTGAAATTAGGAAGTAACGTGTCATATAGCTTCATCAACTTGTCGGGTGTACCTCAAGGGAGCAATCTCGGACCGTTGCTTTTTTCTTTATTCTTCAACGACGTCTGCTATGTTATACCCCCAGGGTGTAAACTCATATATGCTGATGATCTTTCTCATTGTGCGGTCAATAGAGGACTGCATCGAACTTCAGTGACATCTAGATGCTTTCTGTAACTGGTGTAATCGCAACTTGTTGGCTCTCAGTGTGCCCAAATGCTCTATAATATCTTTCACGCGCAGAAAAAATCCAATTCTCTGGAGCTACAACATCGCCGGTCAATTGCTAGAGAGAGTGTCAGTTATCAGAGACCTTGGTGTACTCCTGGACTCGCAACTGACATTCAGAAACCATTACTCTCACGTTATAGCACAGGGAAATAGAAACCTTGGCTTCATAATAAGAATCGCCAACGAGTTTACTGATCCATATTGTCTGCGGGTATCGTATTTTCACTTGTTCGGTCTGTCCTGGAAGCTTCCGCAGCCATTTGGTGTCCTTATACGAGCATTTGGACTAACAGAATTGAAGCAGTACAAGCAAGATTCCTCTGCTTTGCTCTTAGAACTTTGCCGTGGCGTAACCCAACAGAGCTACCACCATACATTGATCGCTGTCGTCTGCTCGATATGGAAACTCTGGCAAAAAGTCGAAATACATCCTGAGCGATATTTGTTGGGAAAATATTGACTGGCCAAATGGATGCCCCAGATATTCTCTCACAAATCAACATTAACGTACCCCCCAGAAACCTTAGATCACGTAACTTTTTAAGACTAGACTTTCAGCGCACCGAGTACGGTCAGAACGAACCAATAAGGGCGATGTGTAATGTTTTCAATATTGTGTATGACCATTTCGATTTTTATGTTTCTAGTGATGTTTTCAAGAATAGACTTAGGAGATTGACTTAGCTTATAAGATTATGTGAAAATATTTCTGTAATGTTATTGCACTGCTGTATACCTTGTATGTAATTTTGTTAATTTGTAATGTCAGTTCATGATTATTGTAGGAAAAACATGCGAAAAGATTATGGGTTTTTACGCGCATTCGAGGTCTGCTTCTGAAGTGAACCTTGAAATGGGCTTATCCAATACAACAACATTAAATTTCATGTAGACCAACATGGGTCAGATGAAAAATGGAAATGAATAAATAAATAAATAAATTTGTCTCCGAGAATTGAATCGAACAGATTTGTCAGGTCGAGTTGAAGGTCGTCCAAATGATCATAAAAAGTGGGTCCAGCGGTCGTCGAATTATCAGAATATGCGCGAGTGCCAGATTGATGGCAGCAGGTGGTTCTGGCACAAGAATTATTGCACATACGGCAAAGCATTTGCATGGTATCCGTCATGTCACCAATTAGTTTTAGCGTTGATGTAATACGTTGCAGGATAAGATTTAAGGCTTCACGAAGGGAATCGTTCTGATTAGTCGGCACTCGGCATTTGTGACACAGCCAGCCGACACCGGGCAGTCGCGGATTGATTTGGCGAGGGTGTTGTTGATGTTAGCACACTTAAGATGCAGGCTAATCGGGCAAAGCATGCAGTTAATTTTCGCACCCCGTGATCCAGATGAACCAAAACAAGCATCAGCGTCACATTTGTTCGTTTTCGTCGTACTGAAAACAATGGTATCACTGTACACTGTGGATGGAAGCGAAGCCGGGTACGAAAGATGGCACGTCGATGAACAAAAGCGCTGCTTGTTTTCAACTTCGGCGGAGAATAATTAGTCTTGTTGCGAAGAAATAGTAAAAATAACACTATCTTGACGGAGAGTGAAATGAGGCTTTTTAACTGCGATATCACTTTAGGAGAAAATTAAAACTAGTTTAAAATTTCTTAACAAGTTGAAAATTTTCGGCAGGACTCGGACCTCCCGGATCATTCTCCATGATCCGCCGCTGGTTTCAAGGGATGTTTCAGTATCACATAGTATCTCAAGATCGTGGCTGTCGATCCATTGTACGTATGTGCAAATCGTACTGAACATGTAATATTCATTTCCACCATTGTATTGAACATAACCAGCCATGCAATCGTAGTCTGGACAAATGAGAAAAGCACAATTGCACCACTAGGTGGATTAAAACAGGTTTTTATTTTGGGAATGCGTCGAGTTGAGACGAAAACGTAATATGATTAATAACGAGGATAACACTTTCCGAATGTAGAGAGAATTTTATGAAAAATGACGATTTCCATTCGACTCTAGCAGGTCCTGATCGATTTTGATGAGAATTTGATTTTTGTTGTATGATCAATTATATGTATAGGTCAAATGTTCAAAAACAGTAATTTAAGGTCAAGATAGCATCATTTTGAAACCGCCAATTTCGGAGGTTTAGTATCTTCGATGAGTTTTACAAACGTTAAACAGCGCATCATTTAGTATTTATGGTGAATTTTCTCAGGTTAATATTCATGACCACAATAAAGTCTCAACAAATTCGCTAAATACACGAACTCTGTTACTATTTTCTGAAAAATTATTTCTGCATTATTTTAAAACTTCAAAAATTACGGTTTCGGAATTATGCCGTTTGGACAGTAAGATCGATTTTTACCAAACCCCCACCAATTGTAAAATTGGTATTGTAAAAAAAACGTAAGGGCAATACTTCAATGCTGATAGGTGGGACCGAAAAAGTATATATACTATTCGCCAAAGGGACTATATACTATATATACTATTATTTTGTCAATTTCAATAGCAAACACAAATTTTAATTTAATATTTTCAAATACTTCATGAAGTTTTGGGTTTCGATCACTGAATCATGCAATCTAGGATGTAAAAAACACAATGGTTCTTCAATAGGAAATAAAACCAAGTCTGGAAATATTCACTGTTGATTTTCTTTGAATGGTGTCACTGCTAGTATCTTTTTTTTTCAAGAAAAAGCGTTTATTTCTTAGTTCTCAGTCGCGTTGGAAATTTGAGTGAAGTATAAACTTCAAATCGATTAAAAAATCGATTTTGACGTAGGAATACGTCTTTGTTTTCGATATGGGGGTGCACTCTGCAAATTCTACAAAAATGGTATGTAACGAAAAATGGTCCAATTTTGAACGCATATAATTCAGCCATCTCACGATGAATTTTCAATTTTTTTGCGCAAATCGCCCCGAAATACTTCTAAGAATAGATTACAATAGATAAACCCAAAGATTTTTGATATCATAGCATTAAAAAATTAAATAATGCACAACCTTGTCAAAATATCACGCATTAACACACAGAAGATAGCGCTTCCCAAGCCCTGTACGACAGATTGGTGTACCTAGCGCGCTTCGCTTCTATGAATGACGTCATCATCGACTATTTAAAGAACGGACTTGGCCAGACACGCTCAGTTCCCTGTTGAACGGCTGGCGAAGTAGATCACTGCGCTGTGTTTTTTACAGCCAGTGTAGCTGAGTTAGAAGTCCGTTACACTGGCTGTGGAGGGACGCTACCCTGTGTCGTCCAACAGGCGACTAGCACATGTATTTGCTATTTGCGCTTGAAATTAAGTAATGTAGTGGTAGTAATAAGCTTCCCATTTTAATTTAAACGCAAGGACAGTTTTTAAAACAGGATTGGATTAATTAGTTTAGCTCATCTAAGCCATTTTATCAATTCTGTAATTTAAAAGGAATTTGGTGAATTTGGCCCCACTTGCAACTGGTATAATCAACCTGCACAAAGTGTTGCATAACGCAGGGCTGTTTTTGGAACAAAATGTGTTATCATTCAGCCCTTCGCTATGCAAAATCACGATATTATGACAGATGGGCTAAGCGCGGCAGTTCCTTTCAATCGGGAAAGGCAATTTTGGTGAAATGCGCTAATAGTGTCATGGTGGTACTAGTTGTCTCTTTCGCTCTACCCATCATCATCAGCGTTGACTCATTTTGCATTGTACGCTTGGGTTCAATGTTTGGTAGGTATGTATGCGAATGTGTTGGTAGGTAGGGAAACTGGCGGGAAAATGAACACGTTAAGCAAAGTCATTATTTTCTAACTAATAAGTGAATGAGATATTACAATCACCTTATGTTTCTTGTTAGACATGTTTTGTACATATCTGGTAAAAATAATTCGTCATAAACACATTTTTTCAAACATGATTCTTGATTTCTAAACATGTCCAAAAATAAGACATGTTTATAGCGAGTGGGTAAAATGAACATGTGGCGGTGGTAAAATGAAATATTAACCATTTTTCAATCCTGTGGCATCGAAACACATCTACAAACTTGGGGTTATCCATGGGTGTTTGAACTTTTAGGATCTGTTTGAGAGCAACTAGAAAGCTTGGTCTATGAGATGTGATTATATTGTCTAAAATTTGATTTTTCTTCACCGGTCCGGGTGTTTTTTCGCACACACTAAGTACTGAGAAAATAAATATTTTACATTAAGTAGTATAGTCCTACGTCTACAGTTCGTGCAACCCCATAGGGCTGCCCCTTGTAGTTTTTTTGGCTCAGTACAATAACCCCTTTAGGAAAATTCAGTTTTCCGACCACAATGCATTTATTGAGGAATTTAGATATTTTATTAACAGAGCATTAGCAATAATTCGTTTGTATGTCTATTTTATGAGCCATTTTTTCGCTTTCCCATTGATTTGGTTTGAGATTTCTAGCACTGATGTTGTCTTATGCTGATTTGAGCGATTCTCTGAGTCCTGCCACTATGTAGTATGTGTTATCAAAAACATCGCGAAGCATCAAGTTCTAAATGTTCTCAAACTATATAATATCCGAAGAGAGTAATAAGAGTTATAAGAAATGTCTCATCACACTGTTAGGTGGATTAAAAGCGTTTTGTAATAATCCGTCTGGATCGAGAAAACCCTTATGGAGGAGTACTTTTGGGGATCAAAAAGTGCTATTCTTTCAACCGAATTAACCTCCCTTCGACACCAGGCATTGAAATTGTCGCTTGTCAAGTTTTAATCAAAGGTAAAGACCTTTGCATTGCTTCCATCTACATTCCTCCTAGAGCCTCGGTAGGGCACCGAACGCTTTGTAATATCACGGAATCCTTACCGGCTCCGCGGCTAGTTCTGGGAGACTGACTGATAACTGTAAATATTTCCTAAAAATTATTACTATTGAATTCCTTGTTTTAAAATTTTTTCATAAAAATCTTTTGCCCCCTCTCTTGTATATAGAATCTTATTTCTAGTCTTAAGATAGCTGTAAAATTTTTCTCTTTTAAAAAAAAATATTTCAACATTGTAACCTCCTAGTTTTAAAATATCCAAAATGTAAAAACAAAAGAATTTGGCACCGCCAAGCTAACGCATTTGTGCCTATCAAATAAACGAAACGAATAAAAAATCGATTAAAAAAATGTTCGATTTTTTGGCTCAGTACAATACACATAACCCCTTTAGGAAAATTCAGTTTTCCCACCACAATGAATTTATTGAGGAATTTAGATATTTTATTAACAGAGCATTAGCAATAATTCGTTTGTATGTCTATTTTATGGGCCATTTTTTCGCTTTCCCATTGATTTGGTTTGAGATTTCTAGCACTGATGTTGTCCTATGCTGATTTGAGCGATTCTCTGAGTCCGGCCACTATCCCATGTACTATGTGTTATCAAAAACATCGCGAAGCATCAAGCTCTAAATGTTCTCAAACTATATAATATCCGAAGAGAGTAATAAGAGTTATAAGAAATGTCTCATCACACTGTTAGGTGGATTAAAAGCGTTTTTTATTATTGAACAAGTAGACGTTTCATCGACAATTTTCATTAAAAAGAATATAAAATAGAGTTGCCTACTTCAAACAATAGACATCATAATTATCGTCAACTATATGTATTGTCACTATTTAGTGAATAATTTTATATTCAAAACGACGACCTATCAATTTCTATACATTAGTTGAATGCAACGAATGCAAAATACAAATCATGGAAAAATAAAACCATAAATTTAAAAAATATGAAGGTATTTACTGATTCAGCTCAATTTATGTTATGATACGGTTTTTGTTGGAAATTTTGTACAATCGTGATTCGCTGGTTGGGTTGACAGATGTTAAAACTGGCCAAGGGGATGTTATTAGTACAAGTTCATCTGCTCATATCTCTAACTATTGTCAGTTTTATTGTCGAAACTTATCATGAGAATTTGACATTCAGATGTTTATACAGCAAATGCAATCAACTAGTACATAAAAATGGATAGGCCGCTATTTTTAAACGAAATATTCACTAAATAATGATAATACATATAGTTGAGATCAATTATATTGTCTATTTATTGATGTAGATGACTCTATTTTAAATTCTTCTTAATGAAAATTAACGATGAAGCGTCTACCTAGGGTTGTGGTACCGGTAATACCGATACCGAAAATCCCGGGAATACCGACCCATTTTTGGTACCGTAATACCGGCACTGAACAAAAGCCAGTACCGGTATTTTCGGTACCATACAATATTTTCACGAAAAATATGTGGACTCTCTAGGTGGACCTGTTAAAAAATGACTGCAAGATGACTTAATTATATTAAATATCTTCTAAATAAATCGTTGAGCGAACACATTTGTGGGGAAATCAGGTCTGAAAAAAAAATATCTTCTGTGAAATGAGTCATGCCATTCCGAAGCAATTAAAGACAATAAATATACTTTTTTGATCAGCACAAATTAATCATCTGAGAATAAAGTTTTCGGTTTGAACATTCAATTTCACTTTGACACTTTTTTCGAATTTAAAAAAAATACTCGAGTACCGGTACTTTACCTTACTACGTCTACCTGTTCAATAATGAAAAAAAAAATTAGAATCGGCCAACAAACCATTGAGATATGGCCTTTTGAAGTAAACATTCCAACTTTTATCCATTTTTTAAATTTACACATTATATTTAACATTTGGTAGACAACCCTATTTTCATATTTTTTCAGTACACCATATGAATAACACTTTTTGTACATTATATTTATGTAATTAAATGGTAAGGTTTTCCTTTAAAAACCGCGACACGTATAAACGATCTAAATAGTCAATGGACAAACCATCACGCTTGAAGTCTGGTAGAAAACCCATCTATGACCGCATACCACATCCAAACCGTTATAAATTTCGATTCCAATGTCAATGAAATATTTTCAAACTTGCAGGGGATATACTTGATTACTATATCTTTCAAATGCCATGTCCTAAATAAGAAGACAAATATTTTTTGTTTATAGAGATAGGACCAAGGGGGGTTTGCTGGTAGCCTTATGAAACGTGTCATAAAACTTCAAATTGCAATTTCCCACGAATCTCTCGATGGATCATTTTGAAATTCACTGAGAAGATGCTTGGATACTGTATCTTTCGAATGCCGTATGACAAATTTACATATACTTGATTACTATATCTTTCAAATGCCATGTCCTAAATAAGAAGACAAATATTTTTTGTTTATAGAGATAGGACCAAGGGGGGTTTGCTGGTAGCCTTATGAAACGTGTCATAAAACTTCAAATTGCAATTTCCCACGAATCTCTCGATGGATCATTTTGAAATTCACTGAGAAGATGCTTGGATACTGTATCTTTCGAATGCCGTATGACAAATTTACATATACTTGATTACTATATCTTTCAAATGCCATGTCCTAAATAAGAAGACAAATATTTTTTGTTTATAGAGATAGGACCAAGGGGGGTTTGCCGGTAGCCTTATGAAACGTGTCATAAAACTTCAAATTGCAATTTCCCACGAATCTCTCGATGGATCATTTTGAAATTCACTGAGAAGATGCTTGGATACTGTATCTTTCGAATGCCGTATGACAAATTTACATATACTTGATTACTATATCTTTCAAATGCCATGTCCTAAATAAGAAGACAAATATTTTTTGTTTATAGAGATAGGACCAAGGGGGGTTTGCCGGTAGCCTTATGAAACGTGTCATAAAACTTCAAATTGCAATTTCCCACGAATCTCTCGATGGATCATTTTGAAATTCACTGAGAAGATGCTTGGATACTGTATCTTTCGAATGCCGTATGACAAATTTATGGTCATTTTTTTGTTAATAACGGTTTTAGGAACACCGTGGGGGAATTTCTTCAAATTTTAAAAACTTCAAAGATGACGGTTTCGGAATTATGTCATTGTAACAGTAAGTTTAATTTTAACCAAACCCTCACAAAACTAATTTCTGACTACCCCACTAATTCCAAGTAAGTAAAACAAAGTCGTTCTACACTCGTCCACAACAAACTCATTCAAATACTGCCTATCTATTATAATGTTTATTATTCACTGTGTCCCACATTAATAGATACATTCCATTTTTGAGGATTTTTTTCAATTGCATCGAACTACCCCAATTTTTAAGGGGCAAAATTCGTTCGTTTGTTGCGATAGTTTATGTTTAAAGGGTATTTTATATGAATTGGTACAGTTAGGGTTTTATATATTTTTTGGATCAAGAAAGTTTAAGGCTTTTCATCATTTTCTCTACCCTGCAAGAGTTCATTAAACAAATGTTTCACGATATGGTTGTAGATATTATAAAGTATTTGAAAATTTTTAGTTGTATTTTTCTAAATGACTAAGGTACTCCTCGCTCCACAACGCAGTTTATCTTTTATCGTTTGCGGTGAATGTGATATGATGTCTCTCGAATCGCTGAACTGAAAGTTGTAGAATCGACGTTAGTTTTTAGGATTGTTAGCTGTTTTACTCATCGAAAGTCGCGCAAATGGCTCTAAAGGAGACCGACTTGTGCTCTAAGACGATTTCGCTAGATTTTCAAGGAAGCAGCGAACACCCAGCGCGGCTATTTATTTATTTATAGGCTTTAACCGAAGTGGTCATTCGCCTATTAATAGGTGCTTATATTTTATGAATCCTCTTAGTCTATTTCATTTGTAACAGTTAAGGACGCCTATTTCAAGTCGGAAGACATTGCGCGAAATGCGCACCAGGTCCCGGGTCAAATATCTGTGAACAAGTTGGCGTTTTTAGGAATACCAGTAGTTTCTCCTCTCGTGACGGGTCATTTCCAAGAGTATCCTTTATGGATGATGATATATCGCGTTGTCAACGAAGGTCTTCGTAGGTGGGCAGTTGACAATTATATTTTCGACTGTCAATCTGCTGTTGCATGTAGAACATAGTGGTGGATTTACTCGTGAGATAGTGTGGGCGTTGGTGATTTTGGTGTGCCCTACACGGAGTCGCGAGAGTACCCTTTCCTCTATTCTGCTCTCCCTGTCTTCCCATCTTTGGAGAGATCCCTTGATTTTCTGTGGATGTCTTCGCAGGTTCCTCCAGTGGTCGATGAAGTGATTGGATGCTTTCTCCTGTAACTGTTTAAGTTCCAAATGCCAAATCTAGCAAGTGTCTGTGCTTGGGGAAAAAACCAATAAAAAATTAGAAGAGGAGTTTAGTGAAAAGGAGCGAATATGTGATGGAGAAGATATTTTTGAACCCTATTGGGCGAGTTTCGTTGGCTGTGGGGTGTAGGAAAATGTAGGAGGATTTCGTTGTCGGAGTTGAAAAAAAGGTGGAAAATGAAAAGGAAGCGGAAAAAATGGAAAGTGGGACAGAGAGATAGGCTGGTGATGTGCCGGCGATGGACTAGTAGCTCTCTTGGGTTTTGAGCGTGGAAGAAGACACACCTTGTTACGCTATTAAGTTGAAGTTGTTAGAAAATATTGGACGGTCTAACCGGCTTGGAAAGCCCCGATCACTGTGTGTATAACACCAGTTAAGATAAAAGGATCGTCAAGTGCCTGTTTCGCCCTGACTGGTTTATCCAGTACGGCTAACCATAAAGGAGTCATACGATAGGCTGTCGTCGCGGGTCCGTGCTGCCTAGTGCAGTCTTTCATGCCGCCCGCTAATTACCAAGGACGACCCCGTGGCCTGTGGGCCCGCTTAAGATCGCCATCACCAGAACTTCGAAGCAGAGAACAAAAGCCTAGAATAATTAATAATTCCTCTGATATAGCTGGTGAATCCACAGCCATTGAGCTCGCGATCGCGTTAGTTGGCCTTCAAGGGAAAATAAAACAGAAAGATTCTTTAAGAAATTTGGATCGAGTACCATTAGTACGTTTCTGACGGAGTAGATTGAGGTGATTCAAGTGCAAAAAAAAACTACAAGGGGCAGCCCTATGGGGTTGCACGGACTGTAGACGTAGGACTATACTACTTAATGTAAAATATTTATTTTCTTAGTACTTAGTGTGTGGGAAAAAACACCCAAATTTTAGACAATATAATCACATCTCATGTATAGAACCAGCTTTCTAGTTGCTCTCAAACAGATCCTAAAAGTTCAAACACCCATGGATAACCCCAAGTTTGTAGATGTGTTTCGATGCCACAGGATTGAAAAATGGTTAATATTACGTCATGAAAATTCAATTCTTCCGTGACAATTTTTTTTGCCTGCCAAATGCCCTGTGTGTATGCAAAGCTCATGATTTGTTGGAATATTAGCATTGATCGGAAAATGCTATCCAACGCTGCGCATTGCATACATACAGGACATTTTGCAGGTCATAAGAAACTGTTCATTTTACCACCGCCACATGTTCATTTTACCCACTCGCTATAAACATGTCTCATTTTTGGGCATGTTTAGAAATCAAGAATCATGTTTGAAAAAATGTGTTTATGACGAAGTATTTTTACCAGATATGTACAAAACATGTCTAACAAGAAACATAAGGTGATTGTAATATCTCATTCACTTATTAGTTAGAAAATAATGACTTTGCTTAACATGTTCATTTTACCGCCAGTTCCCCTACCTACCAACACATTCGCCACAAACATTGAACCCAAGCGTACAATGCAAAATGAGTCAATGCTGATGATGATGGGTAGAGCGAAAGAGACAACTAGTACCACCACGACACTATTAGCGCGTTTCACCAAAATTGCCTTTCCCGATTGAAAGGAACGGCCGCGCTTAGCCCATCTGTCATAATATCGTGATTTTGCATAGCGAAGGGCTGAATGATTTTGTTCCAAAAACAGCCCTGCGTTATGCAACACTTTGTGCAGGTTGATTATACCAGTTGCAAGTGGTGCCAAATTCACCAAGTTCCGTAAAATTCCTTTTAAATTACAGAATTGATAAAATGGCTTAGATGAGCTAAATTAATTAATCAAATCCTGTTTTAAAAACTGTCCTTGCGTTTAAACCAAAATGGGAAGCTTATTACTACCACTACATTGCTTAATTTCAAGCGCAAATAGCAAATACATGTGCTAGTTAAACCAAAAATTTACTGGCAACATTACAGCGGCATTTAGGAAGCAGTTGGAGCGGTCGCCTGTTGGACGACACAGGGTAGCGTCCCTCCATAGCCAGTGTAACGGACTTCTAGCTCAGCTACACTGGCTGTAAAAAACACAGCACAGTGATCTGCTTCGCCAGCCGTTCAACAGGGAACTGAGCGTGTCTGGCCAAGTCCGTTCTTTAAATAGTCGATGATGACGTCATTCATAGAAGCGTTGCGCGCTAGGTACACCAATCCGTCGTACAGGGCTTGGGAAGCGCTATCTTCTGTGTGTTAATGCGCAATATTTTGACAAGGTTGTATATTATTTAATTTTTTTAATGCTATGATATCAAAAATCTTTGGGTTTATCTATTGTAATCTATTCTTAGAATAATTTCGGGACGATTTGTGCAAAAAATTGAAAATTTATCGTGAGATGGCTGAATTATATGCGTTTAAAATTGGACAACTTTTCGTTACATACCATTTTTGTAGAATTTGCAGAGTGCACCCCCATATCGAAAACAAAGACGTAGTCCTACGTCAAAACACAGAACTACTGGGGTTTCGGATAGTACGATAGTAGTAATTGTTTTCCGAATATTTTTGGGATGCGCACGGTCTTTTTGTGGACGGAGAGCAGTCCTCTAGCAGTGGCGATTCGCAATCAGCTGCCACTGCACCGAGAAATAAAACTTTACCTGCTAAACTTGGGGCAATCCCAAAACATATAAAACCAAAATACTTTACTAAGGAAGATTTCACCTCTGCCATGAGAGAAATCGGGGACTTATTAAAAAACTTATCTAGCGAGTTGAAGGACTTGAAAGCGGATTTACGTCCAGTATCTCGTTCCACATCACCGCTACTAAAAGATAACGAAATTTCAGACATTTTGCACGACACTCCATTATCAGCATTTGCTTGTCGTGGGAAAAATCGCTCGAGTAACAGAGTAGATTTTATCGACGGCGTACCGCGCCCTTCTCTCAGTTCAACCTGTATAGTAACTACCGCTGTGAGTCAGAGCATATCATTTCCCCCACTTAAACCAAAATGTAGCAGCGAATATGTTATTAATCAGCCCTATAACCTTCCTCCAAAAAGCCCTCCACTAGAAAGCACCCAGTTTTCATCTAATTATGGCCTTTCTAAAGCACCCGCGACACGGCACGATTTTCTCATGGGCAGGCCCTCTGCGCAATATACTCCATGGGCCGAACCAGATCGGATATTGTTTAACCCGTTGGCAAACTCGGCCGCTTCGTTCGCAAACCCTCCCACTACTCAAATTTCACAATTTGTTCCATACGACTTTCGACCTCTGGAAATTCCACCAATTAATCCACACCGCTTTGAAACTCAAGCTCGTAAAGTGGTTCTCGTTTCGCAATGGAAAATTCAAAAATATAAAGCTGATGATCAGGGACTAGGAATGAATGAGTTTCTGGACAACGTGACTCAGTTAGCAATCTCTGAGCATGTTTCCGAGGCTGACCTGTTCGATTCGGCAATTCATCTTTTCGATGGGCCGGCTTTGAACTGATATACGGCTATGAGAAGCCAACACCGTCTAGCGAATTGGATGGATCTGGTTGTCCAACTTCGTTCGACCTTTCGTCACCCTGACTTAGATGCGGTTTTGCGTGTTAAAATATGTCAAAATCGCCAACAGCGTAACGAGACATTTCAGCAGTATTATCTACAGATGGAGAAGTTATTTAGAAGCATGTCACAGCCAATTGACTAGCTCGAAGTTTTGAAAATGAACTTGAGATACGACTACAGAAAGTTACTCGTGGGAAAACAAATCACTACACTGACGGGACTAGTGTCACTAGGAAATGACCTAGACGCAGCCGACTCATCTGCTTTCGCCAGAGTATTCGGTACCCAGAAAAATGAATCCTGCGTCATTGCCACCCACTATAACCCCAAGGGTAACAATGAACAGTACTCCAGAACATTTGACAATAGAAACCAAACATGAAACCAAATCAGCAGAGTAAATACACCAAGCAAAAGTTTGAGGATCGACCTCGAAACATAGATCAGAAAGAGCCAACCCCGGGGACATCTAAGATTAAATCAAATGAGCCTGCAAAAAGTGGACCTAATAGAACAGATGCATTTGCTAAATTGGTGAGTAATTATAAACCTCCTATCAACAGCGAATGTTTCAATTGCCTAGAGGACCATAATGTAGGCGAGTGTCCTTTGCCGAGAAGATTTTATTGTAAGGTGTGCGCTTTCCAGGAGTCGAGTTCAAATCGTGCCCCTATTGTAAAAAAAAACTCTCAAAGGGAATCCTAAAGTCGTTGGATCCTCAAGATACGCCCCTTCATAATTCTTGTCAAAGTCTGCTCTCAGAACTCCCGAACCATTACTGTCCAAACGCCCACGAAAACGATAATGAATGCTCACCAAGACAAGTTAATAAAATTACGTTGACTTCGCCTGATGGCACCGACGACCGTCCGCACATACAATTAAAGCTTTTTGACATCTCTATTTGTGTACTGCTGGATAGTGGAAGTCATCGTACGATGTTCAACTCTAAGGTATTTAAGACACTGCGTGGCGTAACCTAAGACCCTTGAATGAACCACTCGAACTCGTGACGGCCAGCGGGGACTCATTAACAATTGCTGGGGAAGTATCCGTTCCATATTCGTTCGAAGGACGAACACGAGTCATACCCACGTTGGTTGTTCCTGAACTGACGAATGATTTCATCTGTGGAATAGACTTCTGGCGGACTTTTGGAATCCATCCTACAGTAACCACGTGTTCGTTAGCTACGAGTAGATCAGCTACAACTGAACAGTTTGATGGTCCGGTTGTTTTGACAGACACGCAAAAGCAAATGCTAGAGCAGGTTAAAAGTCTTTTAAAGTGGCGACTCCAGACAAATTGGACACCACTCCCCTTATTGAACATGAAATCAATATAATGTTTCAACACAAGTCTGAAAAACCTGTACGCCAATATCCCTACTCTATTGCCCCAAAAATACAAGAGGGCCTCTTTGCCGAAGTCGATCGTTTGCTAGCGCGAGGGATAATAGAAGAATCCAATTCCGACTGGTCGCTGAACATCGTTCCTATTCGAAAACATCCGGGGATATACGATTGTGCCTTGACGCCCGCAAACTCAACGAGCGAACGAGCCGTGATAGTTATCCTCTTCCCCACCCCGGACGCATACTGGGTCGCCTACCTCGGGCGCGGTATTTGAGTACAATTGATCTCACTGAAGCTTTCCTTCAAATTCGCTTGTCCCGGGCTTCGCGTAAATACTTTGCGTTCAGTGTTCAAGGGAAAGGAATGTATCAATTCACTCGTCTCCCTTTCGGGCTTATAAACAGCCCCGCTACCCTTGCGAGGTTGATGAACCGAGTTTTGGGACAGAGTGTCTTGGAGCCAAACATCTTTGTGTACTTAGACGATATCGTCATAGTCACAGAGACGTTTGAAGAGCACATTCAACTACTCCAAAAAGCAGCGAGACGCTTACGAGAAGCTAATTTATCCATTAAGCTTGAAAAATCCCATTTTTGTCGACCAGAAATTCCTTTCTTAGGATATATCCTGTCTTCTCAGGGTTTGCAGACAAATGCCGAAAAGATCAGACCTGTTGTTGAGTATGAGCGCCCAACTACCGTCACAAAGCTACGACGATTCATGGGTATGGCTAACTATTATCGACGATTTATAGCCGATTTTAGTCGTATCACTGCCCCCCTTTCAGAACTTTTAAAAACTAACATAAAAAACCTGAAATGGACTCCGGCAGCAGAAGAGGCATTTCAAAATATAGAAGAAAAGCTCATAACCGCACCCATCCTAAGAAGCCCCGATTTCGACTTTGAATTTCTCATTCATACGGACGCTAGCGATTATGCTATTGCGGGTGTCCTAACACAAAACGTCGATAACCGTGAATATGTAATCGAATACTTTTCGAAAAAGTTGACCACACTGGAGCGAAACTACCATGCCACCGAGAAAGAGGGACTGGCCGCTCTACTGTCGATTGAACACTTCCGTGGGTTCGTTGAAGTTAGTCACTTCACCCTGGTAACGGATTCATCGGCGCTGACTTTTATAATGCGCACAAAGTGGAAAAAGTCATCTAGATTAAGCCGTTGGAGCTTAACTCTCCAACAGTACGACTTAACAATTCAGCATCGTCGTGGCAGGGATAACATGGTGCCAGACGCCCTCTCCCGAAGTGTGGCCGCGATCTCGGCAAAATCTGACTCAGATTAGTTCAATAATCTGAAACAAAAGGTTTCGGAATGTCCCGAAAATTATCCTGACTTCCGTATTCAGAATGATCAATTGATGAAATTCGTATTTTCCAACAAGATTTCTGACTCTAGATTTGATTGGAAAATAATACCAAGCCCAGAATCAAGAAAATTAATTATTACTTCGGCTCATGATCACTGTATGCATTGTATGGCATTGACAAAACTACAGCTAAAATCCGATAACAATATTTCTGGCACAAAATGAAAACTCTATACCATCGATCCTCTTAACCGATAACGCAAGCACATTCTTATCGAAAGAATTCGGCGCTTTACTGAATTAATTCGGAGTGAAACACTGGCTTACGTCCAGATACTACTCCCAAGCGAATCCAGTAGAACGCGTAAATTGCTCGATCAATACTGCTCTGCGTTCCTATACTAGGGAAGATCAACGGTCTTGAGAGACCCGATTGTCCGAGATCGAGTTGGTACTCAATTCGACAGTCCACGCGTCTACAGGCTTTAGTCCATTCTGTATAACAAGAGGGGAGGAAGTAATATTAAAGGGAACCGACCATGATCACTTCCAAAACGACGACGAACAGTCTTTAGAGGCACGTATGGCCCGGATTAAAGAAAACGCCCCGAAAAATTTCGATCTTGTGACTAAACATCTTTCCAAGGCGCATGAAACATCCACCCGCAATTACAACTTACGTCATCGTAAGGCGGCGAAGCAATTCGAAGTTGGAATCAAAGTATATAAACGCAATACTATGCAATCCAATGCGAATGAACATTACAATGCAAAATTGGATGCACAATATTTACCTTGCACCGTACTAGCTCGACATGGATCGTCCTCGTATGAATTGGTAGACTCATCGGGCCGTAAAATTGGGGTTTGGCCGGCCAATCTATTGAAACCCGCATAAAGTTCCTAAAAAAACATAAATGTATTTAATTTTAGAAGGGCATCGGCCCATTGCACTTTATCGTTCCCGGTCTCTGCAGCGACGACGTATTGGGAACAAAGACACGTGGTGACAATGGACTCATGACCACCACCGCTTAAATAAACCATTGTGCAGCAGCCCAACAGCTGCAGTGGCAGTCGGTCTCGGAGTCGAGGACAGATGTCGCCCTCTTATCAGACCCGTACAGCATCCCTGCCGGCAACGGCAATTGGGTGTCGGACGGGTCTGGAATGGTGGCAATCTGTACAACGGGACGGTTCCCGGTTCAAGAGGTAATACACCCCTCCGCCGAGGGTGTGGCGATTGCCAAGATTAATGGTGTGTTCTATTGCAGCTGCTACGCCCCACCAAGGTGGCCAATAGAACAGTTCTACCAGATGATCGACAGGCTCTCGTCGGACCTAGTGGGCCGGAAACCGGTAGTAATAGCGGGAGACTTTAACGCTTGGGCAGTAGAGTGGGGCAGCCGCTGTACAAATAGCAGGGGTCAAGCGCTAATGGAAGCGCTTGCGAAACTCGATACTGTGCTAGCTAATAATGGCTCCGCTAGTACATTCCGTAGAAACGGAGTGGAGGCGTGGATTGATGTGACCTTTGCCAGCCCGAGTCTGGCTCCAGGCATGGAATGGAGGGTAGACGAAGGCTACACCCATAGCGATCATTTAGCAATCCGCTTTAAGATCAACTATGGTGTGTAGCATCCGAGGGCGGGAGATCCCTGTCAGGTACGCGGGTGGAAGTCCAATCACTTCGACAGCGAAGCTTTCACCGCGGCCCTGGGACTGGAGGCCAACACCGACAGTCTAAGCGGGGATGCGCTGGTAGCTGTTCTATCAAGCGCGTGCGACGCCACTATGCCGAGAAAAACACTGCCAAGAAACGGTAGATGCCCGGTATACTGGTGGAGTGCCGAGATTGCAGCTCTACGGTCAGCCTGTCTCAGAGCTAGACGTAGGATGCAAAGAGCTCGTACCGAGGATGCAAGAGAGAACCGCAGTGAAGTGTTTCGAGCTGCGAAATTAGCCCTTAACAAGGCTATTAAAAGCAGCAAGAGAGCGTGTTTCGACAACCTGTGTGAGAGTGCCAACGCGAATCCGTGGGGTGACGCCTACCGGATTGTGATGGCCAAGACCAAAGGAGGCTCCTCACCCCCAGAACGGTCTCCGGACCGGTTGGCAACGATTATCGAAGTACTCTTCCCGTCTCGAGCCACAAGCCCCTGGCCACCTGCACTACGAGACAGTGCGGGCACGGTCGAAATGGTGGCTCCAGTGACGAATGAAGAACTACTCGCAGTGGCTAAATCCCTAGCAATGAACAAAGCTCCAGGGCCGGATGGAGTTCCAAACAACGCTCTCAAGGCAGCGATCATAGCGAACCTGAACATGTTCAGGCTAGCTATGCAGAGATGCCTTGACGAGTGCCGTTTCCCCGATAGATGGAAAAGGCAGAAATTGGTGCTGTTGCCGAAGCCCGGGAAGCCGCCAGGCGACCCATCGGCGTACAGGCCAATCTGTCTGATAGACACGACTGGCAAACTGCTTGAGAGGATCATCCTCAACAGGCTCACCCCGTACGCGGAAGGTACGGACGGTCTGTCAAGCAACCAGTTTGGCTTTCGGAAGGGTAAGTCCATGGTGGACGCTCTCAACTCAGTGATAAATACTGCCGAGATAGCGATCCAACGAAAAAGGCGAGGTATTCGATACTGTGCGTTAGTGACACTTGACGTGAAGAACGCATTCAACAGCGCAAGCTGGGATGCCATCGCGCTCTCGTTACACCGGCTTAGCCTACCGGTGGGTCTGTGCCGGATCCTGGAAAGTTACTTCCAAAACCGCGTACTGCTATACGAGACCGATGCCGGTCAGAAAAGGGTTCCGATTACCGCCGGAGTCCCGCAGGGCTCGATCCTAGGCCCGGTGCTATGGAACCTCATGTATGACGGGAGTTCCCTCCTGGGGTCAAGATCGTCGGCTTTGCCGACGACGTAACCTTGGAGGTCTACGGGGAGTCAATTCCTGAGGTAGAACTAACCGCAGAACACGCGATTAGCACGGTGGAGGAATGGATGAGCGCGAGAGGCCTGGAGCTCGCTCATCATAAGACGGAGGTAGTTATCGTCAACAACCGCAAGTCGGCACAACATGCAGTTATCCATGTGGGAGAAGTCGCGATCACTTCACAGCGAAGTCTGAAGTCTCTCGGAGTCATTATAGACGACAAGCTGACCTTCGGCAGCCATATCGACTATGCGTGCAAGAGAGCGTCGACTGCTGTTGCGGCACTATCGAGAATGATGTCCAACAGCTCAAAGGTGTGCGCCAGTAGACGTAGGTTACTGGCAGGCGTTGCCGTATCTATCCTCAGGTACGGCGGCCCGTCATGGTCAAGAGCACTGAGGGTAACCAGTTACCTACAGAAACTGGAGAGCACCTACCGCGTGATGTGCCTCAGAGTGATATCTGCCTACCGCACGGTATCACACGATGCATCCTGCGTGATAGCGAGCATGATGCCAGTCGGGCTGGTCATTCGGGAAGATGAGGAGTGCTTTGAGCTACGTGGAAATAGGGGAGCCCGCGAGCGCACCAGGGCGACCTCGGTCGCCAGATGGCAGCATGAGTGGGATAACTCCTCGAAAGGTAGGTGGACTCACCGGCTGATACCTAGCATATCGAGCTGGGTGGGAAGACCCCATGGGGAAGTTCACTTCCACCTGACACAATTCCTGTCAGGCCATGGCTGTTTCCGTCAGTACCTCCACAGGTTCGGGCACGCAGAGGTCCCAGTCTGCCCGGACTGCCCAGGTGTAGATGAAACTGCCGAACACATACTGTTCGTATGTCATCGGTTCGACGTCGAAAGAAGAGCAATGCTTGACGTCTGTGGCTGGGACACAACCCCTGATACCCTTATTCAGCGGATGTGTCAATCGGTGGAGAAGTGGAACGCAGTCTCGGCTGCTACCATCCAGATTGCCAGTAGGCTACAGGTAATCTGGCGAACCGAGCAACAGACGACGGGCACGGCTAACTAGTGATTGGTTAGCTGGAGCGAAAAAGGCCAAGCGCAAAATAAGAGAGTGAATGGTCTGTTCATGCCGAGGCAGGTTGGCGCAGCGAATGGCAACCGCGTAAGGGGTAAACCCAGCCACCCCGAAGCAAGACAGAAGAGTGAGTGTATAGGCGTATAAGTGGACTGCCTCATGCCAAGACGGGAGGGTCGTAGCGTAGTATGTTGGAACTAAGCTATCGATGCCTCATGGCGTGGCAGAGGAGTGAAAGGGTGAGCATCCAAGTCAGTCTCACACTGCATGTTAAGGGTGAGCACAAAAGTCAGCCTCACAGGTTGGTAGAGGCTAGCACAAAAGTCAGCCTAGCAAGGAATGAAAAAGGTGAGCACACAAGTCAGCCTCGCATGGTATGTCAGAAGTGGGGCCTAAGAAAAATGTCCCACATGGGATGCCAGGGGGAGTGACAAAGGTACAATAGAGTGGCACGATTGAGAGTGAATCAGGTGATAGGGTGAGCACCCAAGTCAGCCTCACATGGTATGGGTAGGGCGAGCACAAAAGTAAGCCTATCAAGGAATGAGTAAGGTGAGCACACAAGTCAGCCTCGCATGGAACGTAAAAGGTGAGCACAAAAGTCAGCCTCATGTGGGGAGTGTTTGAGAGTGAATCAAAGTGCGATTGAGAGAGCACCAAAGTAAGCCTCATACAGGATGTATGAACGCGTGAGTGAGAGTGAATGAGTACATTTAGAACAGCCATCCCCCCAGAAGTAATACCGAGAGGTAGTTCCTGGGAGGAATGATGGCGGAGCCCAATGGAGTTTAGTCGGTATTAATGGCTGGTCACCATTCGAGTCCGACACGCCCCCAGTGCACCCCGTGCGGTAGATTGGACCCTACCAATAGCACGTGTACTGGGCTAGGACATAAAGGTCTTCTCCATTGTAAAAAAAAAGAGCCATCGAATGTATTTCACGGTAAACGTGATCCGCCCTGATCGAGCGGTATCCTTATACTAAGGTTGGAAGACGTTCCGACTGATAACGATTGCTTCGCGAAATATGATTGATATCCGAATAATAATTTACTCAGAACCCCCGAAGAGTAGGGAAATTATAGGGTCGACCCAACTCATTCCAATATTCGAGCAGTTTCACTAGGGATCACAGAACGCAACGGAGTATATTTTTTCAGTGTAGGACTGATCGTACTGGACTTCATCTGTTGATCGGGAACCGAGACATGCCGGTTTGAGGGAAAGCAAAATAAATTAATTTTGATTAGGTAGATTAGTTGGACACGCGTCTCTCGTCGATGTACGTCAGCTTGATCGATTGCTGATGATCTGTCGCGCGCGATCGTTTTAGTCAACTGGAGTAGGTGTTTAAAAAAAATATAGTAGATTTAATTTAAGTTCGTTGTTTGTTCGAAACAAGCAGTAAGATAAGTGTTTTCTTTTTGTATAATGCATGAGATTTTTGTTGAAAGAGGTAGTGGTACTCGTGGTAATGATTATGAAAGAAGTTTTCTGTTTTTGTAGAGCGTTAAGCGTGTGATATGATACAAAAGCGATGGTGCGGGGATACAACAGCTAGATCGCAAGGTATTAGTAAAGTTTATAAAAATTGAGTTTCATTTGAGGAAACGTCCTTTTTTCCACCAACCGCGGGCGGATTGTAACTGTTTAAGTTCCAAATGCAAAATGTAACAAATGTCTGTGCTTGGGGAAAAAACCAATAAACAATTAGAAGAGGAGTTTAGTGAAAAGGAGCGAATATGTGATGGAGAAGATATTTTTGAACCCTATTGGGCGAGTTTCGTTGGCTGTGGGGTGTAGGAAAATGTAGGAGGATTTCGTTGTCGGAGTTGAAAAAAGGTGGAAAATGAAAAAGAAAGGGGAAAAAATGGAAAGTGGGACAGAGAGATAGGCTGGTGATGTGCCGGCGATGGACTAGAAGCTCTCTTGGGTTTTGAGCGTGGAAGAAGACACACCTTGTTACGCTATTAAGTTGAAGTTGTTAGAAAATATTGGACGGTCTAACCGGCTTGGAAAGCCCCGATCACTGTGTGTATAACACCAGTTAAGATAAAAGGATCGTCAAGTGCCTGTTTCGCCCTGACTGGTTTATCCAGTACGGCTAACCGTAAAGGAGTCATCCGACAGGCTGTCGTCGCGGGTCCGTGCTGCCTAGTGCAGTCCTTCATTCCGCCCGCTAATTACCAAGAACGACCCCGTGGCCTGTGGGCCCGCTTAAGATCGCCATCACCAGAACGCGAAGCAGAGAACAAAAGCCTAAGACGCCAACGCTGAATATATATATATATATATATATATATATATATATATATATATATATATATATATATATATATATATATATATATATATATATATATATATATATATATATATATATATATATATATATATATATATATATATATATATATATATATATATATATATATATATATATATATATATATATATATATATATATATATATATATATATATATATATATATATATATATATATATATATATATATATATATATATATATATATATATATATATATATATATATATATATATATATATATATATATATAAATATATTAGACCTTTCCACATTTTGAAAAAGTTTTGAAATATACATGGGTCAGCTCAATTTTTTGTTCTAGGTGTGAATTTAAGAACTTTCGCCAAAAATGGCTTAATTTGGGCATGATTTAGAGGTGTCTCCAATCAAAAATCGTGTTTTTGCTATGTTTCCATGTGTGGATGTTTAACGACTGTGAAGATTTGTTTTGTTAACGAGTTTCGGCTAAGCAGTCAATAAAAACAGCAAAAACAACGTATTGCTTCAATGTCCGACGGTTTCGGTGATATATTTCACCTTTTTCAAGGAATCTATAATTATAATATCAGTATATTCGTTACATATGTTTCCGTTTGTCTGTGAAATTTTTTTACTTACAGAAGCTGTGCGTTTTGTTGTTGTGTGTGTCTGTGTATCTAACATTGGTTGTCTAGTGTGTATGATTTCTAATGGCGTCCAGTAGTAGCTATTTCCGAGAATTAATGTCAATAATTATAATGGTAAAAAAAACTGCATTACTACACCACAGCATCACACAGGACCACAGGTTTGATTTAAAAAACACGAAAATTATAGACCGTCACCACAAAAAACATGCACTGCCGTTCATAGAAGTTTGCCACATCATGACCACCGATAACAGCATCAACAAACGAACAGACACAGAAGGTTTAAACTCAATTTATGCTGGCATAATACACACACTCAAGAACCAAAACATACACAGTAAGTTTGACAGCTAGCATTATAGCATGATGACACCACACACGCACACACCCGCCTAGCCAAACCTGTCAAACCAAGTAGTACACAAAAAAAGGGAAAAGACAAAACCAAAACGGAACAGCTCTGAACTAGTAGGTAAAAGATAGAAGTGCTAAAGCTTTACATCAGACTAGCGAGATAGCTTTATTACAGTGACGTGCAAAAAGTTTGTGACACAGATGCAGTAAGTAACACGCAGATTTTTTTTACCATTATAATTATTGACATTAATTCTCGGAAATAGCTACTACTGGACGCCATTAGAAATCATACACACTAGACAACCAATGTTAGATACACAGACACACACAACAACAAAACGCACAGCTTCTGTAAGTAAAAAAAATTTCACAGACAAACGGAAACATATGTAACGAATATACTGATATTATAATTATAGATTCCTTGAAAAAGGTGAAATATATCACCGAAACCGTCGGACATTGAAGCAATACGTTGTTTTTGCTGTTTTTATTGACTGCTTAGCCGAAACTCGTTAACAAAACAAATATGTTTCCATGGTAACATCACTTACACTCTGATTTTATAGGCCCTACATGCCCACATATCATCAAAGCTTGTTCCTTACACATATCTTAACATGTTTTAACAGGTGAACATAGCTCTAATCGCAGTAGAAAATTTGTTAACTGGATTTTCATATAGAAAAGTATATCAAAAATAACAAATATTTTCATTACAAAGAAGAAACTTGTAATTCTCGCGGATAGACATTGTTCTTGGTTTGATCATCTAGAGCATAATTAAATACATTGGTCGGTTACACTTGCGGTGGAAAGCCTGGTGAATCTACTGAATTAAAGAATTCAACAGGAAAATTCATAGATTTACCGAACTTCCATCGATTTTATTTTGGATATAGTAGTGCATGAAATTGAAGTCAATATACGCAATCGATCAATTCTTCAACGAATTGTATTATTTTACAAAATCATATAGAAATGTGGTGCGATTTGTTATTGCATCGATTAATATTTTCCCAATTCATATATCCAACATTTCCTTGGCGAGTTGACCTGCGATGGTGACTATAAGAATCATTCAATGAAAGAATGCACAGATTAGTGTATAGTTCTGTTCTCAAAACAATGATACGAAAAAATAGAAGAATGTTGGTGGGGCGTGGGTAAGGTAAGTTCGGAGAAATGGAACATTTAAAAAAAATGTTTAGGCGATACAAAGAGTGTTAGTATATTCATTCACTTTTCCTATAATCATTAATCATTGCACAATTGAACAGCAATTTTCATCCTAATTTAATTTTCGACGAATTCATGCAATTAGTATCAGTATTTTATTGTCGTTCGCGTAAAAGTTCTCTATCAAATAAATTCTTGCCATTCCATTTTTGTGCTAGTAAACCTAAACATAATAAAATTTTAGATCATTATATATATTCAGTGCACCCCCCCGGCTCAGGTAACTACCTCCCTAACATCATGCACAAAATCTGCCCTATGGCCATCTTCTTGGTGGAAGCCAACTTTATGTCGAAATTGAGTTCGTCACTAATAATCGCATTGAATGAATAGATAACTTCAGAAAACTCCCCCCTCCCCCTTGCATGGTCCATTCCACCCACCATAGCCACCTCCTTAGTGGAAGAAATACACATGTCAAATACTTTATGGATATAAAAATAATTATTTAACTTACTGCCCCCCACAAAACTCAGGTTAACCCCCACCCCCTCACAAAACCTTACCATGAACATCTCCTTGAAGAAAGGAATACGTATGCCAAATTTCATCAAGATCGGACTTGTAGTTTAGAAGTAGTTAGCGGACATACATACATACAAACAAACATTGATTTATATATATATATATATATATATATATATATATATATATATATATATATATATATATATATATATATATATATATATATATATATATATATATATATATATATATATATATATATATATATATATATATATATATATATATATATATATATATATATATATATATATATATATATATATATATATATATATATATATATATATATATATATATATATATATATATATATATATATATATATATATATATATATATATATATATTTAATTATTTATTTATTTATTTATTTATTTATTTATAATTGATATCAACAGACACAGTGTGGTCCTAATGATAATTTCTTAATCTATTTAAAAAGTCAAATTGTAACCTGTTACGTGGAATGTGAAGATCGAACTCGGATGACACTCTGTTGAAGGTCCGCTGCAAACCAATGATGGCACCGTTTACTCCATAGTTAGTCCGGCGAAGAGGTAATCGGATCGGAGGAATAAATTATTGCGAAGAGCGCGGGGGCGAACGTTCATATTTATCGCACTGAGAAGCTCGGGGCAGTCAATTCGATCTTGCAAAATATCCGAAATCGTCATAGCACGGAATAGATCACGCCGCACTTGCAATGTATCGAGTCCAATAAGCAAACCCCGGCTTTCGTAACTTGGCAGCTGGTGAGGGTTGCTCCAAGGCAATCGACGAAGGGCAAACCGAACAAATCTGCTCTGTACTGTCTCAATTCGATGGACACCGTTGAGATAATGAGGGTTCCACACAACTGAACAATATTCCAGAGTTGATCGAGCGAGTGAGCAGTAGAGAGATTTCAAGCAGTAAATATCTGAAAAATGTTTAGATATTCTCATTATGAACCCCAAACAGCGTGATGCCTTTGCGACAATATAGCTGATATGCTGTTTAAACGTCAGTTGTTCATCGAGAAAAACTCCGAGATCTTTGACACAATTCGCTCTGTCAATTGTGGATTCAGCTAGACAGTAATCGAATCGAATTGGCGTTTTTTTCCTCGAGAACGTAATGACCGTACATTTCTTGGGGTTTAGGGTCATTCGGTTGAACTCGCACCATTCCGCAAAGGTTACCAGATGGCGTTGAAGGAAAGCTGCATCATCAGTATTCCGGATTCTATGGTATAACTTGAGGTCGTCGGCGAAAGACAACCGTGGTCCTTCTAGACAAAAGTTGACGTCGTTGAAATACAGAAGAAAAATCAATGGACCGAGATGGCTGCCTTGTGGAATACCAGATGAAGCAAAGAACTCTTCGGATACACAATCACCTATCTTGACTGCTAGACGACGATCACTGAGATACGATTGCATCCAACGGAGAATATTAGTACCAAAGCCAAGTCTATTCAACTTTGCTACTGCAAAAGCGTGATTAACCTTCAAACTACCAAGCCCTCTTCGATACACCAAAATCGACGTTCAATTGGCCATAACTTTTTTTCTGTTTAATCGATTTTGATGCAGTTTTTTGCAAAAGAACCAGAAATTATTCCAATTTTCGAAAATGCATTTAAAATCGTATTCGGAGCTACGACCCCGGAGTGAATCCAGATTGCAGTGGGGTACCAACTTTTGGTCATTTTCAGTTTTTCATAAATATTTTCAAAACAACGCTAGAATTCAACATTTTTCGACAAGAATTTGTCAGAAATGACCTTCTTACATAATAATTGCACTTCATATATTAGTAATACGAATTGGCCAGTTCCTGGGAGCGGTTCCCAAAAGTGGCCATTCATGAGCTTACATTGCATATGCTTTATTATAACAGAAACACTAATTTATTTCAACAAATCTTATCAGATCGTGTACTTAGTATAGCAAGCAATTAATTCAATAAAGGTTTAATATAGATTTGCCACTTTCTGACCAGTTCCGGGAATTCCGGAACACGGTTCCCAGGAAGAAATTTATTTTTTATGATAATTGTGGAATGCGACACATCAAAAAACATCAACTCGATGATCTTTGAAGAATGCAATCACATTCGAAGGCATCCGGACACATGTAGACACTTGATGACCAGTTCCCGTGTCAAATTTTTTTTATGATAATCATGGCATGCGGCACATCAAAAAACATCAACTCGATGATCTATGAAGAATGCAATCATATACGAAGGTATCCAGACACTTGATGACCAGTTCCGGTAATTCCGGAACATGGTTCCCAGGTCAAATTTTATTTTTATGATAATCATAGCATGCGGCACATCAAAAAACATCAACTCGATGATCTGTGAAGAATGCAATCATATACGCAGGCATCCGTACACTTGTGGGCTATTGATGACCAGTTTACCGAAATACCGGAACACGGTTCCTAGGACAAATATTATTTTAATGATAATCGTGGCATGCGGCACATCAAAAAACATAAACTCGATGAACTATGAAGAATGTAATCATATACGAAGGTATCCGGACACATGTAGACACTTGATGACCAGTTCCGGTATTTCCGGAACATGGTTCCCAGGACAAATTTTATTTTTATGATAATCATAGCCTGCGGCACATCAAAAATTATCAACTCGATGAGCTATGAAGAATGCAATCATATACGAAGGCATCCGTACACATGTGGACCATTAATGACCAGTTCCGGGAATTTCGGAATACGGTTCCCAGGACAAATTTTATTTTAATGATAATCGTGGTATGCGGCACATCGAAAAACATCAAATCGATGATCTATGAAGAATGTAACCATATACGAAGGCATCCGGACACATACGGACACTTGATGGCCGGTTCTGGGATATCCGGTACACGGTTCCCAGGTCAAAATTTATTTTTATAATTGTGGCATGCGGCACATCAAAAAACATCAACTCGATGAACTGTAAAGAATGCAATCATATACGAAGGCATCCGTACACTTGTGGACCATTGCTGACCAGTTACGGGAATTCCGGAACACGGTTCCCGGGTCAAATTTTATTTTTAGGATAATCATGGCATGCGGCACATCAAAAAACATCAACTCGATAATCTATGAAGAGTGCAATCATATACGAAGGCATCCGGATACATACGGACACTTGATGGAGAGTTTCGGGAACTCCGGAACACGGTTCCCAGGACGAATTTTATTTTTATGATAATCGTGGCATAAGGCACATAAAAAATATCAACTCTATGACCTATGAAGAATGCAATCATATACGAAGGCATCTGGATACATATGGACACTTGATGAAGAGTTCCGGGAATTCCGGAACCCCTTCCCAGGACGAATTTTATTTTTATGATAATCATGGAATGAGGCACATCAAAAAACATCAACTCGAAGATCTATGAAGAATGCAATCATATACGAAGGTATCCGGACACATAGGGACACTTGATGACAGGTTCCGGGAATTCCGGAACATGGTTTCCAGGTCAAATTTTATTTTTATGATAGTCATAGCATGTAGCACATCAAAAAACATCAACTCGATGATCTATGAAGAATGCAAGCATGTATGAAGACATCCGTACACATGCGGACACATGATGCCCGGTTCCGAGAATTCCGGAATGCGGTTCTGAGGACGAATTTCGTTTTTTATGATAATCATGGCATGAGGCACATCAAAAAACGTCAAGTCGAAGGTCTATGAAGAATGCAATTATATACGAAGGTATCCTGACACATACGGTCACTTGATGGCCTGTTCCGGGAATTCCGAAATACGGCACATCAAAAAACATCAACTCGATGATCTATGAAGAATACGAAGGCTTCGATACAAGCGGACACTTGATGACCGGTTTCAGGAATTCCGGAACACGGTTCCCGGGTCGAATTTTGTTTTCCATGATGAGCATGATAATATATGAAGGCATTCGGACACATGATTCTCAGTTCCGGGAATTCCGGAACACAGTTCACAGTACGAAATTTTTTATTTGATTTTTTTGTTTTTGAGTTGAGCTATGCGGTTCATCAAAAAACATCTACTCGATGATTTACGAAGAAAGCAGTCATCCAGACACATACGGAAATTTGATGGCCGGTTCCGTGAATTCCGGAACACGCTTTATTTTCCTTTCGTTAAGGAACGATTGCTAATGGTCTGTGAAACCGTAGTACACAAAACAAATACCCTGGAGCAGAAAAGCATTTGTTTTGTTGCTCATAAGCTGTGCGGATTATAGCAGACGCATGTGAGTGTGTCATCGCTCCAAATTTGGGCTCCTATCACAACATGTCCCGTATAAACTTTATGTCACTCCTGAATACCATGTCTACAAACATGTCTAGTATGAATAAGAAAATCGGAGACAAATAACTGTATTGTGGCGACTTGTGGTTACTTATACTGTGACATTTTACTTATGAGTTTCTCATTTGACTTCCCACAAATTTCAGCATTGATCATGATCGCTGAGAAATATTTTCCTAAAAAGGCAAATCAAATTGGCACTAAAAATGGGGTAAAGATGAGGTTGAGAAGCTGAACGATAATTTTTTGACATTAAAAATGTCTTACTCTACTATCTGGGGCTAGGTGTCGTTCTAAAATCTAAACTATCTCCCATGTAACGAAACTATGTAAGGTTTGCATGCTTATAACTCCGATATTACTAGATGGATTTTAATCATTCATACACCAACCGATTCAGAAACACCTAACTTAAATATTGGTAATAATTTAATATCTCCCCAATAAAAGTAGACTTTTGGAAATTGATAAAATTAAAAAGTTCACGAAAAACGGGAAAAATACCATTCGTGAGGCAGATTTCTCAGACACAGCCGTCAAGAGAGGGCAGCTTAGTTGCTCAATGAATCACGAAAAGTCATAAATAGAAGCAACGCATGTCCGTTTAAATCAGTTGTTGCTCTTATCCCATACGAGCAACATCGTCTCCGGGCGATGCAATAAGCGCTATCGATTTCCGGTAACGTTGGCATTTGCACACACTCGCACCTAAGTGACTAAACCATATACGGTTAGTTTATAAATAGAGGTGACGCGTACCCGTTTGAATCAGTTTTTGTTCTTATGTCGAACGGGTAAGATCATGGCTGCAGCGTCTGTGCACTACAATAAGCGGTAGACGCTATGCATTTTCGGCAGCGGTGGCCGTGTGCGGATTTTTCGGGTACCAGCACGGTGTCACAGCATGATTTGCAAAGTGGGTGGGCGGGGTGGTTTGGATTTAATTCAATACGGTGTGTACTGCTTAAGAGTGTTGAGTTTGAAAAAAATATATTTATTTTTATGCATGCGTGTGCGTTGTAACTTGTTAATCCATGTTTACGGCGCTTTGTAGCTGCGTAGGGTAAAGAGCCTATTGGTTTTCATGTTTCATGTTTTTTATCAGTAAGGCATCTGACAACGTGCTTCTGTAGTTATTGCACTGTTCAGCAGCGTAGTATTTTATATAGGAGAGTACACTCAGGTTTTTTTTACGCGGATTTTGAAATTTACGCGGTTTTCATTAACGCTATTCATTTACACGGCCTGTATCCCCTGCGTGAAAAATCTGAGTGTAATTGCATCGGAAACAATCACATTCCCAGCAGAACTTTTTGTTTTCTAATTTCAAACACTTTTGTTTCGTACTGCACACAACGGAAAATTTTAAAACAGAACTTACCGTCCCAGCAGCAGTTGAAGCGGGTGTCCTTTATCCAGTCAGAATATCTGTCCTACCCTATGTATTTAAAACACAGTTCTAATTGTGTTTTAAAGTATACAACAAATAGAACGGTTGGGTATACTAATTTAAATTTTAAAATAAATCTGTTTTAAATTATGCAAAAGTTAAAGTTATTAAATACTGAAGATATAATTATGTCAGTCCTATTACCACATAAAACACCTATATAACATAAAACGCTGCAGAATTGGTTTAATAATACAATGTTTACACTACAGAGTTATAACACGTTTTAATAATTAGCAACAAGAAAAATGTAACCAAGATAGTATAAAACCCGTTTTAACTGGTAGTGCGAACGTTGCATAACAATGTAATTTATCAAATAATTTCATTTTTTCCACCATTAATCGATCAAGAAATACTTAAACTTAAGATTGTTTACTTAAGTTCATTAGTACATTATTGAAAATTTAAATGTAAAATGAAATTTCATATTTCATGGAGAATCTGTATATTTCCGCTGGCGGGCGTGGGCTTCCTCATCACAGCTCTCAATATGGAACTTTTCTTTTGAATATATTTTCTGGACAGACCAGCCTTTTTTTACTAGATGGATCAGCCAAATAATGCCAATCACCTAGTGAGATACTTGATTAATTAATAGATTACCGTTAAAAGACCTTCAATAAATTATGTTTTGATGGGGAGGGTATATAGCAAATTGTAACATATGAAAACAGGCGAGTGAACAAGAACATGAGTCGATATGTGTGATAGATAAAATTCATTCGTACGCTCTTGAAAAAAGCTATATTTTTAATGTCACCGTGGTCGTGTCCTGTACACAACCCTTTAATTTTTTAACCACACCAACGGGGAAAAAATATCGTTCATCACGCATATGAAGTTTACTATTCCATTGTATGGTATTGGTGATGTTATAGTTATAGGAGTAGAGGGTAAAGCCGGCGCAAAAAAAACAAAATGTCAATAATGTGGGTTGAGAGAGGGGTGTGGTGGTAAAAAAAAGACTATCCAATTCTATTTTATCTCTTTGTGGTTCGTTGATATTTGCACTCAATCACTGTGTGCGAATTACTGCGTGTACATGAGGATGACTTTTGGACAAGAGAGCGTTAGCCCAAAATCAAAAAATGCGACCGCGCTATTTTGGGTAAAACTTAAAAAAAATAAGTTACGTAACGGAGTGTAGTATCAAGGCTTTGCTTTAAATACATTACAGATCTTACAGAAAAATATATCGGCCAAGGAACCGTATTCTGGAATCCACGGAACCACAACATCAATAGACCGCATGTGTCCGGATGTCTTCATATATGACTGCTTTCCTCGTAAATCATCGAATTGATTTGTTTGGTTATGTTACTCTCCATCAAGTGTCCGTATGTATCCGGTTGCCTTCGTATATGATTGCATTCTTCATAGATCAGCGAGTTGATGTTTTTTGATATGCCGCATGCCACGATTATCATAAAAATAAAATTCATCCTGGGAACCGTGTTCCGGAATTCCTGGAACTCTCCATCAAGTGTCTCTATGTGTCCGGTTGCCTTCAATATGATTGCATTTTTCATAGATCTTCGAGTTGATGTTTTTTTATGTGCCTCATTCCATGATTATCATAAAAATAAAATTCGTCCTGGGAACCGTGTTCCGGAATACCCGAAACTCTCCATCAAGTTCCGTATGTATCCGGATGCCTTCGTATATGATTGCATTCTTCATAGATTATCGAGTTGATGTTTTTTGATGTGCCGCATGCTATGTTTATCATAAAAATAAAATTTGACCTAGGAACCATGTTCCAGAATTACCGGAACTGGTCATCAAGTATCTACATGTGTCCGGATACCTTCGTATATGATTGCATTCTTCATAGATCATCAAGTTGATGTTTTTTGATGTGCCGCATGCCATGATTATCATAAAAAAATTTGACACGGGAACCGTGTTCCGGAATTCTCGGAACTGGTCATCAAGTGTCTACATGTGTCCGGATGCCTTCGAATGTGATTGCATTCTTCATAGATCATCGAGTTGATGATTTTTGATGTGTCGCATTCCACAATTATCATAAAAAATAAATTTCGTCCTGGGAACCGTGTTCCGGAATTCCCGGAACTGGTCAAAAAGTGGCAAATCTATACTAAACCTTTATTGAATTAATTGCTTGCTATACTAAGTAGACGATTTGATAAGATTTGTTGAAATAAATTAGTGTTTCTGTTATAATAAAGCATATGCAATGTAAGCTCATGAATGGTCACTTTTGGGAACCGCTCCCAGGAACTGGCCAATTCGTATTACTAATATATGAAGTGCAATTATTATGCAAGAAGGTCAATTCTGACAAATTCTTGTCGAAAAATGCTGAATTCTAGCGTTGTTTTGAAAATATGTATGAAAAACTGAAAATGGCCAAAAGTTGGTACCCCACTGCAATCTGAATTTACTCCGGATTCGTAGCTCCGAATACGATTTTTAACGCATTTTCGAAAATTGGAATAATTTCCGGTTCTTTTGCAAAAAACTGCATCAAAATCGTTTAAACAGAAAAAAAGCTATGGCAAAAAGAACGTCGATTTTGGTGTATCGAAGAGGGCTTGGTAGTTTGAAGGTTAATCTTGTCAAAGGCAGCTGAAAGGTCCGTGTAGATAGCGTCAGTTTGAAGTCCGTCCGACATGGCATCTGTAACATATGTTGTGAACGACAGAAGATTCGTAGAAGTTGAACGTTTCGGCATAAATCCATGCTGAGTCTCTGAAATATACTGTTTGCAGTGGCTGGAGATGGGTTCCAACACATCCATTTCAAACAGCTTAGGAACTGCGCATAGCGTTGTAATACCACGGTAGTTGTCAACTACCTTTTTATCACCTTTTTTGTGAACTGGAAACATGAAGGAGGCTTTCCAGAGTTCGGGAAATACTCCGGTTGTTAGCGACAATTGAAACAGATGACAAAGAGGTTCAATTAGACCGGCGGAGTATTTTTTTATAATAATAGTTGGTATACCATCTGGGCCTGCCGAAGTTGAAGCCTTCATTTTGCCAATCGCCAGTTGTACCATATTATTGTCGATATTGATAGAGTTCAAAGACTGGTATGATTGAGGTACATTAAGAGCCGCGCGTGAAGCCTGGGTCGGTGTCAGATTCTTGTTGGAGAAAACACTCGCGAACTTTTCAGAGAATAGTTGGCAAATCTCCTGTAAACTAGAGCTCATACGTCCTCCATAGCTCATCGTTGAAGGCAACCCGGATTCCTTTCTTTGCTCGTTTACATGCTTCCAGAATGTTTTAGGTTCGGACTTCAACTTACGTTGCACGTTTCGCAAGTAATCGGCATGACAACGCTTCGATGTCTTTTTATAGACTTGGTTAACATGAACGTAGTGTTGTCGCAGCACGTAGCCCCCAAACTTGGAGTACTTCTTCAGAGCGGCTCTTTTAGTCGCTTTTAACCGTCTCAGCTCGGCAGTGTGCCACGCTGGGTGCTTAGATTGAAGACCACTTCTTTTGGGTACATAGCGATCGATAGCATAGCTCATTACATTGGAGAAGGTCTGCACTGCAACGTTGACATCATCCGAGAATTTCAGTCCAGTGGATATTCGACAAGAAGTCAATAATGGTATTGTAGTCGGCTTTTCTAAAATTATAGCTGACGGTGTCAGAAGCATTGCAGTCATGCTTCACTCGAATCGCTTCAAGCACTATATGCAGGGGAGGGTGGTGTCTAACAGTCTTTACCAGAGGGAACGGTGCTGCGGTAACAGTTGGCGCGTAGTCGCTCGAGAAACAGAGATCAAGGATTCTGTTGTTCTCGTTCACCACATTATTCGTTTGGCGCAGCAGATTTAGACTGTAGCAGTCAAGCAAACTGGTGATAACATTATGAAAAGATGACAGTTCGGGATCAGCAAACATAAATCCGTCAGAAGCAGAGCGCCATTTTAATCCGGAGAAATTGAAATCGCCAACAATCAGGATCTCATCAACCGGGCTTGCTTGTGCGGAAATCCGTTCCAGTGACTCAGTATGTGAATCAATCAATGTCGAATCGCGAGTGCGGTCCGGTGGGAGATAAACCACGCAAAGAAAAAGTGCGTAGCCAGCCAGTTTGATTCGCACCCACACCTGCTCGACACAGACCCCCAAAGTATCGTCAATCAGTTGCGCTTTCAATCGACGATGGATAGCCACAAGTACCCTGCCGCCGGTAGCCTTGAGACTGTTGCGTGAGCTGCGATCAGTACGGAAAATATCGTAGTTGGCACCAAATGCTTGCACTGACAGAGTGCTATCGCTTAGCCACGTCTCTGTAAGGGCGATTATGTCGAAGCATTCATCCGAACTTGCTATCAAATAATCGTCGATTCCTGAATTCATACCGCCGGCATGAATGCCGCGATTGGCTGGAAGCGAGGAGCTGATCAATGCTTGCATTAACAAAATCAGGTTCGTACTTGCCGTTGGTATCGATTTGGAAGATCCCTTCACCACTCCTGCACACAGGACCGGGACGACTGGTGAACGCTGGCTGCAATGGCTCGACTGTGGCAGGGGATCAAGGGCTTCCATAGTGCTAGCTGCAGTGCGTCCCAGGGTGCGTTGAGTCATACCAGCATAGCATAGAGTGCTTAGTCCTTCTGTGATCGTTGTAGAGCCGAATGTGCAATGAAGAGATGTGCTCGTTACGATGGGATCAACATTTTGTTTTTGACATTGAAGATTGACAGCGGCGGTAGAATTGTGTTCATCAGCAGACTGTAAGTGAAATTTACATTGAGGGCGTGCAGCATCTTGTATTGCTTCGGAAGGACATATACCCTTCTTGGCTTTACCTGACACAGAAGAAGTCGCCGATTCGTCAGGTAGACCGAGATTGCTCGACGGGGTACAAGAAGTTGGACAGACTAGTTTATCCAGAATAGCTTGGCGCTACTGACCATCACCAGATGGATTCTTCTCCGCCGCAATCATAATGATAGGTCGTTGGATTTTTGAATTGGTCACAAATTCACGGAAGTAGATGTTCTCCGGCCAAGAGTCTTTGGACAGAGCCTTATCCCTGTATGATTTGCTAACGCCAACTTTGAAAGTAATGAAGCTCAGAGATGAGAGATCCTTGTCCTTAGGAACTAGACGAACTATTCTCGGTTGCGGATTCTCCCCCAGACAATCTTTCACAAGGGTAGAAACTTCATCATCCGTCGTGCTGGGATCGAATGCTGACAAGTAAACCCATAACAGCTCCTCAGGTGGTGAAATTGTTTCTATTGTTTCAAACGGAGCTTTGGATCCACGAATATTAGGAATTTTTGTTTTGATAATATATATATATATATATATATATATATATATATATATATATATATATATATATATATATATATATATATATATATATATATATATATATATATATATATATATATATATATATATATATTTATATATATATATATATATATATATATATATATATATATATATATATATATATATATATATATATATATATATATATATATATATATATATATATATATATATATATATATATATATATATATATATATATATATATATATATATATATATATATATATATATATATATACCAACAGGCCCCTTGGCCCCAATGGTGGTTCCTTATACTAGTTACAATTACAAAATTTACATTTCATATAATACAAAAATACAATACATTTCAGACAGGACAAAAATATAACACTTCTCACAGAACATTCTTGCATTTGGAAATAAACACTAATTATTGTAAACACAAAGATAACCAAATCGTGCGGCATCTCACCCGCAATTTCGATTCCGCATCTCTCCCAATTGTATGGGAGAGATGCCGCACGATGACATTTGCTTCTGAAATTATGGATGACCGTGCTCATGATCAAAATGCCTTCTAAAAGCTCTCAGCTATTCAATCGATACATGACTTACCAAAAAAATAATTGAACGATTTAAAAAAAAAACGAAATTTTAATGTGGTACTGGAAAACTTTTGGCACTCCGTGATGCAACCGGACGCACACAAACCTTAATAAAATTGTCGTGAATTAATACTAAGGATTATTTTACATCTCCAGTGTTATAATTCTTCGAAAGACAAACAGATTACCGTATAAAAGTGACCCTATATACGAGATATGGAAAGTGCTGCGTCTCACCCGACGCGGTATCTCTCCCGAAATCCTATTGCAGATCTCGCAGGAGACGATCCATCAGTGGAAGGTCCGCACAAAGCAAAATTCAAATATCTGATGATGTACCCCCGACTGGGCAGGCAGCGCAGTTGTTATGCACGCGTTACTTGTTTGCAAGGTAATACGGGATGCTGAATAAAATAGAAGCACAGTGCCAATTGGATTGTAGCCTACTTAGGTATTTATGCCAGGTTGGTAATGTTCTAGCGGAATATAGTACTTAAGTCCCGTAGTCCGCGTAAGGCGACAGAATAAATGATGCCAGATATGATGGAGAAGCCACTAATCGGAATTCAAATGACCCTTGTAGTTAAACCTGTAGTGCCCAAAATTTTTTTTTGCTTGAAAAAACTTTTGGAGGTGGGCTTCGTGATGAGAAAAACGAAAATAATTCTTGAAAGTAATGGATTTTCCAAGCCTTAAAATAAGTAGGCCACCTAGAGGCGGTGTTGGGCACCTGAGCGAATAAAAACAAAAACTTGTTTTTCCTGGTTACTTCAACATAAGCGAATACAGATGGTTGCTTATGTTTTGGACTCCATCAGAACGCAAAATACCTAAACTGTAAGTGCTAGTGCTTTGGTTGTTTAATTATTGACTTCTAATTTATCGTAGGGGAGTCCAGGGTCTGCTGGCGATGGTTACACCTATCATGTTTTATGTTTTTAATTTAAGAAGATCGTGTAAAAGTTAATGCGTTGCATAAAAGAGCGGACTGTTATTTGCATTACAGAATTTTAAATATGTGACGCGGGAATCTCGCCAATTAACGACTATACGCACTACGATGCCACCTGGCCTTTTTTGATGATAAAGTATGGATCGCGTGAGATGCTTTTTGAATAGAACTGTAAATCAATCGATATTTGTTATTATTTTTCAGCATCAATGCTCCTTCATTTTAATTTCGTCGCACACTTTGTATTAAAAATCTAAATTTTCGAAATTCTTCAGGTGAAATTCCGAAGTAAGCAAACAAAAAAAAAACAAACAAATAACAAATTTTGCTTGTGGTTACATATACGGCCAAGGAAAGTTGTTTTCGCGCACTATCGAAAAATCTAGTCATTTGTGGAATAGCTTTGAACTTGCCCTAAATAACAAAAATGCTGAAATTAGACTGTAGCAGTCAAGCAAACTGGTGATAACATTATGAAAAGATGACAGTTCGGGATCAGCAAACATAAATCCATCAGAAGCAGAGCGCCATTTTAATGCGGAGAAATTGAAATCGCCAACAATCAGGATCTCATCAACCGGGCTTGCTTGTGCGGAAATCCGTTCCAGTGACTCAGTATGTGAATCAATCAATGTCGAATCGCGAGTGCGGTCCGGTGGGAGATAAACCACGCAAAGAAAAAGTGCGTAGCCAGCCAGTTTGATTCGCACCCACACCTGCTCGACACAGACCCCCAAAGTATCGTCAATCAGTTGCGCTTTCAATCGACGATGGATAGCCACAAGTACCCCGCCGCCGGTAGCCTTGAGACTGTTGCGTGAGCTGCGATCAGTACGGAAAACATCGTAGTTGGCACCAAATGCTTGTACTGACAGAGTGCTATCGCTAAGCCACGTCTCTGTAAGGGCGATTATGTCGAAGCATTCATCCGAACTTGCTATCAAATAATCGTCGATTCCTGAATTCATACCGCCGGCATTCTGATAATATATGTGTAGGTTTGAATGCCGCGATTGACTGGAAGCGAGGAGCTGATCAATGCTTGCATTAACAAAATCGGTTCGTACTTGCCGTTGGTATCGATTTGGAAGATCCCTTCACCACTCCTGCACACAGGACCGGGACGACTCACAGTGATGGCGCGATGGCAAAAACCCCCAAAAAGTTTTTATTTAATTCATATGCCATATTATTTTTTCCCAATTCTACGGCACTTCAGACATCATACTTCCAATTTTCTTGATTATCGTATGACAAATAAGCTCTCCAGAGCATTTTGAACTAGGGGTGTTGAAAGATGTTTTTCATTCCTTTCATGGAAAACATATGGCACTATAATGCAATAATACAACTAGGTTTTTAAATAGGAAGGAAAAGGCAGAAACGAATCACTCCAACTTTAATTTGTGGCAATTTTTGTGTACTTTAAGGAAATCTTAGTGCGATCTTGCGCAAATCTGCGACAAAAGAGTTATGATTAAATTTTTTCACCGTTGACTGTAAAAACTACGCATGGGCTAGGTATCAAGTGGTATGAAGTTGATAATCGCAAAAAATTTTTTTTTGATTTCCAGAAAATAATCCAAGCAGATCTCAAATTTTGATGTCTTATTTTGATTATTAAGAACTATTGTGAAATAAACCGTCCAATGTTAAAAGTGATATTTTGATCATTTTGCACTTGGTCCATAACAGTACTTCTCACATTAACCAGGCCAACTAACGAATAAAATGGGTTTTTTGTATCGATAATGTTCAATTTATATTAAACCTTATTAATATGTTGGTTTCCACCCTAGAATCTTTTTTTCGCTCAAATGTTTTTTTTCAGACATAGTTTTAAAATGGCGTATCAAAACAATTTAAGAACATTGTGAATTATAAAAGAAAGTTTAATCGAAATAACGAATGAGTAAATATCATTGCATAGTAAGTGGTAATTATTGATAAAATACACCGAAAAAAACACCATTTATTGCACCTAGCAGTGAGAATGAATGAAGTGAATAAAGTGTACAATAAAATGTAATGAATTACATGAATATAATGAACGAAATAAAGGAATAGAATAAAATAAATAAATTGTATTAAATGAATAAAATTAACAAATTCTGGCTGGGCGATTTCAAAAAATATTTTTTTTTGTTTTACATATTTGTAATCTATACCTATATAATATCTATATATGTATGGAATATCTATCACCCTGGCAAAACCGATTAAATCGTAAGTTTCAATAATAATATTCTATTTAAACTTTTATTTTATTATGCGTTTTCTATAAAGTCGTGTTTTCGTTTGTGTAGGCATGTTCCGTTCTAAAATTTTTAGTATATCGTGTGTTTACGAGTTTTGATTTAAAAAGTGTTACTATGGCCAGACACGAGCTATTTGGGATTCTAGGTAAAAGAAACAGTTAATTTTTTTGATCAGAGAAATAAAAAAACCGCAATAAATACATCCTGGAAAACGATGCTCGAAATTCGACCTCACGGCTAGAAGACAGGGAAATGAATAGCATATAAATATAAGGAGTAGAACCAACCAAATGAATTTATGAATAAAATTTATATAACAAATAAAATGAATTAATCGAATAAAATAATTAAAGTAAAAAGAACTAATGATATGAATTAAGCAAATAAAATTAGCAATATGAACAAAATGAATAATATGAGGAAATTTAATAAAATAATTAAATAAAACAAGGAAATTACATCAAAATAAATTAAAAAGAATAACACAAATAAATAAAATGATGGAAAAAATTAAAGAACAATTTAAATAAACAATGAAAAAATAAACAAAATGATTAAAATGAATTCATAAGTGATAGGAATAAAAATGATTACATGAATAAATTTCATAAAAATCAATAAATTTAAACATCATCTAAAATTTCTGTTCTTGATCAAACGATTCAAATTAATAAAATACAAAAATGAATCTAATAAACAAAATGAGCAAAAATAACAAATAAAATTAGCAAATCATCAAAGTACATAGAATAAAAAATAGTAAATAATAAAGTCAAAAATAAATGCCTATATTATATGTATAATCAATAAAAAATGAAAAATTAAAGATAAATTTTTTTGTCATAATTTCAACAATCTCTAAATATGAGCAATAGGGCTACCTTTGACGAATTTCGCGCCAATTCGAACAAATGTTGGCAGCACCCTCTGAGATTTTAATGAAACTTACTGTACATGAAAACTTTGTCACAAAAAGCCACTTTGCATACTTTGTTTTTCCAAAAATGATCTAGACTGTCTTTTGAAAAGGGCCAAACTTTCTATACCAACTTTTTTCAAATGGCTATAGTCTAAAAATTACAAGTCCTAAAAAATGTTGTAGGAGTGATTTTCATAAAATTAGTCAAATTTTTGAATAAAAATATTGAAACAATTCTTCGTTGAAAAAAATCGATTTTAAAAATTTAAAGTCGATTTACAAAATTACCCATTTTTGATTTGGATGAAATTTTTTTGAAAAGTTATTTGAATAAAAATTTTCCTTGTCCAAACTAAACTGACTTTTTTTTCAGTGCATTTTTATCGAAAATTAAACCAATGAAAGTCATAATCATCTCAGATTCCATTTTCCCGGCTGCTAGTTGCCTGATACATGCAAAAAGTATCAGTAACGAACTTGGTATATATTCATAACAAACTTGAATAAAGACTGGAAGATTGGAAGATTGGAAGATTGGAAGATCAGAAGACTGGAAGATTGGAAGACTAGAAGACTAGAAGACTGGAAGACATGAAGACTGCAGTTCATTTGTTCCTCTCAAAACTAATAAATTTCTAAAATTTATTTTATGTCTGATGGAGCAGTAGCACAATACAAAAATAAGAAAAACTTCGCAAGCTTGTGTAGATTCCAATCAAAGTATGAGTTAAGCGCAAAATGGCATTTTGTTGCAGCATCCCATGGAAAAGGACCCTGTGATGCTATTGGTGGTACTCTCAAGCGAATGGCAAAAACATCCAGTCGCGACTATGGAAATACCATAACAACTCCCCGAGAGTTATATAACTGAGCAGTTGAACAAACTGATAAAAATATCACAAAATTAATGTTCTGCTACATATTCACAACAAAATGTCAAAAGAATTCGAAGAGCTGTATAATAACTCCAAAACAATATCTGGTACTCAAAAATTCCACAGTTTTGTGCCTATTCCTAGTGGCGAAGTAGAAAAGGTTTTCTAATTCAAAAGATGAACCAAAAATATTTTCCTTGCATAAAAATAGTACACAATAGCATGCTTGAAAATAATTCTAAGACAAATGTTATATATAAAGTTCAATACATAATGTTGTGGTGGTTTTTTTCTTTCTCTGATTCTTCCTCAGCACTAACAAGAAAATAAAGAAGTAATAATGAAATATTCGTTTAATGACGTAAACTCTTTTTAGTGGGATTCTTGATTAAGGAGTTACATACCTTTTAATGATAAAAATGTCAAGAAAATTTGAATTTATGTAAATGAATAAAGCAATTATTTCATTACATCAAACTTATAATATTTTGGTAGTACACTTTTCACTGAAATAAACAAGCATACGTTTATAAAAATATTTTGATAATTGGTGGAGTTATGGCTTTTCCCGAAAACCGTTTTTATTTAAGAGGTTTGCGGTGATCACGATTGAAGACCAATAGATCATCTAAAATCCCAAAACTCAAAAAATTCCATTAGTATATGAGTATTCCCCGTACCTTTACGATTAGTTGAATAAAAAATAACTTTTTCCTGCATTCGAGAACGTTTTTAGTAAAAAAACGCTGTTTTAAGCTCTAAAAATTGTATTAAAAAATTCTTATCCATGAAACAAAAATTTATGATTGAAAAAAGAATCGTTAAGGTACGCGAAAAATTTATTACGATCAATTGAAAAAATAAGAAAATTGATTCAGTAGTTTTTCGACAATCGTGATCGCGAAAAAACCACTTTTAGTAAAACTACATTTCGAGATAATCGAGTTTAAAATTTCAAATTACCACTGCTCTTGGTGGACGAAGCGCGCTTGGAAGCACTGTAACTTTCGATCTATTTCTCGGATCTCTATAAAAATATTTGAAAACATTCTCAAGGAGTTGTACTTTCAGATAAAGTAATAAAAAAATTTCGATCTTATGAAAAATGAAAAAGTACTTAACCCCTAAATAAAAATATGCTTTGTTGCTAAATTAGACAACATCTTCTCACAAACCAAGTTTTATTTGAGTCTGAGATGATTATGGCTTTCATTGATTTAGTTTTAGATAAAAATATACTGAAGAAAAAAATCAGTTTGGTCAAGGAAAAGTTTTTTTTTATTAACTTTTTTCCTTAAAAGTGACAAACTTGAATTTTTGACGGTAAGTAGGGAACATAATTACCTATCTTGGAACAAAATTTCATCCAAATCAAAAATGGGTTTTTATTTGCAAACCGACTTTAAATTTTTAAAATCGATTTTTTTTCAGTGTAGGAGCCAATGAAGAATTTTTTCAATCTTTTTATTTCTTATTTGACTAATTTTGTGAAAATCACTTGTTTAACATTTTTTTGTAGGACTTGTCATTTTTAGACTATAGCCATTTGAAAAAAATTGGTAAAAAAAGTTTTTTCAAAATACAGTCTAGATCATTTTTGGAAAAACAAAGTATGCAAAGTGCCTTTTTGTGACAAAGTCTTTATGTACAGAAAATTTCATTAAAATCTGAGAGGGTGCTGCCAACTCTGAATACGATTTAGCGCAAAATTTGTCTTTTTGAAAGTTTGTTTACAAGTTTTTGGAAAAGTGGTTACATAAAGAACCAAAAAGCCTGCCGGTACTTCCATTCCATTTTTTTCCACATTCTTATTTTTATTTTATTTTATAATTTCATAGTTTGTTTATAATTTAATCATTTAAACTTGTCATTTACAAAAATAGCTCAATTATGTGTTTAATCCTAAACTAGCATATTTCTATTTGTTATCCCTATACAATAATTGAATCCAGAGGAAATATCAATCGCATGAATGGCAGAGATACATTGTCCTTTCATTAAGTACATTTCGGCACTTTTTGGGTAACACTATTAGGAGTCTGTACAGAAATGGGATTAATACGAAATAATTTATCAAATTCATTATTTTTCTATTGTTCAAAAGTGCTTGAAATGCTTGTTTGTACACGAATTTATCACAAAGAAAACGGTTAGTGATATAGGGATACTTTATTCAGAAACATTATGTTGTATTAAAATATTGTGAAAACTTATTTTTGGAGACTTTAATAAATATTGCGATAAATTTGGAAGCCTATTCAAGGTAGAGAATTAATGTCTTCAAAAAAGATTGTTTAGATTGTAACTTTGCTGAGAATGAAAATTTTCTAATAACATTTTTACAGTCGGTAGTTTTGTTGAGTTTTTTATGATTACTGACCGCTGAGAATTATGATTAATGCAATCAAAATTCGACATTTATATGAGCCAAAACGCAGACTGTTGCATTACAGTCAGATGATCATTTCATCAAAAATTGCTCGATAAATACATACTTTTACTATTTTACCTTAAGGATTTATATATGTTGTGCTTGGCCAAAAACCGAAAATAAATTTTATATACTTGTGAGTATCATATCCTCAATAGCGTTTGGTGAACTTTTCATGGCGAACTGAGCACTCTGAAGTTCATGGGGTATACATGGGTGCAAGCTATATCACAGTGTATTTCCGGAGACCTGTTTCAAACTTTAAGTATTGTTGTGCCGTGTTTCAAATCAACGGGATCACACAAATAATAGTCTTCTGTGCTCTACGTTCGGGTACGTTTTCATTGAAATGTGAATAAATTACACAACGTGATTATCTCGAGGCGACTTTTCGAAAAGTGACCGCTCTCGAAAAAAAAAATATCTTCGCCAAATCCCCATTTTTATGGTTAGTAACTGTGTGATAAGGTGTAGGTATCAAGAATATTACTATAATCTTTTATTAATTTTTAAAGCTTAGCCTAAGCTGATCTCGAATTTCAATAGTTTTTTTTATTGCTTGGAACAGTTTTGAATAAGGCAAATGTTAAAAGTGATGGTTTCGATAATTTTGAATATGGTACACAATTATTCTTATTTCGCGTTTTAACTAGGCCAAATAGCCAAATAAAACTAATTTTTGTGACAATAATGTTCAATATATAATGAATTTCTTGAATATCTTGAATATCTTGATTTATACCCTGTAATATCTTTTCGTCAAAATATATTAATAGTTTAATTGCTTTGAAGTCTGTACGAGGTAAAGTACCTTCAAAAAAGTTTCTTATGAAAAAATATTTTTTGTGGGAAGTTACAATTTCCTGTCTATATTAAATCGAATAATTGCTAATCTCACTTTCAGGCAGATTCGTCACTCACTTATAGAATTCGTTCTCTCTATAAGGAACTTGAACTCTTTCAGAGCGATCCAAAGATTTAAAGTTTGACAACAAGTTATCGCAGGGTTCTGCAAAATTAAAATATCTGCATTTATTGAAAATTGGGGTTCCTATTTTCTGCAACCAACCAGTTTGAAATTATTCACTGATTGTTTGAGAAAAAAAAAATCATGTATATTTCGATTTTATTAATTTTTCCATTCGATTAACAAAGAAGTTACGGTTAGTTCATAATATCGGGTTATTACTGTACTGCATTAATATTTATGAAAGATTGATTCCTAATTATTCAAAAAAAAATCCACAGCTATTTGTTTTGGTGAGTTTCGTATCGTTATTGACTACCGGAATTAAAATTTCTGATTGCCACAGATAGCGAAATGCAACGTCCATTTTCATAAAGAGAGCATGCGTTTAATTGTTTGCTCATTCAGCATGATTAAAATCATGCATTTCTCGAATAAGATTATGTTGGAAATCGATTCAGAGCCTTGAAATCATGGGAAAAAGTTATCAAATAAATGTTTTTGTACACCTTTTGGGTTATTGCCAACTTCTGTATGGAGTGGAATCACTGTGCGACTGGTGAACGCTGGCTGCAATGGCTCGACTGTGGCAGGGGGATCAAGGGCTTCCATAGTGCTAACTGCAGTGCGTCCCAGGGTGCGATGAGTCATACCAGCATAGCATAGAGTGCTTAGTCCTTCTGTGATCGTTGTAGAGCCGAATGTGCAATGAAGAGACGTGCTCGTTACGATGGGATCAAAATTTTGTTTTTGACATTGAAGATTGACAGCGGCGGTAGAGTTGTGTTCATCAGCAGACTGTAAGTGAAATTTACATTGAGGGCGTGCAGCATCTTGTATTGCTTCGGAAGGACATATACCCTTCTTGGCTTTACCTGACACAGAAGAAGTCGCCGATTCGTCAGGTAGACCGAGATTGCTCGCCGGGGCACAAGAAGTTGGACAGACGAGTTTATCCAGAATAGCTTGGCGCTACTGTCCGCCACCAGATGGATTCTTCTCCGCCGCAATCCTGATGATAGGTCGTTGGATTTTTGAATTGGTCACAAATTCACAGAAGTAGATGTTCTCCGGCCAAGAGTCTTTGGACAGAGCCTTATCCCTGTATGATTTGCTAACGCCAACTTTGAAAGTAATGAAGCTCAGAGATGAGAGATCCTTGTCCTTAGGAACTAGACGAACTATTCTCGGTTGCAGATTCTCTCCAGACAATCTTTCACAAGGGTAGAAATTTCGTCATCCGTCGTGCTGGGATCGAATGCTGACAAGTAAACCCATAACAGCTCCTCAGGTGGTGAAATTGTTTTTATTGTTTCAAACGCAGCTTTGGATCCACGAATATTAGGAATTTTTGTTTTGATAATATATATACATATATATATATATATATATATATATATATATATATATATATATATATATATATATATATATATATATATATATATATATATATATATATATATATATATATATATATATATATATATATATATATATATATATATATATATATATGTATATAAAAGAGATATGCTGCGTCTCACTCGACGCGGTATCTCTCCCGAAATCCTATTGCAGATCTCGCAGTAGACGATCAATCAGTGGAAGATCCGCACAAGGCAAAATTCAAATATCTGATGATGTACCCCCGACTGGGCAGGCAGCGCAGTTGTTATGCACGCGTTACTTGTTTGCAAGGTAATACGGGATGCTGAATAAAATAGAAGCACAGTGCCAATTGGATTGTAGCCTACTTAGGTATTTATGCCAGGTTGGTAATGTTCTAGCGGAATATAGTACTTAAGTCCCGTAGTCCGCGTAAGGCGACAGAATAAATGATGCCAGATATGATGGAGAACCCACTAATCGGGCCTTGTAGTTAACCCTCTAGCGCCCAATTTTTTTTTTGCTTGAAAAAACTTTTGGAGGTGGGCTTTGTGATGAGAAAAACGAAAATAATTCTTGAAAGTAATGGATTTTCCATTAAAGCCTTAAAATAAGTAGGCCACCTAGAGGCGAATAAAAACAAAAACTTGTTTTTCCTGGTTACTTCAACATAAGCGAATACAGTTGATTCATTTTATTCATTTGATTCATTTGATTCATTTGATTCATTTGATTCATTTGATTCATTTGATTCATTTGATTCATTTGATTCATTTGATTCATTTGATTCATTTGATTCATTTGATTCATTTGATTCATTTCATTCATTTGATTCATTTGATTCATTTGATTCATTTGATTCATTTGATTCATTTGATTCATTTGATTCATTTGATTCATTTGATTCATTTGATTCATTTGATTCATTTGATTCATTTGATTCATTTGATTCATTTGATTCATTTGATTCATTTGATTCATTTGATTCATTTGATTCATTTGATTCATTTGATTCATTTGATTCATTTGATTCATTTGATTCATTTGATTCATTTGATTCATTTGATTCATTTGATTCATTTGATTCATTTGATTCATTTGATTCATTTGATTCATTTGATTCATTTGATTCATTTGATTCATTTGATTTTTTTTTATTTCGATTATAGAGGTTTTAACCTTAAGGTCATTCGCCTCTTCGGGTTAGAAAATTCTCTTATGAAAAATTTCTAACCCTATGTGCGGGGTCGGGACACGAACCCAGGTGCACTGCGTACAAGGCAATCGATTTACCAACTACGCTACGCCCACCCCCCAATTCAATTGTTTCATTTGATTCATTTGATTCATTTGATTCATTTGATTCATTTGATTCATTTGATTCATTTGATTCATTTGATTCATTTGATTCATTTGATTCATTTGATTCATTTGATTCATTTGATTCATTTGATTCATTTGATTCATTTGATTCATTTGATTCATTTGATTCATTTGATTCATTTGATTCATTTGATTCATTTGATTCATTTGATTCATTTAATTCATTTGATTCATTTGATTCATTTGATTCATTTGATTCATTTGATTCATTTGATTCATTTGATTCATTTGATTCATTTGATTCATTTGATTCATTTGATTCATTTGATTCATTTGATTCATTTGATTCATTTGATTCATTTGATTCATTTGATTCATTTGATTCATTTGATTCATTTGATTCATTTGATTCATTTGATTCATTTGATTCATTTGATTCATTTGATTCATTTGATTCATTTGATTTATTTGATTCATTTGATTCATTTGATTCATTTGATTCATTTGATTCATTTGATTCATTTGATTCATTTGATTCATTTGATTCATTTGATTCATTTGATTCATTTGATTCATTTGATTCATTTGATTCATTTGATTCATTTGATTCATTTGATTCATTTGATTCATTTGATTCATTTGATTCATTTGATTCATTTGATTCATTTGATTCATTTGATTCATTTGATTCATTTGATTCATTTGATTCATTTGATTCATTTGATTCATTTGATTCATTTGATTAATTTGATTAATTTGATTAATTTGATTCATTTGATTCATTTGATTCATTTGATTCATTTGATTCATTTGATTCATTTGATTCATTTGATTCATTTGATTCATTTGATTCATTTGATTCATTTGATTTATTTGATTCATTTGATTCATTTGATTCATTTGATTCATTTGATTCATTTGATTCATTTGATTCATTTGATTCATTTGATTCATTTGATTCATTTGATTCATTTGATTCATTTGATTCATTTGATTCATTTGATTCATTTCATTCATTTGATTCATTTCATTCATTTCATTCATTTCATTCATTTCATTCATTTGACTCATTTGATTCATTTGATTCATTTGATTCATTTGATTCATTTGATTCATTTGATTCATTTGATTCATTTGATTCATTTGATTCATTTGATTCATTTGATTCATTTGATTCATTTGATTAATTTGATTAATTTGATTAATTTGATTAATTTGATTAATTTGATTAATTTGATTCATTTGATTCATTTGATTCATTTGATTCATTTGATTCATTTGTTTCATTTGATTCATTTGATTCATTTGATTCATTTGATTCATTTGATTCATTTGATTCATTTGATTCATTTGATTCATTTGATTCATTTGATTCATTTGATTCATTTGATTCATTTGATTCATTTGATTCATTTGGTTCATTTGATTCATTTGATTCATTTGATTCATTTGATTCATTTGATTCATTTGATTCATTTGATTCATTTGATTCATTTGATTCATTTGATTCATTTGATTCATTTGATTCATTTGATTCATTTGATTCATTTGATTCATTTGATTCATTTGATTCATTTGATTCATTTGATTCATTTGATTCATTTGATTCATTTGATTCATTTGATTCATTTGATTCATTTGATTCATTTGATTCATTTGATTCATTTGATTCATTTGATTCATTTGATTCATTTGATTCATTTGATTCATTTGATTCATTTGATTCATTTGATTCATTTGATTCATTTGATTCATTTGATTCATTTGATTCATTTGATTCATTTGATTCATTTGATTTATTTGATTCATTTGATACATTTGATTCATTTAATTCATTTGATTCATTTGTTTTTTACATTTTAACGACATTCAATTAGCTAGAGTTTACTGGATAGGGAAATTTATGAAACTTAGAGCCATAGTACTCAAGTGAGAGCAAGGATGTGAAGTAAACAGATCGGAAAACTAGAAGTGGCAGGGTCATTATAACAGGCTTAATATCGTACGGGCATAATCTTTGTCTTCTGTTAATGAGGGTCGAGCTTAGGCAGAATAACTACGAATCACCCGAATTCACTAACATGTATCCTGATAAAGGTAGACGTATCTATCTTTACCGTGACAACCGATAAAAATTAAGCCACGCTAGATCACCACTGAAAACCTGTCGACGATTAGCATCAATCTTAATGATGATTGCTGCTGTTCATCTCTGTTTGCCTTTCGAATGCCGGGATAGATTTGTATTAGACTATTGTCACTGTTCTAACAGTTATAGCGGGTTTGCTACATTGTGTAAGGTAATGGCTGATTCATTTGATTCATTTGAGTCATTTGATTCGTATAATTTATTTGATTTATTTGATTCATTTGATTCATTTGATTCATTTGATTCATTTGATTCATTTGATTCATTTGATTCATTTGATTCATTTGATTCATTTGATTCATTTGATTCATTTGATTCATTTGATTCATTTGATTCATTTGATTCATTTGATTCATTTGATTCATTTGGTTCATTTGATTCATTTGATTCATTTGATTCATTTGATTCATTTGATTCATTTGATTCATTTGATTCATTTGATTCATTTGATTCATTTGATTCATTTGATTCATTTGATTCATTTGATTCATTTGATTCATTTGATTCATTTGATTCATTTGATTCATTTGATTCATTTGATTCATTTGATTCATATGATTCATATGATTCATTTGATTCATTGGATTCATTTGATTCATTTGATTCATTTGATTCATTTGATTCATTTGATTCATTTGATTCATTTGATTCATTTGATTCATTTGATTCATTTGATTCATTTGATTCATTTGATTCATTTGATTCATTTGATTCATTTGATTCATTTGATTCATTTGATTCATTTGATACATTTGATTCATTTGATTCATTTGATTCATTTGATTCATTTGATTCATTTGATTCATTTGATTCATTTGATTCATTTGATTCATTTGATTCATTTGATTCATTTGATTCATTTGATTCATTTGATTCATTTGATTCATTTGATTCATTTGATTCATTTGATTCATTTGATTCATTTGATTCATTTGATTCATTTGATTCATTTGATTCATTTGATTCATTTAATTCATTTGATTCATTTGATTCATTTGATTCATTTGATTCATTTGATTCATTTGATTCATTTGATTCATTTGATTCATTTGATTCATTTGATTCATTTGATTCATTTGATTCATTTGATTCATTTGATTCATTTGATTCATTTGATTCATTTGATTCATTTGATTCATTTGATTCATTTGATTCATTTGATTCATTTGATTCATTTGATTCATTTGATTCATTTGATTCATTTGATTCATTTGATTCATTTGATTCATTTGATTCATTTGATTCATTTGATTCATTTGATTAATTTGATTAATTTGATTAATTTGATTAATTTGATTAATTTGATTAATTTGATTAATTTGATTAATTTGATTAATTTGATTAATTTGATTCATTTGATTCATTTGATTCATTTGATTCATTTGATTCATTTGATTCATTTGATTCATTTGATTCATTTGATTCATTT